>NC_084707.1:9246549-9846549 GCF_033807575.1 Cydia pomonella
TTTTTCGTATCGATATTCTCAAACGTAACTGTATATACATTTAGTAGCAAATGTATAAACTCATAATAAACACTAATCAATATGTAAATAGGCCCTAAGGCAACGCACTGTACGCAATGTACACGCTCGTAAGGGCCTTATAATAAGATAAAAATAAATTATTTATTATCAACGAAATGGAGTTAATTAGAATATGTGTCTTTGAGAATGTCACTTGATTTAAGCTCAGGAATACACTACACCCTTGAAATCTATGGCAAAAAAAAAACCTGGTGTATACACCGTGTTTTTATTGAATTTTTTTTTGTTTTTTTTTACAATTTTTATATTTATAAAAAGTAACTAAATGTTGCATATAGCGTTGTTGTAACATGGGCATTACATTTAACTCAACCAAACAATTGAAAACTGTGATATATCAATGTCATTTCTAACATCGATCGTCCGAGATAGTACGTATGTTTAGTAGCAAATGTATGTACTCGCACTGAACACTAATCAATAAGTAAACAGGCCCTAAGGCAAGTGTACACGCTCGCAAGGGCCTTATAATATAAAAATTTATGATTGATTATCTCCGAAATGGAGTTAATTAGAATATCGGTGTCTTTGAGAAAGTTACTTAATTTAAGCTCAGGAATGCACCTTCGAAATTAACGCAAATAAAAAAAAAAACACGGTGTATAGGGTTGCCATAATTAAATAATTATTTGGAATACATAAGGGATAATGGGGTAGTAATGATGGTGGGACCATTACATATTCACATAGCTGCTATATCACTTTGTACAAACTGGTTAGATAGAGATGAGTGCTACAAGTGTATTAACAGTACCTAGAATTAAGAGAGTAGGCCAGCAGCGAATTCCAAGGGCCTCCCACACAGCACTATCAGCATCGTTCACCACTGGGTGATGAATGTCATACCGCTGCACTGCTGACAGCACATTAGCTGAATCTTTCTCATTACTAAACTTTGCACAATGGACACCAATCTGTGAAATAAAATTAATAAATTTTAGGTTTTTATTTACTGTACTTTTTTAAACAAAAGGCAAAACCATTGTATCAAATTGCTTCTACTTTATTTTTTCTCAATTACTATCCATGCCTATTCTTTCATTGAAAAGTTACTAAAATTCAGATGCTTAACATAGGTACAATTCATGATTGTGCATGCCATGTATCAATTACACTTGAAAATGTACAATTGACCTGCACGGTTTGTAGGCAGGTAAATAGTACAGTACTCAATTAAAATGCTGCAGTATAATTATTTTTAAGGATTTTAAGTTTTTCAAGCAATTAAAGCATGAGACAGGCCAATATTGTTCATTGCATACAGTGCATTTGTTTAATGAATTTCTTACCAAAACCAGTCCATTTTCAACTTTGTGTAACTTCTCGATATGTGCCAGGTCTGGTAAGACGTGGTAGCAATTAATGCAGCAATATGTCCAAAAGTCCAAGACCACAATCTTCTCAGAGCAGTGTTGGGCCAGAGATAACGGTTCCGATACATTTACCCACTCCAAGTCTAGAAGTAAATAGATGTCATCACGAAAACTGTCAATGCTAGTTCATTAGCATCTAAAGCTATTCTAGTCTAGTTTCAATTACTTAAATTTAAATAAATATGAATACTTATACTTACTTTTCTTGAAGTCTTCTACAGGCGGTACAACAGCCCAAACTTTTTTTATATGACTAATAATGAGTGCGTCTCGGTCTGCTTCGGATCCCGCCGCTGCCATGGCCTCGGTCAGGTCCATGCAGGCCTGTGCTACATAGTCTAAGGGGCTCGACTCCATTTTTAACTAAAGTTACAAAATCAGATCCCAAATAGTCTCATTCCAAGTTTCTACTTGAGATTTTCAACTTTGGTTGAAAGTACTGGAAAAACCATGGAAAAACAATACAATACGCCACTACACAGTACACACATTATTGACATGTACATGTCACTGTCATTGTCACTCAAAAGCTATTGAAGGACATTAGAAATGCTTTAATTAATGTACTTCAGTTTTTTAGTAAACGTTTATATAAATGTTTCAAATAGCAAAAAAAGTATTCGATCATCGGTCAATTGTCTATGACATGATATTATTCCAGACACAACTAAAAACTGTTTTGATAGTTAAGAGCTTTTTAATTAAATCCAAAACAGTACGTGCCCAGTGTCCTCCGTCCCGTGAGTTGTCATTTGTCTTCAACTGTCAGTGTTTGTTTTCGGCATTTATTTTTCTTGTGTACTCATCGTATCGTACTTAACTGCCTTCGAATAATTTATTTCTCATTTGAAAACTTTCCAATATTATGATATATCATGGACGCTGTATTTGATATATGTTATTTAGCAACAGATGGTAACAACATTGAGCCTGATGATATTCCTAAGACAAAGGATTACGTTTGGGTCTTGGGTAAAAAATATAGTGCTATTCAAGGTTCGTATTTAATTCCGCCTTTGTTTTTTTTGTCTTTTAGGATATACCGTACTAGTATATTTTAATATCATACTTTCTTATTGGATTTATAGACTTGGATCGTATCAGACGGGACATAACATCCATAATTTGGTGTACGTATCGAAAAGGGTTTGTACCTATAGGAGACGAAGGACTAACATCTGATAAAGGTTGGGGTTGCATGTTGCGCTGCGGACAGATGGTCCTTGGAGTAGCCCTAGTGAGAATACATTTAGCCTCAGATTGGATATGGACCCCAGAAACAAGGTATGTTAGTGCTTACAAATTTAGCAAATGTGAACTTGCAATGTGTTATTTGTTTTTTATATTATGTTTATTTCTTTCTAGGGATCCTACTTATCTGAAAATAGTTCAAAGATTTGAAGAAAGAAAACAAGCTCCATATTCAATCCACCAAGTGGCACTGATGGGGGCTTCTGAGGGCAAAGAAGTTGGACAGTGGTTTGGCCCTAACACTGTAGCACAAGTTCTGAAGTAAGTATAGTGTAGACACTTGATAATCTATTTTTGTGTATTTAGGAAATTAATTGGATACAAAATAGATCACTAGAAATTCAATAAAAGGTTGTATATTATTTTAGGAAATTGGTGGTATATGACAAATGGAGCTCGCTTGTGATACATGTGGCTTTGGATAATACTGTTGTTACAGAAGACATAAGTAAGTATACTGCATATATTTATGCTAATTGCTATGACTAATATATAATATAATAACAAGAATGATTTAAATATGAAACAATCCTGTTACAATCTTATCAGTTCTGACCTTATTGTAAACTAGACCATGTGTTTGGCAAGTGTTATCTTCATAAATGTTACAATTACTGCTTTGCTAACACTTATTCTAGAATAATGGTCATAATAAGTTTATAATTCACCTAAATGTAACATTAAAATTTGTTGATTCATACTAAGTAAATTATTAAATATTTAATTAAAATAAGGATATAATATATAATTATAAACATGGCACACATGTGTTCAATTTTGTAATTTTCTAATAAGCACATTTTATAACATTTAACAATGATTGATAACTAAACATTATTGTCAAAGGTTTGATAGATTTAACATGTTTTATGAATTAGATATTTTCTCATTTTTTAAATAGTAATCATTAATATTGATTTACTTTTGCAGTACAACAATGTGTAGTGAAGAATGACAGAGGGGACAGCTCAAGCTCTCCTGACAGTGTAGTTACTGATTGGATGCCTTTGTTATTGATTGTGCCTCTAAGACTTGGCCTCAGTGAAATAAACCCAGTTTACATTGAAGGACTAAAGGTAGGTTCTGTGCAACAGAATACTACCAAGTATTTGGCACTGAAAATCACTAGATATTGCCACCTATATTTGTAGTTTTAAGTTTTTATTGAAGGTGCCAACAATTGGTGTTCAGTTTACCCTACATTTTAAAGACTACAAAAATTTGATGTAAAATGCATGTTTGCATTTTAGAACATAGCTTAGTTCTTCCTCTATTCTTATAAGAATATGATTCAAAGTTCCTTGAAAAGTAATAAGACAAGAGTTATGCTACAAATCTTTATGCACTCTTTTATGTATAAATTACTCTTCGTAAACTGACCATCATTCCACCTTGTGAGTGGTTCAGCTTAGTAAATGTATGGTTTTATTTACAGATATGCTTCCAATCAACACAGTCTATTGGTGTGATAGGTGGCAAACCCAACCAAGCTCTGTACCTGATAGGATGTGTGGCTGATGAAGTCATATACTTGGATCCACACACTACCCAGCGCTCAGGACTAGTTGAAGTAAGTATGATATATCAGCAGTTTGACTGACACTACCCTCTCAAGATTATTTTTTATTAGGAAATTTTAGGATTCGCTGATGTTAGGTAAAGGCTGCTTTTTGCTTAAAAAGGAGAAGTGGTGGAAAAATAGATTTGTATAACCTTCCTTCTCACTTTTTGTCATTCTATTCTTGATCATCACCAGCCTATATTTAACCCTTCCTGTAGTAAGGCACAAGGGCTCAACTACTAAGAAGACTCCAGCTAGGAGGACATAATATTGTGCAACTGAACAGAGTTCATCAAATCTTGAGTATGTAGTTGTTTTCTCGACTTATCCCCATTGTTACATTAGATGTGTAACAGAATTTAAATGTTCTTTTTCAGACCAAAATTACTGATGACCAAAAAGAGATGGACTGCTCTTATCATTGCAAATATGCATCTCGTATCCCAATGCTTGCAATGGATCCTTCAGTGGCTGTGGTAAATATTTTGTATATGCCGTATGACCCTACTTAATAATTCTTTTTGACGACCGGTCTGGCCTCGTGGGTAGTGACCCTGCCTATGAATCCGATGTTCCCGGGTTCAAATCCTGGTAAGGGCATTTATTCGTGTGATGAGCATGGATATTTGTTCCCGAGTCATGGGTGTTTTCTATAAAATCTAAGTATTTATAAAATATTCATTTTGACGACCGGTGTGGCCTAGTGGGTAGTGACCCTGCCTACGAAGCTGATGGTTTCGGGTTCAAATCCTGGTAAGGGCATTTATTTGTGTGTTGAGCATGGATATTAGTTCCCGAGTCATGGGTGTTTTCTATGTATTTAAGTATTGATAAATATGTATATATTATATATATCGTTGTCTAAGTACCCTCAACACAAGCCTTATTGAGCTTACTGTGGTACTTAGTCAATTTGTGTAATAATGTCCTATAATATTTATCATATATTATATATATCATTGTCTAAGTACCCTCAACACAAGCCTTATTGAGCTTACTGTGGGACTTATTCGATTTGTGTAATAATGTCCTATAATATTTATTTATTCTTTAAAAGTAAAAAAAAAAAATCGGAACCGATGCTAATAGCATACTCGTAAATTATCACTATGGCGGCGCCACAACCGTTTTATACTAGAATATAGGAACAGTCCTTTAACCAAACCTTAGTAATCTTGTTGGAAGGACTGAAGGTGTATTTTTACGCATTGTTATTTATGACTGTGGCTGTTGGGCTGTTAAGCAATAAAAAATATGTAGCACTATAAATTCGCTTCTATAACAGTTTTGAATGATTCACAGTTAGTTTCACTAGACTTAAATCGAACGATATGGACCGTGACTATACAAAAGGTAATCACTGTCTATATCCCGGTCAATTTAAGTTTGCTTCTGTAGTCTACATAATATAACGCCGTCTAGTGAAGTATATATTGAACAAGTTTTTCTTTAAACAAATATTTCACTGCTCTCTATTTAGACACTACTCGTTATATTTATTACCTAATATTAACACATTCACTGCCAGTGACCCCGCTGGGCGGGTTCTCTCTTCGTAGGCGATTTTCGCTAAATACGGTTCCTGTTAAATAAATTAAAACGGGTCACTCACTCGGGTATTTTAAGTAAAAAACGCTCGACATGTTTCACTCCGTACCGAGAAGTGCCTGGTGGAGCTTGCATTGAGGGTCCGGCGCAGACTGCGGGCCGCAGCCCTTCGCGCCCATGCAAGAGGCGCGGGCGCCGGTGGCCACAGGGGAATCCAGAAACTACCCTCGTTTACGGCATTATTCATGTCGAGCGTTTTTCGAATTAAAATACACGAGTGACCCGTTTTAATATATTTAATATGTCAGTGTCTCACGGAAGTTTTCTTACGGTTCCTGTGTTATTGACTACGCTCGTAGCACGTAGCTGGCGCTGGCACTGATTGTTAATCTGATTTTAACTATTCCCACGTAAAATACTTAAATTACAATATACATATTTTCAGTGTTTCTTGTGTCGAACAAGAAGTGACTTCGATGAATTGTGCGCCACAATACAGCAGAAGCTGATGAAGGAATCACAACCCCTTTTCGAAATATGTGAAAAGAGGCCGTCTCACTGGGGCCCCAGTACTGCTGATATAGATTTACAAAACACAAGCCTATTTACTGGTAAATAATTCCGTATTCATTTTATATACTGATATCGCTACACACAGGTAAAAATGTACAGAATACAGATGTACTGAACCATCCTTTGCAATTATTTTCTCGGAAACGTTCGTATTTTTCATGCTTTTTACATTTTGTTTTGAGACCGACTGAAATAATGGTTTAAGACATTTATTCTCATAAGAATATACATTGTTCACTTAAAATGAGAATTTAAATTTAACTTAATGCTATACAATAACGTGGTGTGTATGTTTTTGCATCCCTCGGAAACACGAGTAAATTCGCATAAATACTTATTTGAATAGGAGAAAGGTTGGTATTCGTAGCGCACCCGCGGCCGTGCGATGCAAAAACTGTACAATATTAACTAATTAAGAGTGGGTAGCGTAACAACAACATGCATAACATACCACGTGCATGCGTTTCCGTAAAAATACGATGGTAAAGGATTATTCACTACATCTGTATATAGATATCCCATCAAAAACATTTTTATTTGTCCTTTGTAGTTGCAGGCGTACATAGGCTACGGAGACTGCTTACGATTAGGCGGGCCGTATGCTTGTTTGCCACCAACGTAGTATTAAAAATTATTTTATGTAAAATGTTGCCAAGACAAATCCATAAGGCTCACACTGTCAAAATGTTATCAGATCTCTTGTAGAGCCAAGCTTCTAACTCTACAAGCCGTAACTTCACAAACTCTGTTACAAGAACTCCTAAAGCCTTGTGGCTTACTCGAACATTTTTTTTTTCAGAATTCGAAGATGTGGACCGTCAATTTGATGATTCAGATGAAGAATTTGAAATTCTATGAGAGGAGTCTGATATACATGTAGAAGGATATAATACTTGGAGTTTTACAAGAATAAAATCACAAGGACTTGATATTACTATGGTAGAGTAATAATAGGCTAGTTGTCCTGTCGCCATCTAGCGTAAGCTTTTTAAGTTTTTATATAGATCCCAGAATGCCGCATAATTTATTTGTAATAAATGAATTCATATTTGTACCTACAAGTTGTGAAGTTTGGATTCGCGTATTGCAGTGCCTTGATTTTTTTTCTGTAAAATATTGCTATAATAACCAAGTGTTTATCAAGCAGATACGTCTGCGAGGGATTGCTTTAAATATAAAATTTATTACAAACTTGTCATATGAACTGACATTCCTTGAAACATTTACTTTACAGCATTTCAAATACGTAGGGTATACTAAAGTGCACCCCGGCGTACTCACTCTTAAAAACCACCCCAGCGTCTCGAGCGTCGGCGTCTAATCAACTCTGGCTGCTGCTTGACGCAGCGTTGGCGCAACTGCGCAGCGACGCCATTTTCCATAGCGCTGGCTAGACGCCGACGCTCAAAAGACGCCCTAATGATTGGCCCCTTCAACCTTATTTTAAGGCTAAAATGTTGACTTTTCCACAAAAAGGGGCCAATGACTGTTATCCTATTCGCCGTTTGTCTCGATGATAAAGTGAAGATAATTATTGACATATAATATATCTGAGGATGGGCCATACGCGGGCACTAAGAATGGTTCTAGCTCAGTGGTGTCACTAACGAGTTCGAGCTAATCGTGCAGTCTAACGCAACTAGTTGCGAGTGTTGCGACCAATCGCGTTGTGACGTTAGACTGCACGATTGGCTGGAATCGTGTGCGTGACACCGCTGTACTGGCTGTACTGGCCCCATTCTGATTGCCCGTGAGGCCCGTCCTTAAGATAATTCAGTTTTCTAGTCATGTGTTGAGGTACTGTAGATGGCAAACTGAAGCTTATCTGGATGTTATGAATGTGGAATATGTAAGGCACAAAAGTAACTGAAGTTCAGTTCCAAGCGATTGTTAAATTTAATAAAGTTGCAGCTTTAAATACAAAGAATTATGTAAGTAGGTACATAGTTGGCGAAACAATTACATATGCACGTACTCTTTTTATATTGAGATGTCGTTTCTTGCGTTTAACACAGTTGTGTCACATTTAAGTTAACGCTTGTCAATAATATTAATAAATAGGTATTTTTATACAATGAGTATAATTTTTTATTTATTCAAGATGTATAGGTATTGATCGTACCTAATTATGTTAAGTAATTTAAAATATTCTTATAATATCGTATATTTTGTTGGAAGGTTAACCAACAACATTTATTTATTGTATTGCGTCTCATGATTTGAATAAATGTTTTAATTACCTGCATATCCTTAACTTTCTTTACAATTTCGCTATAAGTAAATGTGTTCGCGGCAGTGATGCCTGCAATACACATTTCTTATTAAGATGCATTGGGAAAACTTCGATAGCGAATTTCGAAAATGGCAAGTATCTACTAATCTAAAAGCAGTAGCAGCAGTAAGCGAGATGCCTTGGTAAGCGGTGCAGTAGCGTAGGCAAGTGTTGCTAAAGTATGAAGCATCTGGTTTTATAGATAGAGTCAGACAAAGCTAAGTTGGCAACTATTGGCAACGATTTTGATAGGCCAGCCTGTGTAAGTGTTAAGTAAACATCATAATGTCATAGAAGTTTGACGTTTATTATTGCTCTCGGCTGCTCTCGGCACCTATGTGAACGCATCAAAAATAAGCTTGTCTTTAAATTGTACCTTAAATGGAAATTGCCAAAGATCTAATTTTTAAGTGTTGTTTGTTGGGCTTGTTGAAATAGGTACAGGTCGATTCACAAGAAGCTGGCACGAATGGAACTAATGCATAAATGAAAATATATAAAATGGTGGCTCTGATTGTATAACCAATACAGAGGACCTAATAGAATAATGTCTTTGTTTGCATGTCTATTTAAAATTTTCGCATTTAAATCCATTGTTAGAATATTGACATTGAGACATCAATCTCTTTGAACAAGTTCAGCTTAATAAGTGTTGACATGTACCTACATTAAAATAAAACACACATTTTATTAATACATATTTATTTACGTACAATAATTATTACACTTTGGTAGATGGGCAAATCACATTACTAATTCAAACTTACGCACCAAATGTAGG
The DNA here is from genome assembly GCF_033807575.1 of Cydia pomonella. Classification (NCBI taxonomy): domain Eukaryota; kingdom Metazoa; phylum Arthropoda; class Insecta; order Lepidoptera; family Tortricidae; genus Cydia; species Cydia pomonella. The sequence goes on from NC_084707.1 coordinate 9,255,990, forward strand.
TATATACATTTAATAAAAATATTTAGAATGAACAGGTAACGACGGCAAGAATATATAACACTCCTGCGAGTCAACAGGGCCGAATTAGGTCAGAAAAGCAATGAGTAAGAAGCCCGAGCGTCGAATTAATCTGTTAATATGTCGACATCGTACATTAACGTAACCATTCTGGTTGGCATTGAACTATTATTACTACGTACAGAACCGGCACAGAGAACCAGCATTTTGAGACTTGAGTCGTTGTTTTGACAACAAACCATAGAAGCGGAGCGTGAATCTCGCGACTTAAATGAGTAAGCGCTATGAATTCTACGGCGCATACGACGTTTTTTTGTCGCGTGGTACAGGTTGCGAATCGCAACTTGCGATTGCGACAATTTCATATTTTGGTATGGCTTCTTCTTTCTTATAGTATATAGTATAGCTTCTTTGGTATAGTAATAATAACTCGATGCTAGTTGGTGCTAATTTTGTAGCTAGCAGGAGTTCATTTTAGCCAGGCTAGCTTAAGTGCCCATGCGATACTTCGCTTGTTAATGGTACAAACAGCAACACTCTTAACTCTCCATCGGTGGACCTTATGCCTTTTGTGATTAGGTTAACCGACAGTTAACAGTGTGGGCGATGGTAGTTACTAATTTCTATCAAGAGCAGTTTAACTGTTCTCATTAGCAATGAGTCGCGCTGTACTTATGGTAACCCCGCAGAACTATATCCTCCTTTAATCTAGTCAGCCAAAGAGAGCAGTATGCACCCTTACGTAGAAATGTACGAGAGCTTACTTTTCTCTGCAGCTGACTGTACCGCAATCCATTTATGTAATAAGGGACATTTAAGAAAACTGTTTGGCACTTTAATCACTTTTCCTTCAGAAGTCACTGCAAATTTTACCATGCCACATTTTCAATGAGTTTGCGAACGTGAATTTTGGCCCCTATTTATGATCTCAAAAAAGGACTAAATTTTTTTGGTTGACAAAAATATTACTTGTTAGTAATGTGGGATACATTTAATATAGTGTTATTATGTTATATTTAGTAAGATACAACGTACAAAAATACTTTATAGTAAAATCTACACACTGTATTTTATACAATGTTATTGCACAAAGTATTGAAAAAAGTTGCATTAGGCATATCTAGAGTCCACTAGAGTTTTAAGTCGAAGAACAATAGGTATAGCGCCGTTTATATGCTGGTTTCACTAGATGGAGCTGTCACAGCGTCCATTCAAAATTACAAAATATATAACGTACACATTAATATATTAATTAATGTTACCCATATTGTGGCAATATGACAATGCAATGTTATGAAATTGCTACAAAGTTAAAACAGTAGATAGCAGCATATTATAAAGTTCTTCTCTGAAATGTATCTAAACACGTTTTAACTGTTATGCGAACTGACATAAGTAAGAAATCATGACTAGCACCAGAAGCCAAAACTCGGTAACTCTAACAGCTTCTAATTTATCAAACTATAAAATATGAGCTACGTCAAATGCAACAATTTTTTTACATTACAGTCTGAACACAATTCAATATTATGCAAGGATATTTGTATAGCAAATTAAGATCACTAATGCATGGTACTATTTAAATCTAAATAAAAATAAGCAATTATACAATTTGATACTAAAACATCCCAAAAATCTTACAAATCATAACTATTCTATACTAATTACTCAAACAAGATTATCTTTTTTTACTAATTTTTAACAAACATTTCTGTGACCATCACAACCATGCATAAATTCAAAAATTTCCTTTTTACACGACAATATATGTTCAACATTCAAAAATATTATAAATTCTTTGTTTAAGCAAGTTAACTACTGGACAAAGTACGGACATATATGAATATATTATAATCACATTCTGAAGTTGTTTCAACTGGAAATGTTAGGTATATACAAATAGAATACATATTATGACTTATCAAATACACATCAAGGACTATATACCAGCAAATCTTTACAGTACATTGAAATGCATACAATGTCATTATATTTACTTGTCACGCCAGTTCCCATTTATTATATTTGAAGTAACAACAATCTGGCAAGTTGCTTATATTAGGCCACAAATTTCTATTTTATAAAAAAATGTGTAGAGGACAAAATATAATTACATTGTTACAACAAAAAAGTAAGGACCAACAAAAATTTGTACCAAACATCTGTACAACATTTGTACCAATGGCTTGCAATATCATAGCCGGTTCCATGCCACTCAACCACACAAAGTGCCACCTGTGTGGGGTTGCATCCTTGTTTTTCATTAATATGGATTTGATGCAGTTCTCTATAGAGATCCAGTTACTGTGTTGCAGAAGACGCAATTTTGTTGTCCAAGAAATTGATTACCAGCACTGTTATGTTGTCAACAGAGCCCCTGTAGTAAGCCTGGAGAGTCAGACTTTTTGCTCCATAGTCAGGTTCATCTAATCGTTCCTTTATAAATTTGACTGCTTCTTCATTGGAAAAGGTATCCCATAAACCATCAGAGGCCAGAACAAGGAACATAGGCTTGTGATCATTCAGGTTGAATGTGAGAATGTCAGGGTCTGCAATAACAAACCTTTTGTCCTTCAGTGGGTAGTCTCCCATTGCCCGAGAAGTTGCCAGGATGCCTGCAACGCGCCAAACGCCGTTAAAGGCTATGTAGCCTCCAGCTGCTTCTATTCTTTTTTGTTCCCTTACCTGTTAAGAAAAAAAAATTATCAGCTCTTGTAAAGCGATAGTGACAAATAGCATGTGGACTACCGGCCATTGACTCCAAAATGGTGGTTAAATTCATTTCATGATTTATTCTCTATTCACTGCACACTAACCACATTAGTTTACTGTATAGTAAGCTATAGATAGTACATGTAAAAAAATATGAATCAGCAAAAAACAATGGAATTAATCATGAGGTGTGACTATCAAGTCATAATTTGAACGAAAACAAACATTGGTTTGAGTATCTGTCTAATTCAGAAGATCAGCTGAAATTTGAAGGTAGTTGTAAAAAAAATTACCTGTTGAGGTTTATGGTCAAAAGATACAGGTATGGCATTTCCTCTCGAGTCGCACATGACGCCCCTGGAGTCTCCCACATTGGCAACTATCAGGTGGTTACCTTCCATGATAGCCAGCAGTGCAGTGGTTCCGGCGACATTCATGGACCTTTTCGCTGCCTCCACCAACAGTCTGTCTGCAGCCAACACCTCATCTGTCAGCAACTTGCCAAAGTTAATTTTCCCTTTATCTAAATAACTGCTTAATGGTACAGCAACATTTTTAATGGGTTTTGTTGGTCTCACTTCCCTTGTTATTATTGGTCTGGCCTTTGAAAGCTGTGCCAGCAATTCTGGGTCAGTTATTTCCTTTTTAGATGTGTCATCAGCAGTGCTCACTGATTTCTTAAAGCTAGTTTTTCGTTCAACACTTGTATTGCTTTCTGGTTCTTGTGGTTTATCGTCCTCTGTAGTATCTTTAGTAGGAGTGCTAATGATTTTTCCCTCCTTGAAAGCATTTAATTCTACTATTTTGTTGTAAAGATTTTGTATAAGATGGTCTTTTGCATAGTTAGCAGCAAATTCTCCACCATGCCCATCAAATATGGCAAACAGGGAGATACCTGTACTGTTGATGTTCTCATTAATGATGAATCTGTCTTCCATATGCATCCTTCTTCCTTTGATTGCATAAGCTGCACTGAGAGAACCTTTTAATTCCCAGCTTTGTTTATCAGCTTCAGACCCTTCCATAAACTTCATACGCTGAACCGAACTGATAGGGCTCATGGCCTGTGAGAGTCGACTTAGTAACGTGCGACTCCACTGCTCAATTGTTTGCAGGTACATAATAAACAATATTATACCCAGTGTGATCACTGCTACCTCAGACCGCAACAAATAAAGACGCACCATCTTCCATAAATAGCTCACCGGAGTATCAAGCGGAGCACTGCTCGTAAAGCGCGTCACGATTTTTATAAAAGAAAGATACGTTTGATGCAAAACTCGATCCTCTAACTCGTCTTCCATGTCCTTGGCGCTAGTGTGAGGTGTTTGGAAACAAAAGTTTTGTGACTACTTCACAATTTTTTTTATTTTTAACTTTATTTTCTTTGCGTTGGTACCCACATCACGCATATCTACATGTTTTAGACTGACTGAAAGCACTGAAACGAAACTGAATAATGAAATTGATTGAAGACTACTTTGCTTTGACAGTAATAAAAACGTCAATTACGTCAATCATTTTTAGGTGCGTTCAGATACTTGAGTAGGGTACCACAATTTCGAATTGAACGCATGAAAATGTGTTGCCAACCAAGTGAACGAGGGAAGTTGTAATTCCGTTGCGTCACTTACTTTTCATATATTGACGAAAGAGATACAAACAGCGCAAACCGATAACTAACCACGAAGCGAATGTATATAAATAGTTTGGCAAGAGTCTTTCGTCAGTGGAGCGTAGGCAGAGATAACCATATTGTCTTTTATCTTATGCTTATACAGCATGTATATTAACTAAAACCCGTTAATGTTTAGGTCATACTGAGTAACTGTTACTATGGGACCAACCGTGAAATCACGAAATTTAGCTATTTCGTACATATTGGCTGGTCTGGCCTTGAAATTTTCAATGGGAGAGACAATTTGTTTTTCGCGATTTCGGTGTTGATGAAAGTTTCACAGTATGACCAATAAGGGTTTAGTTAATATACATACTGCATGTATAATACTTTTACATGTACAGTTCTAATCGCAAAAACAGTATTGAATAGGTACTTAACTGTCACATAAATTATGGTGGTAAACATTCAACACCACATACCATCACTATCTCATTCTACTTCCCCTCCTTCTGGCCTATAGCTGCATCCATATTCCTTCGCCCTAGGTACTTACTTGCAGTGTAACTGCATACCAGCGCAGCGGAGCGACGTTAGTACAGTCAAGTGTAAAAATATGGGTGTACACATCTTACTCAAAAATATGTCTCATCTTATTCCAGTGTAATAAGAGCGTAGTACCATATTTATGAGACGATTCTTTCGATACATATTTTTGCACTTGACTGTACCTGGTTTTTGTTTACCTTGAATACTTCTTGTAATATTATTATATAGGTGGAAATAAAACTATATTTTTTGGTTTTATAAAATGTATTAAAACAGTAAAATTCTGATTATTTTTATAGGAAGATACAATAGTTTGTGCATAAATTGTTATAAGTAATAATGACAATGACAAGATAATCTTATTTAATAGTAATAATTTAATGGGATGCGTTGCGTGTATGCATGACGCGGAGGGAGAGGGATTATAGCTAGGTATAACAGAAATCAATACATTGTTCAATCGGAATAAATACAAACTGCAAAAATCTAACGAGATTCCTTTCACTATATTAGTTACTTCTCGTAATAATGAACCAAAACAACATATATATTTAGATATACTATGGAATGAAACTTACAAACTGCCACAGAGAAAAATCAGTCACAATCAATAATAAAAATCTTCATCTCACTATGTGAAAGATTTTTTCATATTTATTGTATAGAAATACTCTTACAAAAGAGGAAATTCTAGAAATATATAAATAGGATAATAACTAGGTATTTGTTCAATGAATTTGTAGACAGAAATAAATGAAGTCAGCCTTAAGTTACTAACAAAATAAATTAAACATGCATAAATCTTTGTTTAAAATTAAGTCCATAATAACGTGTCGCATAGTACCTACCTACTACAATGTGTAAAATGTGTTTACCAGTAATTGAGAGATGATTTTCTACCATATTACATTATTCATAAGGCCAAAATTATAAGCATCAATAGCACGATGCGGCGTCGTGATTTAAATGTAGTGTTTATATTATATCTGAGTTACGGTACATGATCAAATTTATTAAAACCATCTGCCAATCACTTAATACTTATTTATGCAGGATTTCGTGAATCAAGCAATTACAATCTGGATAAATTATCACACTGTTTTCATAACGATATAGCTGTTATAACGTCGTCGTTACATATATTTAGAAGTGAAATTACATCCATTGCTAATGTACCTACTGTACACTGTAGCTACCTACCGATATAAGACGTACCTATTATACAAAAATGTGGAAAAGAGTCTTACAGTGTCTGAAATATTGACATGACTTCTTTGGAGGTAATATTCAGTCTGGGTGCTAATTTTGAGCTTAGCAGTCCATTTTAGATTTATTTAGAGAGAAAAGGCGCTTCTAGAATATTAATGAATTTAAAATTCGTCGTCATGCAGAGTGGATATTTTTGCACAACTTTTTCCGTTTGAATCTTATCTTAATAAGTTATAGTTAATCATATATGCAGATACATAGGATGAATGTAAGTACGGTATGTGATAATTGAGAATATTATTCAGCTTCGGATGAAACCTTGACATGTGTCTCTTTGCCATAAAGTTTGCCATCAACAACAGAAATGTATCTAGGGACATTGTGACTCCTCCATACTGCCTCCAGCGGGCGTATGATGGACGCTGTCATCCACGTGGCAAAGCATCTGTCACTTTTTAACACCGCTAGATAGAAAAAGGCAGACGCCACCATTATCACGTTATCACGAGGATAACTCCGACCATCATATCCGTACAGATTTACAAAGATAAGGACATATACAAAATTACTAACTACGGACATACCTAGCTATGATAACAATCACTTCAGGGCTCGGCCCCATTAAAAGTATGAAATGCGTGTATTTCGTTTGTGTTCAAGTTTGGATTGTATGACTATGAAATGGACTAATGGCACTTATTGTAATATTATTGCTAGCACTGCGGGCTAGCTTTAATACTGTGCTAGTCCAGGGGTCGCCAAACTTTTTAGAAAAACAGCCAAACGCAGCAAAAATCAGCAATAATATGTAGCTCAAATAGCCACCAGTTTTGTTTTCAGTGGTCTAAGAACATTAAAGTGTTAATTTTTTGTGTAGGTTAAAGTAACTTCATATAATGCATGAGGCTCACGAGCCGCGGGTTGCCGACCCCTGTACTAGCCTAAATAAAATACTGCAACTTCTGTGTAAGTTGTAATTATTTGAACTCTTTGTAGCAAAAATGCTAGTTTTATTTATGGCGTCAATTACGGAATATAGGATGGAATTTTTAATTGACTATATTTGAGGTTAATTGTATGAGCAGGTCTTTTATATTATTTTTGGTAAATAAATAAATGTGCAAACTAATAGGGTAGACATACGTAACTTGAAACAAATTTCAAAACCATATCTTACTAGTAACTACATCCATACAACCAAATACAAGTGAAAGTTTCCAATTTACATCTAGAATAACATTTTGTTCGAAGTACGTTGTAAAGTATCCATATCTAGAATAAATAATAGTTATAAGAATATTAAATATAATTTCGACTATAATCACCTGAAACATTATCATTAAAACCCGAAAGGCTAATAATACAATTTTAACTAAATATCCTGACCAGATCACCACCAGCATTTATCAACTATCTAACATCTCACTATCTCTAACCTTGCTTTGATGTTTAAATAAGGTACCTACACCAAAGAAGGCTCATCGTTATTTTTTTTAAGTACTTGCAGTTTTGTCTATGGTACTAGCGAATATTAGAATACAATTTGAACCCATTCAGACTTATATTAGTGTGAAATTTTGAAAATAAACCGGAGCCTTTTTGGAGCATGTACCTTAACATCCCATAATTAGCCTACTACTCGTTTTCAAGCTTTTTAGCAGTCATTGTCGTATAATTCTGTCCAAGAATATTTGCTTGAAATGTATTTTTTAGGCATTGCTGGAATCCAATTCAACACCAGTGACGGTGGTACTAAGGTTCCCGTTGACGAGAATATCGTGTAGCGGTTGTCCCAGTACCGCGGCAAGAGAGTCGCTCAGTTTCAAGTAGTTCGCTTCTAAAGCTTCGTGATACGATACTTGGTCGGAGCTGATAAGCTTTGCGTTCAGCTGGAGCGCGGCGTGACAGACTGTCAGGAATTCCCTGAAAAGAAAGAGACGCATTGACTCAAATGTTGGTAGCTGTGCCTTTTAGTTGTAGCCTTCACCCTTATTGCCTAGGCAATAGAGTTCAATGAAAAAAAAAAACAAATGAGTGTCTACAAAGTTACGAATTTCTTTATAACCTTGTCTTTTATATATACGCTGACAAAATTTAACTGGAACCACTGGAGACTTCTAATAGGCGTAGCGGTATTTTTTTAAAGAAAGTACAATAGATTAGTTTCATCGAGTTATCATCGAACAGCCAGAAAAATCTTCAGCGGCTACTAGCAAGCCCTTCGATATTGGATCGATTAGATCCGTTTTAACGAATCTAATACTTTGGCGGCGCAAAGTATAGTCGCCAATAAAAGCGTGATTTTTATATGAATTAATGAATTTATGTTACGATTTAGACTTTATTTCCTTTACTTTATACTTCGCATTTTCGAGTGAATTCAAATAGATACTTAAATAAGTCCTTACTTGAAAGTGCCTTTGAGTTTGTCGACTAAGTCGTCTGGATACATGGGGGCCAAAGTGGGATCAAGAAATGCGTTGGCATAAGCTATCGGGCCAGCGTTAACTTGCACGCACACACTGCCTTGCAATCTGAAACGAAACAATTTTACAGAATACCATTCTCAGGCATGCAATGCGAGAGAAAAATGGGGGCTATTTTGAGTAGGTGAATCATTCAATCTTAAATATAAAAAAGCTATCATTGTATATTACCAAAAGTAGTATAATATAATTTTGGTTTTTCTGTGTTGTTGGCGAAAATCCTATTTATTTCAAGATTCCATTTCAATTTTGGTTTTGAAAAATTGCATAACAAAAAGTATTTTTTAATGCAATTTTTCTAAACCATATCATTAAAGCTCTAGAGCGCAACAAAAATATGATTTTGTGCATGACTGTGGTACCGCCTTGGCGGGAATGATACGATTGATAATTCAGTCTCAAGAAAGTTCAAATTTTTCCCACGCTGTGCGCTGTCGTCGCTTGTATTTCCTCCATGACGCACTTCGAATTTTTATTTATTTGCCTAATTTACTGTCGTTTGTATTTTCCTACCCATTCAGATTAATGCATCCAAGTCGTCCCGCCATCTGTTTCTCCCGTAGCCGATAATGTTACCTGAGTTGCAACTTCTTGATATCCGGCGCCTTGGCGTTGACGATCTCCGTCAGCTCGAGCACTTGGCCCTCCATCTCGGAGACCGCCACCTCGATGGGACTCTTCTCTTCCACTTGCGTTTCGATCACGGGCACGCGCCGTTTCACGTACGGGAACCAATTTTCAGCTGGAATGGTTCACAAATTATTAATTGTGTAAAAGTAGTGATAAACAATACAGCTAATTGCACATCCATCCAAAGTTTTAAGGTACTAGTTATGCTTGTCTATTTACAGTGTAGATAATGATTCTAACAGTGCACTTAGTCTTTGACAGTGTCGTCCAAAGTAGCGCGAATCTCAAACACAAAGCGGTACAAGCTTTGAACGCGTTCTGGGCGTCCTCTTCACTTTATAACACCCTGCTCTGTAATCGCATATTCGTCATTTGATTGTGGCAGAACAACGTAGGAGTGGGTAATAATAATAGATATACCCTGGTCTATGTGTGTGTCACGATTTAGTAAAAGTAAAATAGTCAAGTGGTTAAACTATATGGAATAGTGACCTGTAAGCTGGGTGAGCCGCAGCCGCTGGTGGTGCACGGGCCCGCGCGGCGCGCCGTCCCTGGTGAAGGGCGTCTCGAACACGAAGCGCCGGACGTTGTGCGCGCGCTCGAAGGCCTCGCCCCCGCCGCCGCCGCCCGCCGCCGGGGCCGCCGCGCGCACCCACGTCACCTGGATGTACGCTAGTTTGCTGTCCAGTTCCGAGCGGTTTACCTGAGGACAAACATCACAAGTAAGGCTTACAACGCATCGCGATTCATTTCTTGCGGTTCCAGAACCGCAAAAAAGTGTAACGTATGGCATGCTTCATAAGCGCACGCACTTGCAAGACTGAAAGTACGTTTTAAGCCTAATACTGGAGCACATATATCACTGTCAATATCATTCAAATGTAAATTGTTACTAATATTTTATCCGTCTGTACCTCGTCTGTACATTACCTTGCAAAGAAAACTAACGTTAATAACAATAATAAGGTAATGAGATAAGTGAAAAGCTTAAATTTTGCTCACCGCGCCAGAATGATACAATAGCAAATAGCAAAGGGATGAGATAAGGCCTACTCTACGCGCCGATATTCAGGAGGATTGGGAATTCCATTATGTACTATGACAAGAATGAATTAATAAATAGGTCGATTTATATTGAAGGCGCGAGACACCCCACTTGAATTAAAGTATTTCTAGAATCGTGAAAAAAAAAAATAGATTAACAAAAACAAACATAGACGCTTATATTCCAGATTTGACTCAGCTACTTAAGAGATTAAGAAGGCTGTTATCTGTAAATTCTAAAGAAAACATCGCTTAGTATAGTTAGTATGTAAAACGGGGAAGTCTCATTTTCTTAGTGTTTTATTTGTAATGTATCAAAGTATCTTATGACAGTGGTTGACAACACAATTAGTTGATTTATATGATAGGTATCATTGTTTGTGAAAATGATGTGCCAAAATACAATTAACGATATTATTAGTTACGGTTCGGTAAATTAGTCTTCGCTCTATTGTTTTGTTTTACGGTACTCTATATTGCAAACTCGATTTGATACAATAGATAATTCACGCCAAAGATAAACCGAAACTGACGAAATTCTTTCTATTTCTGACTGGTAGAGAATGCTTGCACGTGAACGCGTCCAGTCTCAATGGCAACAAATAACTAATTACACTTACCGGCGCCGAGTCCATAATCATCTTGACATTTTCCGCTCCATACTTGTGTTCGTAGTAAGTCTGCAACTTCTCCGATATCTCGCTCAGTGAGGTCAGTTTCGGTTCCTTATATATAAACTCGACTCCTTCTTCGTCTTCGCCGAAGTGGGCCTTGCCGAAGAACGCCACCCGATAGAACCTTCCGAGCATTCGCTTCCCTGAGTTCGTGACTTCTATAACTTTGGCATAAGCTTTGGTGAGGTGCTGGTAGCAGGTGAGAAGAGCTTGGTAGTCCTTCCTTCGTTCGTAGATGGGGATGATGAGGCGGTAGAGCGGCCCGAGGAGCTCGTATCTCTCCGCCTTGTCGACGAACTCTGTGCAGATCATCAGCTGATCCAGAAGAGCTTGTTCATTGTATTGGACGTCGGTCATACCTGCAAAAGAAGGAAATATTTATGATCAAATAGATAACATACAAACTTGCAAATTCATTGAGTTTGGGGTTGTTAGCATTGTATCAATCTGTAGTAACTAGATGACTATATAAGTTAGAATGAAAAATGCAAAATAAAGGTAGTTAAAAATCGTAGAATGTGCATCTGCATTTTCGAGGGTCTTGTCCAGAATGATGTAAAATAAGTTGTTTAGATAACAGTCCGATTTTACGTAACCTCTCTATTGTATTTTCGTTTCAGCGGCTACAAACGACAGCAATATATTATATTTGCAAATTCTCTATTTTATTGCGAACATGAAATCTAGGTATTTCAAGCTTCTATGAATTGGAATCTTCCTTTAGAATTGATTCGTCGTGGATTCGTCACATCTCTGTACGTACGTCGTACTCTCGTTTTAATTTGAGAGCTTAGCTTACTTTAGAGAGCTAAGCCTTTTTGGACTATGGGCTTGTTAAACTATTTCAACAACGCTATCGTAAAGAAAAAAGAAATAGAAAAAATTGTCCATTGTTTGATTGATACGACTATACTCAAATTGTCGACCGGGGTCATATACCTACCCGATTATGGGGTGAATGACAAATTTTACGACCGCGGTCATCACTTTGGTTTGCGAATATTCAGGAGTGGATTAAAAAGAAGAAAAATGAGGACAATGTTTGTATGAAAAGTAGGTGTTTTCGCGTGGATCCACCACTTTCGTCTTAACACTTGCACCGCCTCGACTATCAAAATGGCTGCCAACTTAGCTTGGTCTAACTCTTACCATCTTTGTATGTATTTATTATACGTAAAAAAATTACGTTACATATATGGCGCCCAGATATCTTCTCGATAAGCACCTGACCGGTTTTTCTTCTAGAAACTAATACTAGAGTTTTATTATCCGAAAAATAACATATTTTTAATAATATCTACGTGTCCGCCTGTCTCTCTATCGGGGCTCTAGCTCAACCGTTATAGAGATAGGTACTTAAATGTTTCTATTGCCACTATACTATAAAAATCGTGATTATTTGGTGTTCTATTGCCGCTATATTCAATAATCGTGACTTTTTTTGATGTTCATTAAGTCCGTCGTTCAGGGTGCTCTTTGTTATCATCCGTAATGGGTAGACAGTTAAATTTTACACGATCTTTGTATTTATTAAACATAAGGCGGCGTCCATTAATTACGTGAGGGGTTTTTGAGGATTAATTTAAAGTACTCCAGTGTGTAAAGTGGATAAACTGTATCTGGGACGCTGCCACAATGGAATATGTGTAGCGTGTCATGAGCAGGACAAAGGCCGAGCTTCAGGAGCAACCAATTTTTATAATAATATTAGAAAACCGAGGCCGAAAGCTAAGCCCCAGCTTATCCGGAGTGCCCGATTTCGTCGCGGTCTCGTGTGAGGCTAGAGGAAGTTGCAGAAAAGCAAAGCTTGAATTTAAACTAATGTCCAAGTGTGTGTGTGTGTACACTGCACGTATATCGTACAATGCCGTAAGCCCAAAGCGTCGGACCTCATCAGCGAGCTTCAATGCAAGGCTAAAGAAGGACAGAAGTTGAATGTTGAAAACGCCATTTTCTGGAATGTTATGGGTTTCCGACCCTATGCAGGGCTTGACATTCGGCCTTTGCGGGTCCCGCAGTTTAAAAAAAAATACAGGTTTATTACAGCAACTCGACCTTAAATCTCGGGCAGAAAATTTTGGGGTTCTGTGCCCAAGAGCGCGCTCTTTTGGCCTATGGGCCTTGCTTTTAACACAACACAACGGTCAATTTGTTTTGAATACAACTAGTTTTGTTCGTCTCCGAGCCTACCGCGAACCACGTTCGACGTGTTGCCACTCTGTCGCACTTGTAAATTCGTACGTAAGTGTGACAGAGAGGCAACACGTCGAACGTGGGTCGCGGTAGGCCCTCTGCTATCATGCAGCTTGGCGATGCGATGCACAAAAGCGCGCTTTGCTGAGACGCTCTGTTGCGCCTTCGGTTCTCTTCATTTCAGTTTTATATGAAACTCGGCGTTGTATGCATATCAAAGTAACTACAGACCAGTGTGTGTACTACATGTCTTCTCAAAAGTCTAAGAAGCGGTGCTAAAAACCAGAATAATCGATTTCTTTGAACAAAACAATCTCTTCTCACAACATTAATACGGCTTCAGAAAAGGAAAATCCTCAGCCATGGTTATAAGAAGAGTCGTCGATTTTGCTTTAGAGTCTATAGATGGGTCGCAGAAATGCGCAAGCATGTTCTGCGACATATCTAAAACTTTCGACTGCTTACGGCATTACATTCTCATTCACAAACTACACCACTATGGTTTAGATGGTATAGCTTTAAAAGTGATAACCAGTTATATGCAGAACCGAAAACAAATGGTGGAAGTTAGAAAAAATGTCTCCTCCCCTAAAATGTGTAAAAAAGGCGTACCTCAGTGATCAATTCTGGGCCCAGTACTATTCTTGATTTATGTCAATAAGGTAAGTCCTGCGAATATACCAGAATGGGCACAGATCAGCCTTTTTGCAGATGACACACATATTGGACAAATGTTTTGAATGTAACGGCATTGTTTTAAATAAAAATGAAAGTACATTTGTAAACTACAAGACACTTTCAAGTACAAGAAATACTAATATAACAACCACTTTTGAGTACACTCACAATACATGTTTCTTAGGCTATGAAATTGACAGTCCACAAATGTCACATATTTACCTTTTAATTTATTCAAAAACACGGTCAAGACTTTTTTTCCAAAACCATGCCTTCTATTCGATTACTGAATATTTATCATTACGAAATATTTTAATTGACCCAAATTGTAAATAGATTATTATTCCCTTTATTTATTTTTGGACTTAGGCTAGGTCATTTATAATATGAATATAAAAGTAAAATATAAAAACACTTCAAAAACAATACAAAAGATATAAACACATAAAAAACCTAACCTAGGGTGCCGCCAGCAGCGGGGCAGGGCCCAAGCTGCCGGTGGTCAGGGCCGCAGAGAGAGGAACCGTCGGACTATCCGCGCCGTATCCAAGATCACCGCCTTCTGCATCTGACCCTTGATCCAACCACCTAGCGAGTCTCTCAAGGTGTTGGTCGAGACTCTTCGCTATGAGACCGTTCGCTGAAACGACTATTGGGACAATGATCGTCGAATCAACATCCCACATGGCGGTTATCTCGTGGGCCAAGTCTAGGTACTTGCTGGACTTGTCCTTCTCAGCTTTCACGAGATTCTCATCATGGGGGATGGTGATATCGAGATTATTATTATTCTTAAGTGTATTTACTTCGTATACTAAATTCATAGTGTATAATATTGTGAAATGCTGACTTACCATGTAATGATCATGTTACATTATGGTTTATACATAATCAAAAACTATCTCTAAATCGGTACCTATCGTATTAAAGAAAAATATAAATAATAATAACAAATAATAAACATTTATTAAGACTTAAGAAAAAACATACACAATAAAATTGTGTCATGGTACAGAATCCTCAGGGCGTGAGTCAACTAACACTTAGCCGGATTTTTTCTTTAGATTAGCTAATCGTTTGGTCGGGGTCGGAGCCCCCCCCCCCCCCCCCCCCCTAGACGCGGGGCCGGTTCGGTTAATGAACCACTGCTATATAAACTAATAGTAAACAAGAAGGTACAAATATCTAGAGAGCATCCACGTGTCAATAACACATTTTAAATGAGATTTTAAAAACCTTATATTAGATACTTTTGCATAACCAAATCATTAAGGTAAACTTCAATTAGTGTTTTAAATAAAAGAAACACGTTTACAAGGTATACATATGTAGTGTTAAACTGTCAAAGTAGCAAAGTAGTTATAGCTCGTCCGATTTGTAAGATCAAGTGAGCCATACATTTACTAATAAATTATTATCCTTTTTTAAGTATATGCGTTACCAACTGATATGTTTGAAGTCGGTGCCAAGCCAAATTTAGAAGCATACCATGTTTTTGGTGCGATGCGATAAAGACGCGGCTATATATAAGTATGTACAGTCTGATTGCCTTACGACGATAGCAATGAACATACTTTCTGTACCTAAGATCACACGGTCGAACCTTATTAGCGCAGTCCGTACCATGTTTCTCGATATATTAGTATAAATCCAATGCGTTTATTTGCCGTCGTAATTTTTAAAGAGCTATTTTGTCAAATTTTCGAACTGGGTATAGTACGCAAGTGTGGAATTGATACTGAGTTATTTCCAGTCCCTTATATAGAGAACTTCATTTCAAAATATAAAACGATTCAAGGACCGTCTTCAGGGCTTAAACTTTTTACCTTCATGCTAAATTTCACCTAAATTGATGATGTTTAGCCGTAAAAAGGTAACAAAGAGACAGATATAATTTATTCCACGTTTATAATACCTATTCTATTACTACAGTTGTAATGTGATTTATAGACATAAAGCTGTTTATTTTTGAGCGGTATTGTTACTATTTGGCTTGGCACCGACTTCAAACATATCAGTTGGTAACGCATATACTTAAAAAAGGATAATACCTATTTTATTTTATCCTTTTTGAAGTCGGTTTACCTTTATTAGGAGCCTTATTAGGAGTCGGTTTACCTTTATAGAGGTAGACATTGTTAGGAGCTTATGGGTGACGCGTGACGCATGAATGAAAAACACAATCATGTTTAACACTAAATTCGTCAACTTTCCACTACTCTAAATCTATCCTCCGCCCCGCCACTGACCCAATCCCTCAACCCCCCACCATTTAACTCCTAATACTAACCCCCAATTCCTCAACTTCCAACCCCCGACCACTCATCTCCTCCCCCCCCCCCCCCCCCGCCACCACGATTCCTCAACTCCCGACCCCTCAGTCCCAACCCATCAACTCACCGCCCTAACCCTCAACCTCAGACCACCGTCTACCTTCACCACCACCGTCTACCTCTCACACCTACCCCTTATCTGTCTTACTTTCTATGCATCTCGCTCGTACTGGCATCCTGTTAATGCGAACGAGATGTATGGAAAGTAAGTTACGAACACGTCAGCTAATATGTAGAGTCAAACTCGTGGTAAGGTAACAGTTGCACTACATCAAATTGGTAGATGAGGAGTTCCCTCAATTCCTCATGGATACCATCATCAGATCAGAACCAAATTAAAATGGGACCAACTTGGAGACATCTTCTTTCAAACAAAAAAAGAATTACTCAAATCGGACCACGGGTTTCGGAGTAATCGGTGAATGTACATAAAAAAAATTATAATAGCCACAACCGAATACAGAACCTCCTCCTTCTATGAAATTGAAGTCGGTTAAAAAGGGACAGACTATACAGCCGCCGAAAATAGGCCGACATCAAGGTAATGATGCCGGATTATTGTAGCATGGTTTATTATTTATCTCAGAACACTTAAAAGTACACAATAACCTTTCATGTCATTTCATTCGTCGCTCAAACTACAATAAATATATATGCTTTGTTATATGATATAACGAAATGGTGCCTGTTACTTAGGATCATATATAATCCTACAATTTAGGTATTTAAACCCCCAAAGAAAAAAAATAAAGCATAAGGGTATTCGGAAATAATAAAAACAACAGGTCACAAAGAGTCTCGTTTGTAAGAGACACCTGACAAATGTATCTTTCACTATCACTCACAAAAAACCTGAATGAACATTATTTATCATCAT
This sequence comes from Cydia pomonella, assembly GCF_033807575.1. Taxonomy (NCBI): domain Eukaryota; kingdom Metazoa; phylum Arthropoda; class Insecta; order Lepidoptera; family Tortricidae; genus Cydia; species Cydia pomonella. Next base: position 9,273,011 of record NC_084707.1, read on the forward strand.
TTTATATTCTTGAAAATGCATAATTAAATATTAATAAACACAAATAATTATGGTTTGTGCTTTATGAGATGCCTTTGCAACTCATTTTACAGAGACGCTTTACGTTTATTTATAAAGGTACAGCAGAAGGTTTACTTTTTGGAGTTTACATTTTTTTTCACGGTTTTAAATATATGTGAATTGCGAACTTCTTCCTACTGGCGGCAGCGTCGTTCCGTTCCGCTATTATTTTGCACGGCAGCAGGAGCGGTGCGATCATAATCGCTCTTGAATAAACTATTCTATCAGTATATAAATGGAGCAGAGGCTCGGCGTGTTGCAGTCGAAAACGGCTCGCGACCGCGCGCTCTGGCATCAGTGTTAGGCGGGAAATTTAAAAAATGGGTTTATCGACTGTCGTTGTGTTGTTTCTGGTTGCGATGACGTGTGGTCAGGATATACACCAGGAGGTGGACCAGCCTGTAGAACTGGCGGATGAGTTGGCCGATACCGATGTGGTGCTCGCTTTTGTGGTACGTCGGATGATCGCTATTATATTAGTCACGCTCGCTTTGCGTGCTCTAGACTGCCTTAACATACCTAAGTATATGCAAATAGTTTCAGAGCATTTCCTACATCTTTATGAAGAAAAAAAAACACGTATTATTTTTTTACCTACCTTAATATTGTAAAATATTTTCGTTTTAGAAAGATTAGGTTAGGTAGGTAGCTACTTATGGTACAGTTCAGAATTATTTGGTACATTTTTCATATTTCAAAACCGCGACCGTAGGCAGTAAACTATTGTTTCAATAAAATGACAGTATAATTTAGTTCGTACAAGGTCAAACTCAATCGACACTGGAGGGATATGTAGTATTGCGCGAGTCAAACAAATATGTCAAGCAGGCGTAGTTAGAACCCATGTTGGGATCTAACTACGCCTGCTTGACATATTAAATACAAATAAAATTAATATTTAAAGAAACTTACGTTTTGTTTCAGTTTTATACATAAGTACTTAAAAAATACAGTTAATATTGTTTTTTTTCCGACAGGTTATACAAACGTTACTTAAGAGGGAAGTATACCACGTGCTCGTCCATACAGAAAGAGAAAACGTTTTTCCACTTCTAAATATTTTCCATTCTCCATGATTTTTAGTATGCTATTGACAGAGTGAAAAACTAGGCTTATAGGTTTTCATTTTATATATTTTTTTGTTAAAAAAAAGAAACCTATAAATGTAGAATATATTATATTATGCTCAAGCGAACGACATCAACAAAATGATTAGTTAAGATTTAGTTAGTGGAAATCGTTTTCTCCCGAAATGTAATTTCATAGAAGAAATGATTAGTTAAGATTTAGTTAGTGGAAACCGTTTTCTCCCGAAATGACTAATGATTTCATAGAAGACGTATCGTTATTTCGTTAGGATCGTAAAGCTATTCTTCCCTCTTAAGTATAATGTTAAGAATATTAGTTGATGTACCCAACCGTTATTAAAATAAACGGGCCAACACGTGCGTAAAATTTAACAACCAGCCTTGATATAAACGGATCATACTGTACTACATTCAGAAGTACATGGAAAGGGTGGAGTTTCCGAAACAAATATTTTATTTGAATGATTGTTTGATTTCGAGATTTGTAGCATTAATGTGCTTTCGAATTTGTGACATACCAACCTACTCGTCTAACTTTGTACGAAATGATTTGCAAAATTCTTGTACGATTTGAAATTTGGAATAGTTATGAACAACGCAGAATAGTTACGAACAAGACACACTGAAATTGTTTTTTTTTATTGACTGTGGAAAATGCCCAATATAAAAAGGGGGCATAATTTCAAAGTCTCGTTACTAGGTCTTCTTCTCCTTCTTCTTTCGTCTCGAGGTTCCCCTAAACAGTGGATGCCCAAAAAGCAGCAGTGCTGACAGCCCTGACCGTCGCGTCCCTCAGGTCAGATTCAGAGCAGGAGTACGGGCACGCGGGGCATGCCAAGAGGTGCGCCACGGTTTGCGGTGCTGTGTTGCAGGCGCATTGAGTAGAGTTACTAGGTCCGTCTAAAGAAATCGATCGACTCATCCAAAACGCCTGGAAGAACTTCTGGTCCATGGAGGCGCTAATGAAGGGCAATTAACCTTCCACTGGTTCTAAAGCGCAAACTCGTCGACATGTCGATCCTGCCTATCCTAACCGCATAAACGTGGTTAATTATTAACCATTAACGGAAGCCCAAAAGTCCCGACTCGAGATTTGCCAGCGTGCAATGGAGCGCAGCATACTAGTACTTTGCAGAACCGATCGGGTTAGGAATACCGAACTGCGCTCCAGGACTAGTAATGTAGATGTGGGTGTTAAGGCCGCTAAGGTTATGTGGGATTCGGCAGGACACATCTGTGGGCCGAATTGACTACCGAATGAACACCGCAAATTAGCCGGGGCAGAGGCAGACCGAAAAAGAGATGGCAGGATGAAATCGACGCTTTTTGCGGTGACTGGGCGGGAACATGCAGCAAACCGTGATAAGTGGTGGAAGGGCTTCCCCTTCCACCACTGCTGCTGTTTATTTTGTGCCCTACTGCTGGGCAAAGGCTTTCCTTTGCCCAGCAGTTGGGCACAAAATAAACTACATAAAAAAAGTTACTAGGTTAAGTGGGGTATCGTTTAAAGAAGTGAACATTCCGAAATATTTTTTTTTTCATAGAAAAAAAAAAATAAGTTCCGTATTTTCTATTTGAGGCACGGAATAATTTAGTTAAATAATTAAGTCGCATGTTGTCGGAATGAAGTCTGTTCTTATTTTGTTAAAGTTTAATAAAGTATAATTTTGTAACAGATATTCCGGCACGGCGACCGCACCCCTGACGAGGAGGAGCTCGAGCTCTCAGCGGAAGTCGTCAATAGAGACGTCTTCTTCCCTTATGGTATGAAGGCGCTAACCAATGTAAGTAAGTGTCCTATTGGTTCAATTTATTTTCGTTAGCCTTTTCATACTAACGAAAACCAAAACAATTTATTTGAAGGTTTAGCGTAGGACTGTGTGTTTAACAATTCTAAGATAGTATTTTGTTGCTACTATCTTAGCCTTATCCTTATAGAGATAAACTTTTTTTTAAATACACGCCCCTTTTCAGACACAGGGTGGATTTTAAAATGGATCCCGTGCTGCTACGCGAAAATGGTCTTAGGAGATCCCTTACTTTTTAACGTTGATTGGCATTTAATTACAGATTTTGGAAAATATGTACAACCAGCGACAAAAACGTAAATTTTAACCTTTTTTGATGTCAAATAAGTAATTTAATTAGCAGCGCACTCTTTCATTTACAATGTAACATAAACAACAACATAAATGCTCCCATAAATGCCATTCTAATCGCGGTTTGGTTGCGTTTGTACTCGTGTCAGCGAGTCAGGAGGGACGCGCATTTTACACACAGGCTTGATTTTATTAGTTAACAAGTAGTTATATGTTAAACTTAATTATGTTATAAGGTGCCTACCGCGAACACCGTAGTAAGCAAATTGCGGGCATCTTTCTCTGTCCCTCTTTTACGCCTCAATAGGAGTAAAAGAGAAAGATGCCCGCAATTTGCGAACTTCGGTGTTCGCGGTAGATCCTCAGAAACGGCTGTCAATTACTAACCTTGTATATTTTAAATTTGTAAGTAATCGAAAGCATATAGTACAGTCAACATCAAAAGTAGCGGATGAAACAACGCGCTAAAAGTATCTGATATTCCGGATAACTGTTCCAAATATAGATAAATTTCTAAACTTCACGCTCAAAAGTATATCTTTTACAGTCTTAGTTGTACTATATTAAATACATCACTTTTTGTTAAGCTGTTACAGAAAATGTTGATACTTATGAAACGTTATTTGATCCTCTACTTTTGATGCTGACTGTACCTAAAATATTTAAAGACTTAAGTACCTCCCTTTACTGAAACTGACGAAAAAACAAGTACTAGGTCCATGCAAACATTCAGATCCTTATAATAACGTTCACAGTTTTAAATTGATGTTTTCCCAAAAATAGTGGGGTAAGCAACGGTCCTATAAAGTCGGGCAGTACATCAGAAGACGCTACGATGGTTTGATATCGAGACTGTACCTGCCGGACGAGATTGTGATTCGGACAACGGACTACGCGCGAACAAAGATGACAGCGCTGGCTGCGTTGGCCGCCATATACCCGCCGCCGCCTGCGCAGAAATGGAACCCTACGTTGGACTGGCAACCTGTGCCTTACAATACGCTACCGTACGATGAGGATGATGTGAGTATTCAAAGACAGAAACTATATTAGAATGTGCTTCGACTAGAGCTGGTCATAAGGCTATGGCGTCTATGACGCCACCTCCCATGCCATTTTGCCATTTTGTTTTGGTTATATTGCAGCTATCATAATCCCATTGTCTTTATTGTATTTTCCTAAATGTCAAAATACCTTAGTCCTATAATGCCTAAATCTTAAATTTTTTCTTTTAAAATGGACAAACGTTAAACGATCCAGACATTTTCTTTGACACTCTACCTTTGTGAGATCTAAGAATTTTGGTAAATGGGAATGGGTATAACAAAATTAAAGCAACATTTTTAGGGGCGAGATATGTAACATGTTAACAATAAAATAATATTTTCAGCTCTTATACTGGTACAACTGCCCACGATATCTCTGGCTGCGAGACAGAATGTATGAACTACCTGAAGTGGCACCTACTTTGAGACAATACAACGACCTATTCCGATATTTGAGCGAGCACACAGGAAAAAACATCACTACACCCGAACAAGTTTTCTTTTTGGATAACCTTTTCCAAGCACTGGTGACTAATTTACATATGAATAGGGAGTTTTTAATATTTTACCTTTTAAATAATGCTGGATTAAAATAAACGTTACGTTTCAGAATAATGTCAACCTAAAACCACCTAAATGGGCACAAGATGTAATGCCCCAGATCAAAACCATGACAAAGATTGAATATGCTATAGAAGTTTTTAATGATGAATTGAAGCGACTGTCGATAGGTAAGTATTTATTAAATACGATGGGTAGATTATTTTCCAGTAAATAAATTCAATTAGCAATGTGATGACGAAAGTTCAAAATGTCGGTGTATTTGTATGTATAGTGTAGACTGCTTGTAATTTTAGAAAATCTGCTTGTTTGGTTATAATTTCTTTTTCTTGTACCACGAAGCCATGGTAACGCGCACATAATTTTAACTTACACACAAGTTGATGCGTATACAAACATGTCATGCACATATACACTTAAACGTACTATGACGCGCCCGCCCTGTGGTATAGTATAATCCCAGCCACAACGATGGCAATAACATCAATAATTTATCTCTTTAGCTGCTCGCCTAAACAAAAAAATTAATTGACCGAAGCGTTAGCGAAGGTCTACATTTTGACTCTTACAATTTACTTTCGTATGTCCAGATGTTCTCATCTACAGGTCGCAATTCTCAACTGAATCTCGTGAAATTTTGTAAGCAGGTTCAGTAGCTACATAGGATCTGATCTGATCTGTCGTTTCGTTTTTTGTGCTTCCGTCTGTCATTACGGTCTACGGCACTTAAGACCATTGTTAGTACGCTGTGAAAATGGCTCAACGAAGTATTTTTTGGTTTTACTTGTTTTAAGCTTATCGATCTTATCGCGAGGTCTACAGCTCACGGAGCCACTAGTACTAATGATTATTAACTTCGTAGGTGTGCTGATGGCCGAAATCGTTAATGCGACTAACGCTGCGATAGCGGGCAACACCGACCAGCCCAAGTTGCGACTGTACTCTGCTCACGAGAACAACGTAGCTACCCTGATGGCGGCCGCTGGAGTCTTCGAACCACACCAGCCTATGTACGGAGCTACATTCTCGTTGGAGCTGCGACGTCATCAGCTGACCGGGGAATACGGAATTACGGTATGACTAGACAACGTAGCGCAACTAACGAAACGTTGACGTTAACGAGTCCCTCATGGTTGAAGGTTAAGCCTAAAGGAGTTTTCGTTGCCTTTTCGTTGGAGTTGAGCGTCATTAGCTAACCGTAAAATATGATTAACTATAGCATGACGGTATAGGGTAGGCCGGTAGAACCGGATTGTTAAAGAATTTGTACTATCAGTTAATTCTGAATGACGAATTACTATTTACATTGACAATCATCACAATAATGACTTAATTCAAAGTCATATTTGATTTGCCGCCTTGTCTACGACGCTATTGTTATCTGTTATGTTTGTTTTGAGTAGATTTATATAAATCCCTTTAAGAATAATAAGATTTTTTACGCATTCTGCGTAGGTGAGAATTTTCGAAACATTTTATTAACATATTTTGTATTGTTAGTTTTTAGGGTTTAGGGCCTACGCTAGCTGACGCGGACGCCCGCACGCACGCGGGTGCTATTTGTAGGTGAAATCCGCCGCACGCGTCCGCTTCAGTTAGCGTTGCTCATACTATTTTTCGTTAACCCGCTCGGCCGCTCCGTGCACCCGCGCCAGCTAGCGTAGGCCCTTATATTAAATTTCATTAATATGTTACGTAATTATTTGACAGGCCGTGTACGCGCCCGTCGCCGGCGAGCCGGAAGAGTACCTGAAAATAAACGGATGCGGGGGCACAATGTTCTGCCACTACGCAAACTTTCTCGAACTCACGCAGAACGTTTTGTGGTCGCGGCAAGATTTCCAAAACCAGTGCCCGAGAAGACATTGATAGTCATACCTAATAGCTAAATATATTTAGTTTTTGTTTTCAATTTAGTACTGTCGAAAAGCGAATGATTTTTACATCTACTTGTATGACAAGACGAATATGCCATATATTTGTTTTAGTCCTTATGGCTATCGACATAGGTTTGATATTTTTTAAAGTCTAAATTATGAGGCCATAAATGCACTGAGGTTAATTTCAGGCTTTGAAGTGTCGACTGAGCGAAGTACAAACTGTATAATTTACAGTAGCTAAAATAGCGAGAAATAAACGGACTGTGATTTATACTTTCTTTTATTTCCCAACTATTTTGATTGGTACAGGATCTACTTACTAAATATAATATAAGTTATGTTGCGTAACCCTACGACATAGTAGGTATAGAACATAATAACATAATGCAAATTAACTAAGAAGTAATCAAACTAAGTTAATAAAATATTTTGATTGGACCGCGGCGGAGTAGCTTCTAGTATACAGTTTTTTTATTAGGGCACTGAGGGCTAGCTACCCGACTTCCCTAACTAAAAAGTTACTTAAGGAATTAACTCTTCGATTATGGAAGAAAAATACAATAAAGATACAAAGCATCTTAGAGACCAACCTCGGGTAAAACACTAGAAAAGCCATAAATGAGAAAAAAAGTTTTTTCATATATTTAGTACCTAAGAAACAAAAAAAGAAATATGCATATGCTCATTTTCCACCGAGATGCCAAAGATGTATGTAATGAATGAGCATACAATTAATGTATCATCCGAGTGAAACTTGGAAAGCATACAAGAAGACATATGATAGCGTGGTCGACCGCCACTCTGCCAATTGGTTACGAATTAGTCGGCAGAATATGTCTCTAATATTATAACTCAAGATTTCTCAAATTGGGGTATGTAAACTCCCAGGTGTTAGTCAGTGCTTGTAAAGCGGGTTCGCGGCGAGAAACAGTATATGACAGGTAAAGGGTAACTGGATCTCTTACACGTTAAAACACGGCATTGTAAGACATTCTTTAAAAAGTGGTTCGCAGTAATTTCAGATATCTAATAGGGGTACGCGGGGTTTAAGGTATGAGAAGTCCTGTTATAAACTCATTTTATTTTGTATAGCATTACTACTAGACAACAATTAATGAGCGTAGACATAATACTTATCTATAAATAATAAAATAACACGGAAACTGGTAGAGATGTTCATTACGCTTGATTATAACACATGTACGTATTTATCTTTAAAACACATACGTATATACGGTAGAGTACTATTGCCAGTTACAAAATTAGAGCCTAAACAACATGTACATATAATAACGAATGAATTATCTTCCTGTAGTTTAATTACATCTTGATTAGAGATAATAGCAAGTACTAGACGATACGATACAGCTTCCGAGACCACAATCATATCATTTTCTGTGGCTCATGTTGTGCGCGTGTTATTTATGTTTTTATCGTGTGTTGCAGATTAATACAACAAATTAGATAGTATTAATAAAATGTGAAAAATATTTGTATCTGTGTACCAAAGCCATACAACATTTAAATCTATAAATATATAAGTAGTAGGAGGGGGGTATGAAAATGGTACATTTATCAGGCATAATCTGTATCAAGTAAGTACCTAAGTTAATTTAGTAGGTTGTAGGTAAATATCTTAGTTTCACTTAAAGTATCTTAACCTTACGTTTCAAGAATGTATAGATAGAAATTAATTTGAAAAAAAAAAAAAGCTCTAATCAAAAATAGTAGGTTATGAGTCAAATGGTAACAAAATCTATTATATTTCTTTATCTACATTGTTACAAATTGCTATTGATCCAGGGTTTAACTAAACTATACCTGTACAGGTAAATAAATATATGTAAATGCATCGCGACATGCACTTAGCAACCCTAAGCAGGCGGAAGGTATCGCGCATTCGCACGGAACAACCGAGTGCAATTGTTTAATGCACTATCAAACAAATCACATCACCCTAGGAGGGTACTGCTACCCATTATATCTTCCACATCTTATGCTTATGAGGAATCACATGTATTCACAGCTTTAACATTTAGATAGGATCTGTTTATAGTAGAAGTGTCATATCGCGTACCTCAATGCTGACACAACAGTAGGTATGCACTTCTTCTAAAATAATTAACTGAGCATTCACATCTGTATTTGAAGTTGGTAAAGGTTTATCAAGTATATACTAGTAAATCAGCAAGTTCTACATGCTATTATTAACTTATTTGGAAGCGATTCGGTACATGGCTAGAATCGTCCAACTGTAACCGTATAGGTCAAAGCGTGCGCATGAGTAAATAGGTGCCGTGGCACAATCGATTGGACAAAGTCAATCATCTGAGCGGACAGGTCGCGGCGACCGTGAATCTGCCAGTCCCGCACCTCAGTGGGATCTCGGCGGGCGATCCGTGCGCTTCCTGTTACATTACATTATATTCAATACTGAGCACGAACTGTGATATAGTGATATATGACTCCATTGTGAATGTCCCAAAATATTACCGGAAAAACTGACTACATCAGATTACAATGTAGAACTGCCCACAAGGCGGAGGAAAATGTGAGTCACGAGTGAAGCATAAATCCCATACATTGTTATTCAAAAGGATTGTAGCTATTAGTGGCTAGTTAATGTTGTGAAAGACATTGTTATTATGTCATTAACGGTAAATTACGACAGCGTAGGTAGTCATTAGGATAAGAGGACACTAATATGAAATTAAACCAGAGCTCTGTAAAAGTCGTTACTGACTAAAGAATTTAGTGTACAAAACAACTCTTTAAGACTCGAAAATTTGGAATTTGGAATCACAGAAGTGTAAATTGCAGAAAATTTCTTACAAGTTGGAAATATTCTCATAAATAATTGGAAATTTTTATGGAAATTATTTAGTAAACGGAAGATTATAAACTCCTTACTAAAATATGAGACGTTTCCCAAATTTTGCCGTGTAGAAATTTCGTATTTTGGAAACTCTCGAACAGCACATCAGTATTTGGAATGGTGCAGTGGTTGGTTTAGTAAATGGATGCGTTTGCGCAGGAAAGAGGGCGGTCGCGAGGAGGAGCCGACCAACGCGGCGGAAGCGGCACCGGGCCTGCGCACCGAGCACACCTGCTGCTGCCTCGGCGTGTTGGTAGGCGTCTCGCTCATCGCCGGTAATTTTCTGCTTTTTCCAAATTGATAATCCTATAATGCGTGGACGTATTATAAATAAGGCGTTATAGTTTGTCTTTCTACCATACATCTACGTTTTAAATAAAGTCCGTCTTGCCCTAACCGGAAATAAGGTCTGTGAGTAAACATTATTGACATTGCATAATTTGAAATAAACTTTATTTTTGGTTGGCCGAATAGACACTAAGAACATAATTTCACACTATTTGGAACAAATCTTAGTTCAATGCTATGAAACAAAATTATTTCATTCAAATTATCATCAAGTATGATACAAAATTATTTCATTTCCGTATTGTTTGAAGAAAATCAGTGACACTAAAATACCTATGTATGATAATTATAACTTAATATTGGCTTATTTTTATCCAGCCCTCGTAGCCGTGATCCTAATGAAAGATAATAACGTCGAAGTAACCGTCTTACGACAAGTACATGTGGTGAGTTAACTTATTTTTACACGATTTTTCAGGCAAGCAAACTTTTTTATAAGGTAAGTCCGCTTAGCACCGTTGCATACAAATTTCTATGTAAGCGGGTTACCTTTTCTCTGCAGCTGACTGTACATCTCTTAGTACCTATCTTGGTATTAAGAAAGTGGGAAAAGTGGCATGCACTATCAGGTAATGAATAATAAAGAAATAGAAAGAGTCAGACCAAGCTAACTCTGCGGCGTTTTAATAGCACAGGCGCCTCTAGCGTCTAGAATCTAGATAAATAAGTAGTAAAGACCGTACATGCAAAGAGAATTTGTTCTGTTCAGATTGATAAACTCATGATCATGAACGAAGAATTTTATTGGGGACGATTTCACGTTTTATTTATGGGGCGCGATAAAACGCCATTTTGTATCAATAATATAGGAACATACGCAGCATTAGGTACGTTTGTTCTACCAACATACTTACATTATTGGATGATTGTACATATTTATATAGTTGCGTTATTTGCATTGCGTGAAATAGGGCATGCAAGAATTTATTATAACTTTATCTTGTAACTAGATCCTTATACATACAGTCAATATCGATTGACAGCATCGGCTTTAGACAGCAGAGAGACAAAGATTGAAAACTGCTATCAATTTGGCAGAATCCCATAAAGCAAAGCAGTAAAACTTAATTACATATTATAGTTGCCTGAAAATCATAACGATTTCTAATAAGAATGGTATTTAGGTATGTGTGTGATGTTTCAGCTCATGTCCCACGGTGAACGCACGCCCAGCGAACGTGAGTTGGCGATGCTGGGGACTCCGCCGCCGGACCACGTATTCGCGCCCTACGGTGCCGGTGCTATTACTAATGTAAGTACACTCAGAACTATGCCTTAATACTATTGGGTAGGACCCTTCCTAGTGTAATCAGTCTAGTACCTATTTTTTCTTATATATATATAAGATACGTCCATAACTCAGGAACAAATATCTGTGATAAACACATAAAAAAATGGCCATTCTAGATTTCGAACCCGGGACCTCCTGCTTCGTAGGCAGGGACACTACCGACTAGACTAGGAGGCCATTATGCTTGCAATTAACTGTCCCTATACAGACGCTTCGCGCGTGCATGCACAAAAGCATATCAAAGCTATATTCTGGTATCGTGGGATTTTAATTCCATATCTGCACGATAGCTGCATGTTAGCGTCATAGCGAAAACCTAATTCAATTAAGACTTCGTGGGAATCACCGGAATAAAATTTGACAATAGATTTTTATGAGCGTAGTTCCTCGATTTAGGAAAATTGGTTATCCGCCGGCCGTAACCAATCGCTGCCGTCATTCTAAACTTAATCGGGAATCGCGAGTTATTTGAATGTTTCTGATGCATTGGTGCTTTATCCCGTGGTGACGCTATGCCATTCAATCGGGACAAACGGCGAGCCGTCCTTGTGGTGACTGCTCTCAGTGCATTACAAATGCAGCTGATATAATGTACACCCTGCAATTCTTTTACGGGATGTCAACAATTGGATCAAGTTTATAATACAACTGCGCTGCACGAGTGCGCGTGTTATAGCGGATATATATTAGGGATCTATTTAGTTTATATTTTGTTTAGTATTGGTAACTTATTGACCGAACAAAGCGCAGTCCTATGTTTTAGCTTGGTTAAAAATGCTTTCGTAAGTCCGGATGTTTTGCTCTAAAAGGTCTCATTTCTCAACTGTCCTCATTAGATTTTGTGAGAAGATTCGATAATTATATAGAGTTTTATCGAATCAGTTTTTTTTAATGGCGGTGCTCCGTGAGGTTAAGCCATGTCTACAGGTCACAGAAACACTATTTAAGTTATTTAATAAATACCGCGGATGCTCCGGCTGTGGAATGAACTCCCTTCCGAGGTTTTCCCCAGGGTCTACAGTATGGGATTTTTCAAGAAAGGAGTGTACAGGTTTTAAAGCGTCGGCAATTCGCATGTAACACCTCTGGAGTTGCATAGCCTGAGGTGACTGCTTACCATCAGGCGGGCCGTATGCTTGTTTGCCACCGTCGTGGTATAAAAAAAAAGATATTCCGAACGATTCCAACGAACGAGAATAAGGCTGGCATATTTTTTTAAGATAACACCCGATGCATCCGTAATTTTAGCCCGCATCTTTTGCAAGTATTGTAACTACCAGGAAGGGTCAATGTGACGAGACAAAACGGGACAAATGAGTTTGTAACGAAGTGTCAACTTCCCGGTCCGGGAGGGACCTGGCGAAGGTCGTGAGGCTCCAAACGTGCTATTTACAAAGATTATCTAAATTCACCGCCAGCGGAGAACCTGTGAACGTCCATAGTTCTAAAGAACCTAGAGATCAGGATATACTAGAGGCAAGCGCAGAGTCGAGACAAAATGTTTTGTGAATGATAGAACAGGAACGTGGTAGCTCAGAAGACGCAGATTACAGCCGACACTAATAATGATATATGACTTGTGGCTCCACGTGACAATATGTTAAAAATGTACGCATATACAAAATGATTTCAAGGTTTCGCGCACGATGATAGATGTTTTATTTCCGTTAATTTAGTTGACTATTAGCTACTAGCCTTTACAGGTTCCGTTCCTGGTTCAGTATTATTAGTTATACAATCGCAGGAGCTTTTTCTTACCAAGTGTTTGATGTTCGTTTTAACGCGCATGTCTTAGAAATGATATTGTACCTAATCAAGTTGTGTATTTCTAGGAGGGCAAAATGTTGACTTACGAGATGGGCGCATTACTTAGGAAGAGATATAATGACTTCTTGGGACCTTATTATGAGCAAGGTAAGCAGAAATTAAAAGCTTTATGGAAAGGTGTTACTACAGTCAACCGCAATAATATGTTACACAACGAAGGCTGCCAAAATATCTGACACGATCATATTTGTAGAGCCATAAGAGCGTGTCACATATTTTTGCTGCCTTCGAAGAGTAACATATTATTGCAGGTGACTGTACATTTACTATTTTTGACCCATTTTACTCCGGTTAAGCTGAAATTATTCATACATAAATGTAAGTTTGTTCTCGTGACGATGCCAAGTTATTATGTCATAGAGCTGGTCTTATAAAGGAGTTGGAAAGAATTATGTAATGAACCTAAACCCAATAGATTATTGCGTCTAGATTTGATATAATTAATTTAAAAAAAAACATATTTTTTTAAGTAGTTCATACAATAAAAAAAAAAAACAAAGTCATAAAGTTTACTTTTCACTATAGAAACCAGCATCGTGATAGCGTCGAACACGAATCTAAGTAAGATGACAGCTCTCCTGATATCAGCGGGGTTGTGGCCGCCACCGCAGGAGCAAGTGTGGAACGACACTCTCAGCTGGCAGCCGGTGCCGTACAAATACCCACCGAGGGATAAGGACTTTGTAAGTAGAAGCTAATCTTAGTCAATTTTACAGTATTTGTTAGTTTCATCTAGGTTTTCGATGCCTTTAGATCGAGGCTACATATATCCTTGCCATGTTTTGATCAGGCAACCTTAAGCTATCATGATATAAATTTTATAACCTATTTTTTTGTATATAAACAGGCAGGAAAAAGATGGATGAAATTTGTTTAATTTATTGCCACCTTCAGCGCTGGCCTAAGTCTTGCCAGGAAATCAAGAGACAAACTTACGGTTTTAAGTTATTTCGGTATTTTAATCTCTTTCGACGGCATTTTTTTTGGGAAAAAGAATAGTTGTCAAAAAATGCTTATTTAAAGTCGAATTAAACGCATCCTTATCAGGATATCGACAGGCGACTTAGAGACACTTGTACTCATTGAAACATTGTCTTATATTACTACATGTCTCGTTGGAAAGAAGGATAGGTAGGTGAAGGACATTATAAGGCGGTCTCCTAGGTTAATAATAATATAAGTACAGATGTATGGAGAAGTTATGAATGAACACTTATCTTTGCAGCTTACTGTACGAGTACATTCGTAAAAATTAACCAGATCGCACACCTCGCGTTATTTTTCATCTACTTAAGCTCATTTTTGATTATGCATCGTTAGATGTAATAAAACATCAATATGTAACAATGAATTCTACCAGTCAGGTAATTAATTGTAACGGTTCCCACTTTTTTTCCACAGCTACTCTACGAAGAGAACTGTCCGAGATACACACAAGAAAAGGAGAGAATTTTAGACGCATACATAAAAGAGGGCTTGTTGCTGCCTTACAAAGACCTTTTCTACAAGATCGCGCAGATGACGAATATCAACTACAGCACGCCGCAAGACGCTTACTATTTAAACAATTTGTTCCTAATACAGGTAAATAATTCAGAATGATTATGTTTTAATGCCACGCCAATTAAAATTAATTCGTCTTGTCTACGACAATGCAAAGCTCGATACTTTAACAGCTATATGAAAGCTGGCGTGAATAAGTACACCGATAAGTGCTAGAAAGTGTGTAGGTACGTCAAAATCCTTATACATATACTGGGGTGGACAGGTTTAAGGGCAGTGGTTTAATATAGCAGAAACTGGCTTAATGATACATGTTCCGTTTAGTAATTTAATTCAGACGTTGCGTTGCCTATCCCCTATCTCTTTGTCGATTGTCAAGAATCCCATTTGCATCTTTACGTTTGTTACGTACTTTACAATGGTGGTTAACCCTTTGAACGCTAAAGCGTTGGGCTAAGAGTTATGACGTAAACGCCATAAACAAAAACGTCACACGCCAAGGTCACGGGTGCAAGCGAGCTAATGTAAATCTTACTTGAAAGTGTGGGGGTTACTTTGACAGCTAACTTAGTGGGTCCTTTAGGTGTTCTTGGCGTTCAAAGAGTTAATATGGCTTGTTTAAGAATAACACATGCTAAATAGTTGGCATAGAACAGAATCTACTGTATTTATAAGAATACATATTATACACAAGTAATAATAACAAGGGAAGACACTGTAATTGTAACGGACGTTATTCTTATTTCCAGGACGATATCAAAGTAGCGAACCCAAAATGGGCAAAACATGTGAAAAGAAAATTGATCGCAGCCGCGCATGTGGAGTACCAGATGATGTTTCACGACAATTTGTTGAAGAAACTCAGTGGTGGTAAGTTAAAACACGCTTAGTTTACGGGGACATTAGTCGAACTTAACGCTGGTCAGTTCGACTAATAACTCTTGCAGTAGAATAAGAGATAGGTACCTCCTGTACCCTTACACTATTACGCTATGTACGTATTACGATATGAACATACATACAATGTATACTGCTGTTTTATATACCTATATAAACCGATTACTGCTGAAACATTTTCACCGGTTTATTCTATTACGCGATGAATGAAATACAATGTGTTTGTACACGTATAGTGTTTGGACTCGTGTACTTGTGAAGTGTTTTAACTAAGGGTATCATTTTGATGTCAACTTTTAGCTGATATCCTGTACTATCATATAACAATTAAAAAAGTACAGGTCAACGACATTGTTTTCGAAAAAAAAAGTTAATCTGTAACAAAGAAGGAAAATTTTGAAAAAAAAAAATATCTTTGTTATTATAATTCTCGAGTAATTGTCGAAAATTCTCTCCGACATTTAGGCTTCAAATTTATGCCCTAATTCATTAGCTATCGAATGTTTTTTTTGTGCGATAGGTAAATGGACAGATAATGGTACATTAACCAAGTGCAGTAGTGTTTGGCACCATAAAACTTTGAAAGGGTGCATTTTTTAAATGGTTGAGAAAAAACATAGGTATTGGGGGGGGGCGATTTGTCGATAAAATTCATCGTACTATACGTGATTAACGGCTCCATTATACGTGGACAAACACATTGTATGACCAAAATAGTTTTTCTCCTAGTAAAGTACGTAAAACTTCTTTTTACGTAATCGTATTTTTTTTTGCGTAAACGTCCGGATACCGCTTTATTACAATTTGATTTATTTTTTATAATTTCAGGGGCACTCCTTCAACAAATAATAAAGGAGGCGTCAAACTCCAGTTGGCGTGTGATAGTGCGAACAGGCACCCCGGTAAACGTGGCCGCCCTGCTGGCCGCTTGCGTGGCAGCACCTCCCCGTATGCCCGATCCGGGCGCGGCGCTGCTTTTCGAATTACACGAAAAGTTACCACAACCGAACGAAAAGAATACGCTGACGTATGAACAGCGCTTTGGTTTTAAGGTTAGATTTTTTGGTACATTTATGGTCTAGACATTAATAGGCACCCCTGTAAACATGGCCACTGTGCTGGCCGCTTGCGTAGCAGCACCTCCCCGCATGCACGATTCAGGCGCGCCGCTGCTTTTCAAATTACACGAAAATCTACCGCAACCGAGCGAAAAGACTACATTGATGTATGAGCAGCGGTTTGGTTTTAAGGTAAGATTTTGCCACATTTAGTGTATGCATGTGTCTAATAGTGGCGTGTAGTGGTAAACACGTATCCCAGTAACTAAACCTTGTCTTTGTGTATAAAATAAAAATTGTAAATTCGATTTCCCGAATTTCTCTGACAAATCCGTCATTTTAATACAAAATTGGTACCGCGAGATGCAAAGTTGCGTAGATATATTATAAATGAATTCATTCATAAAGTGGCTATGCACTTTTGCGGCTAGGTGTACAAAGCAGCAGCAGTCAATTGGCAAAACGAATCTACTAACTTAGATGAGTCAGACCCAAAGAGTAAAGTAAGTATTCAGACCCGATTACGCCGCCTCCAAATTCAAAAAAATACCACAATTAAACAACAAGGATGTCGTTACACTCTTGTCGTATCAGCGGTTCGGTGTCAAGGTTTGTTTCTGGCTATATGGATTAATTAGAATACTCGTTATTAGATATTGTACAAAGTAGGTGTACCCAAATGTGTGTCCTCTAATGTGTGTCAGTCATTATCTCCGTCGACGTTGTTTTCCTAGTTGTTTCAATTCGAAGACAGGTTTTAAACTCGATATGTTATCATTGTTCATTATTCCGCGAATGATAATGTTAAACAGGCCAATTCTAGTTTTAGTTATCTGTTTCCAATATGATACTGATCTGTCAGTGTCAAAAGTGACATTTATTCAACCAAAAACATCACGTTTTACACTGACAGATCAGTATCATATTGGAAACAGATAACTAAAACTAGAATTGGCCTGTAATCATTAAACAAGCTCAGATCGCAAAGACACATTATATTTCGAGGGTAAGATTTTGATAAAATGATTAACGGCCTTATAATTGTATTACTTTATCCGCTGTGTCCTCGGTTCTGCAAATCTCGCAAGGGACTGTGTTGCAGATTAAGCAAGCTTTATCTCTAGAGCTCAGTCTTTATAAAATTCCAAGATTTAAAACGATTCAAAATCAGCTCAGAAGTTCAGCTGTGTCAACGTTACTGACAAACAGACAGGCAGAGTCAGGTACTTTTGCATGTATAAAAATAGTATGGATTATATTTTTTTTATATTTTATTTGCCAGATTTACTACTGGGACGACGATTCGGCCGAGCCTCGCCTGATGGAGGTTCCTGGCTGCAACGCTTTCTGCCCCCTAGAGACATTCAAAGAACTCACCGCACTAATGGTGCCGGTCGACTTTACCAAGGAATGCGAAATGATCGCCACTTGATATGTATAGTGAATAATGTAGTGTATAGTGTGACGAAGTGCATAAGGCTGTGTTGTGTATTTAGTATTAGGCTTTACAGCTCAGGTAATAAAGCACATACTTGTATTGAGTTTTCATTTGGGTTAATTAAACCAGATAGTCAGCGGCAGTTATTGTTAGAAAGTGAACTTCACAAGACATTTTTACCAAGACAGTATGATTTGTGTTAATTTACATTTTAAAATTATATTGGGCCACTTCTTCTGGTAATAACAATTATATATATAATAAATTGGATTGGAAAATAGTTATTTGTTTTACAAGGGGGCAAAGTTGTTGTTTAACCGCTCATGCTAACATTGATACCCGAGCGGGCGAAAGATTCCAAAATTGAACCACGAGCCTAGTGAGTAGTTCTAGAAATGTATGTAATAAAAAATATCATTTAAAAACATTATTTAAAAGTCAATCAGATAACATGAGGAAACAATTCAAAATTTGAATCTGAGTACTTTGCCCCACATGTGGATAAAATACGACTTTCTCATTAGTTTTTCAACAATCAAGAGGGCCTTCACCAGTTGGTGTGGTAAAAAAAAACTATAATACATAGATAGTAAAAGAGGCTGCCTGAGAATTTGTTAAGCGGGTGAGGTGATAAAAAAGATTTGCGCACCCTCAAGGATAAAAAGATAGGTTTAAATAATTTTGAACCCCTGGCCCGCTTAGCTATTTCTACTGCTGACTACCATAAACTTTTATTATAATAAGCTGCAACGAAACTCAGCAAAAACGGGCAAGGTCAGGCGGGGTAAGAGATAGAGATACGGTACGGAGATATGGTATATTTTCGTCGAGGGAAGAGAAACAGGGATTCCCTGTTCATGTGTCATGTGTGTGTTTTTGTCGCCGGATCTAACCGAACTTTGAAGAGGAAGATACATTATTTTCCTCTTTCTTCTAATGTCTTCGTGGTATATTAACTTCTGCCACTTACCTTCATCTATTTTGAGCCCGGTCTCGTCCTTGGGGATATTCATGGAGATCTCGGCGAAGGCGTCAGCGCCCCACTCGAGGTTCCCCCGCAGCTTCAGGTATTCGGCTATCAGTGCTGCGATGTGCAGTTGGCAGCACATAGCCTAAAAAAATGGTTATGTTACGTAGAATAAAATAGGAGTCATGAAAAATTTAAGAAACGACAGAAAAATGAGATTGTAGTTTCATTTGTGAAGTGTGGACAACAATTACCTAGTCGCACTTATTTGAAATATAATTTGTTTTGTCGATATATTCTTTTCGATGGTTTCAAATTTAAACCACCATCAGACTAACCAAACTTAAGCTATCTGCATAATATTCAAATACATTTACAATTCGTATTGTGCATTACATAGGATCAGTATAACTTGAGTGTACAGTCGCCACCAGATCTGCTGTGTGTGTTTAGTGTTCCTGCCGGCGAGTAACGTTGCCAGAGTTCAACGAGAGTGCGGAGTGTTAGGGTCGGCAACGCACATGTAGCACCTATGGCACCGCAGGCGTCCATAGGCTACGGAGCCTGCTTACCATCAGGCGGGCCGTATGCTTGTTTGCCACCGGGGTAGTATAAATAAAATATCGGAGCGCCCAAGGTATTCACTAATATCTGAACACAGTTTGTTTTATCAAAACTTAGCCGCTTTGATTTAACTGTGTAGAGAAAACACTTGCCTCATCATGGTCGCCCTGCCTTGCGTTGTGCTCCGCCAGAGTGGCCAACCACGCGTGTCGCAAGCGCGGCGTCGCGCGGCAAGACGCTGCAAGCGCGTGCTGTAGCTCTGCTAAATGCACACTGCCCGCTCCTACATAGAAAAACTTATATTAGAGTCTGTCCAAGTTAACTCTGCACAGACTTGGCAAGCGACTGAATATCAATATGACATTTACTCACTGTAAAAAGTGTGCTGAAACTTTATCACTGCCCAGTCGCTAGTTGGTTCTGACATTCTAGTATACTAATTGATAATCGTAGTCTGCGTTCAACATGCACGAAAATAAAAGTAGATCAACCAAGACAAAGGGCGCTAGAGCAAACGTTCTTGCCGACTCAGTATAACTTATACCAAGTACCATCAGCCGTAAAAGTGCATGGCGACTTTATCAATGCATTCATTCGTAATTTCTCCATGCAATTTCGTAGCTTACTATACGTATAATATAAGGTGCAGGCACGGCAGTGCCCGGGGGCACCAAGTAGAGCAAAAACTATTAATAGCACTGCCGTATGATCCTTTTTTCGATTCAGTTCATTTTTGACTACCATTTAGCTTCATCGTGCATCGAGGATAAGCCTATAGCTACACGCCTAAATTTTCAAAAGGCATATCTTAAAAATGACGAATCGATGGAGATCTCAGCGAAGACGTCAACGCGAGGTTCCCACGCCGCTTCAGGTAATCGGCTTTAAGATATTTTGCAAGTTCTGGAAGATGACACGAATGAAAGGACCAAACTAATTACATTCGAGCAGCTACAAAAGGATTATATAATCAAATTACCCGCCGCGCCTCCACTGCCGCCGACGCCTGCGAGTCTGGCCCGCGCCCCCACCACGGTGCGCACGCGGCGCATCAACTCCGCCACCTCCGTTGACAACCCTGTGAGATTACAATTTTATAGTCTAACCCCTTTATTCATAAAACAATACAATACAAATACTCTTTATTGCACACCTCAATACAGAAAAAGTACAAATAATACAACACATACAGAAGAGGTAAACAACAGGCGGTCTTAAAACTTTACGAGCTTGAATCAGTTAAATCATGTTTTGTCCCTTTCTTACGATTACACAAGTCCAAATGACAGATAAAGACAAAACGACTCATTGCTAATTCTAGCTTGTAATGCGTTTATGAATAACGCCATTACTATATATATGACACTCCTCCATATAGTATACTTCGCGAAGAGAATGAGTGAGGTCACCGTGAGCAACTTTTTACTGAAGAGTATCTTTTCAAAAGGACTTATTTCTCAATGAAAGCCATGCAAAAATAAGCCCTTTGAAAAGACATTCCTCAACTACTATGGGGCCAACCTAGAAATAGCGAAAAAAAATTGAATGATCATTTTGGCTGAAAAGATGTCTAAGATGGTTTTTTTGGGCGAGCCTCACTCACACTTGACCTTTAGATACAAGACGTAACAATAACATTGGCGAATGTTATCAAATTTACCAATGCTTTATTGCTGTGGCATAAAATATTGAATAACCCAAGACATAATTTAATTTGATCCTTCGAATCAAATTTTATAAAACAGATTAATGAGCAATCTAAACCATGACTATATAATGCACAGCATAATCGAAACATACCTGTGCCCTTCATCGCCTTGTCGCCGGTGGCGAAACAATTTATCACAGAAAGAGATTCTTGAAAACGTTTGCAGTTGAGAGCCGTTGATGTGTCGAGTAGTTTCGAGACTGATATGATAACCTACGAAATAAATAATAGAGAAACTTATATAAGTTATAGAAATATACCTAGGCTTACTAGACATCGAAAGAAAAAAGCGTGTTTATCAATATAATTTAATTACATATATACAAAGTTGTGTTTTTTGTAACCGATAAATCGAATAGAATTTCTAAGATAATGTTAACGTACTTGTAACTCTATGAAAAGGTAGCAACTGAACAAAGATCTCGTAGAATTTCGGTAGCCCAGTAAAATAAGAGAACTGCTAAAATACCGTTAGCGCTTGGCATTGTCCAATGCACTGATCGATTTACCGCGTTTTGGTGAGGTCATTGGTCTACAATCACAGTTGACGACGAAAACCGAAACACTATATTATAGACAGATAAATCTTAATTATTGCGAAAACTAGGTACGTTGTAAGGTATATGCTGCTATTAAGTGATGTCGTGTATTATGTAATTTATGTACATACGTACTGTATATTTTCAGTTAAGTGTTTATGAATGTTACACTGTAGTTAATTATTTTGCCTTTGGTGTATATTATATATTTTCAATGACTTAGATATTTAATAAATAAAAAGACGATATTTCTAAGTGCAACAAATTTGCCGATTTATCATGTAGGTCATATGGGACAAATTTTAGTAACGGACTCCGCCATTCTAGACATTAAAGCAGTTTTATTGTACAACCCAAAAATGCCTCTAATGGCTCTGTTTTTGTAAAAAAAACCCTGTGATTTTTTGTGATAAGAGAATTAAGTGAGGCTCAGTAAAGTATTCCAAAAATAGCTTTTATTTAGTATCACCTGTCTCGTTGACTGTAATCAAAACTTGCAAGTTAAATTTGATCCACTTCCCGGTTTCCGATTCAGCTGAAAATTTACATACATATGTAAGTCGGGTAGTCGGGTGACAATGCAATATTATGGTACCATCGAGCTGATCTGATGAAGGTGGACATAGGAACTCTGTGATAAAGCAAAGCAACCTGTTTGGAGTATTTAGAATTGGCTCGATGAGTATTAGTTGCCTGTGGAAAGAAAAGTACAGTCAGCGATAAAAGCTTGTACCAAAAATGTTTTTTTTGCCAAAAACTTATATCCTGACTTTGTCGTAACGAGAATACGTGCCACAAGCCGTATCCTATCCATGCCGCGCGCGCCTCGTATAACCTCACTACTGCGCTTACAACGACTGCACAATAACATGCAGTCTTATGTCATTATCTCAACCTTTGACAACAATTCTATAGTTACCTGAAACTCTGAAAGTGTATGCGGGTGAGGCTGCCGCCTCCGCCGTGCTAGTATTGGTACGCATGAGTAGTACATCGCCGCGGCTGCCTCGAGTCGCAGCCACGCCGCGCGCGTCTCCCATAATCGGCGCTCACAGCCTCCAATCATATAATGTCAGTTACAACCTATCATCATTGGCCCTCCTTGTATACATACCTGAAGGTGTACGCGGGTGAGGCTGCCGCCGCCGCCGTGCTGGTAGTTGGCGCGCATGAGCAGGTACAGCGCGGCCGCCGCCTCGCGTCGCAGCCACGCCGCGCGCGCCTCGCACAACCTCACTACAGAACTGACAACGCCCGCGCATAATGTGCTGCCACCTGTCAATACAAACATTTAAAAGTAACTGCTAATAACTCATACAAAAGAAGCACTTCTCATGAGGGGCGAATCTACCGAGTTCTGTGTATGAGTTAGAAAAAAACAAGTAACTGTCAAAAAAACTTGTGACCACTTTTATTCCCGACTGTATTTCGTCTCCTTTGCATGCCTGTCAAGTACCTCTCGAGACCTTTTTAATGAGCCTTAAGTCGATTTGTTTGTGTTTTTCCATCAATGAGATCATTTGGTTCCGACTGCATCATCAGACCAGTTCCATGTTAGCAAATTATTTTAACACAATCAGATACCGGGAAGTGGTTCAAATTTTAGTTACAAGATTTGAAGCACTGTATACTAATATTGGTAATATTGGTATATACGCAGTGAAACAAAAGCGTGTAATTACAAAAACACGTGTTTTGCGAGACCCGGGATATTTGAGTTTACGAGAGAACTTCAAACACATCAGGACGAGCCTAACTCACAATCAAAAGATTGAGTGTAAATCACAATCAAAAGTCGTCCTATCTAAATCCGTATTTTTTCCGCAGACTACAAAATCATTAAAAGGCCACCTTGCTGGTGCAGGTGGTTCGGAGAGTTAATTGATAAAAGCTCTTGACAAGTAAACAGGTGCGTATAATGCGTTTCACTCTGAGGGAACTGAAATAGCCTAAAGTTCTTTGCAAAGAGGCAGGTGCGGCCGATTATGGTTATACCGACTTTGGTGGCTTATGTCTAGAAATGTGTTGAATGCTATAAAAAGGGAAAAGTAACTCCTTACCTTCAAACAAAGTCTCCGAAAATTGATTGATATAAGCTCTCAAGGCAGCAAAGAGGTGCTTATAAAGCGATTCACTCTGAGGGAATTGTAGTAGTTTGAGATAAGGACGAGCCGCGGCGCCTTCGGCCGCACCTAAGTTTTTCGTGAAGAGACAGGTGCGGTCGATTATGGTGAGGCCGACCTCGGTGGCGAGACAACCGGCGGATACTACGGCGTGCTCGGCTATGGTTTCTAGCTCTATTAGGAAAAAAACAAAAATTATTAATCCATGGAAATCCAGTACTAAATCAAGAAAAATATGTGATAGATGATTGCAATTCAATATAATGGCCATCAAAATTTATATTGAAAAGCATTGGTATTTATAGAGAAACAAATTTGACATTCGCTTCAAATTTGACAGCTAATAGGCACTCTACGCAACATCAAAGGGAATTTGAAATACAGGTAGATTGTCAAAGAAAACTTTGTAGCCACAGTAAATTTACAATTTAAATTTGGTGAATATAAAAAAGTAGCACCGTGTAGATCAAAGCAATCGTTTCGAGCGATGGCGATGCCTGGTAAGATGGCGCCACTTTTTGATATTTAGCAAATTTAACACATATTGGTGAAAGAATAAGGATCAAAGTCAAATGACGTTCTAAAAGTTTTAATCATGTGTCGAAAGATGGTAGTAAATTTACTGTGGCTACAAAATTTTCTTTGACAATTCACTTCTATTTCAAATTCTCTTTGGCAACATACAGGGGCACGATGTTGCAGTTATTACATACACTAAAAACAAGCATTAGACCAAAAGCAATAAAACTAATTCTTACCAGAAGTAACCGTCGCAGAAGCAAGATTCTCCCTATTCACCGTATTATTTTTCTCGACAATAATAGGCGGTTCCTTCGAGAAGTCCGGCGGGCTCATTCTAGCGGGCAACGTTCTAGCTTTGAGCGGCTTTGGCTTGCCGTTGCAGTCGGGCGTGGTAGCCTTTAGTTCGGAGAGTATGCGCTTGCGCCCGATGTACTGGAATTGTTCTGCGCATATTCTACAAGCAAAAGGGGCTTGTCAGAATGATATCGCAGGAAGAGGAACATGTTAAATTGCGCGGAATAGGATATTGAAGTTTGTATTATCTAAAGAGTAACTATTCATTATTGAATATAATTTAAATGGTTACTCAATTCAACTTTTGACATTCTTATCCTATTTCCTTGATTCAGTGCAGCACGTCTTTTTACATCCAGCGTTCGTAAAAAGTTACATTAAAATGCAGGGTAGTAAGTTAACATTTTGATTAATGTACGCTCTAGTTTTGTCATCGATGGTATTAGCTAGCCAATACCGTGATATATATAACCGTCAGATTTGCTTGACTGTCGTAATATATGGGCAAAACTGTAAATGTATGGCACAAACGGACAGGGTACAATCTATGCTGAACTCTTTTGCGCCTGCTGTACTCGTTTGGGAATTTGAAAAACTACTGAACAAATGGTTTATATTCGACCCGTATTAGTAGTTTTACGCATGAAACACGACACGAATCTATGCGTGTATGGCTATCTATAAAATAACACAACTTACTCTAAAACATTGAAAAACGCTTGCTGCTGCGCCGTAGTATGCGTCTTCCACCACTCCACGAGTCTTTCCTCATCCAGGTACTTCAACACAAACAGGAAACACAAAAGCACATCGCGCACCTCCTCCGCGGACATCACACCAAATCTGGACACACACCGGACGAATACACACTTTAGTAAAGGGACATAAGGTTTAATTCAGTTTGATGCAGGTACTATAGATATCGCAATAAGAGGCCACGCACATAACCACACAGCACGTCGTTAATGACAAGAAAGTTTTGAATTTACGGGCTTTCCCTGCGTGTGTAATTTAATACTATTTTTCAATTTATCATTCGTTCCGTCTTAAATAGTAAGATCGATAAGTAACAACTACACTAGAAACTGGCAATTTGTAGATCTTATATCGTTGCAATAAGGCATACGAATGACCAGTTAATGTTTCTCAATGTTGTGCGAAGGCGGCTGCGGAAAAACGTCATGAATCGTCCAAAAACGCTTATAATTATAACAATTCCATTTTTCTCTAACCAGTGACAAGTTATATGAAGGATGCACGTATCACGTAAGTACATAGTTGTAATTATTATACACCGTGTTTTTATTGAATTCCGTTAACTCCGGGGTAGGTACGTACGTTTAGTTTCCTAAATGGCATAGTTAATAAAAAAAAACTTTTTATTTATAATATAAGTAATTAAATGTTGCACATGGCATAACATTTAATTCAACCAAATAAATGAAAACTGTGACATATCAATGTCATTTGGATCATCAATCGTCCGAGAGAGTACTTGCGTTTAGTAGCAAATGTATACACTCGTACTAAACACTAATCAATACGTAAACAGGCCTTAAGGTAAGTGTATACGCTCGTAAGGGCCTTATAAAATAAATATAAATTATTAATTATCTCCAAAATCTGGTTAATTATAATACACATAATCAGGAATGCACCCTTGAAATAACCGGAAATTAAAAAAAACACGGTGTATTTGTACAAGTAAGAGAAGTTTCAACGCAACCGTGGATTCAGATGTGTACTAAGTATGCCAAACAATTACTCCTCTCTTTTGTTAACAACACACAACGCTTCCTCTTAATATGGTAAACAAGACTGCAGAAAAGTGGCTATGGCGCGATAGCAATTCACAGTTCAGCAGTGATCTGTACCTATGTTCCGAGAGGACTAAATGTTTGGCGTGATTCGAAAGTGTGTTATTGTTTACCTATTGACTTGATCCCCGATATCGCTCAAGTCCAACCGCCCGGCGTTCCTGGGGAGCGAGTCTCCGCCCGACATGGTCGACACGGACTCTAGAGAGCTTTGTGACGCATTGTTTGCGTGATCTACAACACACAAGTGCATGCTAGATAGCTTATAAGGTGATGTAAATGTACTTGAAGTTAACCCTTTGACCCGTATCCGACGCGTGGAATTTCGATAGAAAATATAAACCTTATGTAATAGGACGTAGGTTGTGATTACAGCGTACGCCATCATAACTTAAGACTGTCTTGACGTTCAAAAGGTTAATGATCACAATATGGAGCAGCGGCGGCGCGGCCAGCGGGAGGGTATGTGAGTATTTGTGAAAGATAAGGTCGGTTGCACCAATCCATCTATCTCTGTTAGTGTTCACAATTTTTTTTGTATGGTAAGCTCACTGCTGAGTGACTAGGATCAGTCCTCTAATTGCAGATGGTGCAACTGGCTGTTAACTGACGTCGATCTGACCTCTTGTCCACTCACCTCTCTCTCGCTGCCACCGTTGCCCAAATGCTTAGCTGACACGTAAGAGATACAAGTGTATAAATATTTACTGAAAATTGTGTCACTGGCGGTGTGCGTTAGAAACAGGGAGACAATTCCAAAACCATTTTACATAGACATTTGTAGACAAACAAGTGTAGCAAGCAACAAGGAAGTTGGAAACATACAAACCTTTGCCGTAATTGTTGATTTGCACGACAGGCGGATCTTTGAAATGTGCAGAATTCCTTACTGGCGTGTGGTCAAAGTGTAGAGTGAGCCGATTTCTTCGAGGCGTGTTGTTTGCAGACACAACATCTTTCGCCGTGTTGTTAGTGATTGGGTTGACGGTCGCGTCCCCATCAACTTTATCATGGCCATTCTCTAACACCGGACTGGCTAGAGTTTTGGTTACTAGGCGGTGGGCGTTGTCTATAATGAAGAAAGTATTGATGAAGCAAATAAAATTAAACAGATAAAATAGGAACATGATTTCTCTAATTTGTAGTGTGGCGTGATCCCTTGGATTTTCACTAGAAAATGTGAAAGAGGATGTAGACTAATCAGTATAAATCTTTTTATGTATTTAGAATAAGAGTTATTGTTCCTAATAAAAAGCTTTAAATTCTATGAATACGATAGAGGGCGAGAGGGGGGGGGGGGGGGGGGGGGGGTGAACTGCTCCATCTATAATGATCTAAACATGCAATATACCAAAGTCAAGTGGGGCGCTAACTCATCTCGGATGATCCAGGGCGCATGGAGCAGAGCGAGCATTCATCATATTAAAGGCTCATAGATCATGCCATAGACACGTCTGATGCTGCTGGCGGGAATTCCTCATCCCCATAGAAAGAGCGAGAACACCCCAACTACGCATGCAAACAAGGATACAACTCACCTCGCACGACAGTGAGCCAGGGCGCATACAGCTGCGCGAGGCGTGCGCGGCACTGCCGCGATCGGTAGCGATCGTCGTGCTCGTGCTTCGTGAGTAGGGCGCGAAGCACGCCGAGTGCCGTGCGCCGTTTTTGAGGTGCCTCACGGAGGGATTGTTCCACCTGAAAATGTTTTTTATAAAAATAAAATTCCAAAAATATTGTTTTCCCCGATATGATTTCATGAAACTAAATGTGTAAATCGATATTGAAGTTGAAATCTTCGAAAGAGTACTTCCCCCTGTTAGGCGTTCTAAAGGGAAATTTCGTGTTTGCTAAAAAATATGGCCAGCGAGAGGTGAGGCCCAGTTACATTTGGAATCGAAGACAATGGACGTATGCATATAATTGTAACAGATGCTTACTTGTTTGAGTAATACTCCTGACAGAAAATGCCTCATAATAAATTCCTCTGACAGTTTTAACTTTGCTGGGTCTGCAACAAATTTTACAAAAAATAATAATAATAATACATGTCACAAAAATTATTCCACTGCTAAAAAGACGTTTAAATTCCTTGTATTTCTTTTTACCTTCATCCATATCTTTTCCCAGTTTGTTTGAGTGCAATGGCAAGTTGAATGGCACATAGTGTTCGTGCGAACATATTGTTTGGAGGAACGTGAATTTAAACTCGAACAGTGCTTTAGGCTCGCACGCTTTGAACTTGTCTAGGTATCTTTTGACTTGGCGGAACACGAAGCCACGATCCATAAACGACAGGCAAGACTGAAAGGTAAAACATTTTTATTTCAATAAATATAAACGCTTCGTCTACGAGTACAATCCAATTTCGTCACTTTTGTAAATCGTCTACAATGCCATGTCGTCAGCATACAATTCTTAAATCGTCACCTTCCTAACTCGTCCACAGTATTATTTTGACTACAGTCCCAGATTGTCTACATTCCTATTTTGACCACAGTGCCAGTTCGTCAACATTATTATACCATCCATTATGCTGCTGAGACCATTTCGGGGCAGTTTCTCCTTTTTATGTCTTTCTGTCTTGTATAATTGTTTGTGCTTACGAATAAATTATTTCTATTCTATTAATTATCCTGACTGCCATAAATAAGACAACATCGTTACTTTTTATTTACTATTGCATTGCTTTTTCCAACTGAAAGCTAGCACTGTACACCATATAGAAATCTGGACAAGATAGGAAATTCACGATATAGAAATGATGACGAGTCAGAACAGTGGAACATATGACAATAATGACAAGTTAAAAAGGTGACGAAATAGGATTGTGGACGAAGTGGTCTTGAGCCATGTGAACTCTAGTGAGATAGAATAAGGTGCAATCTCAATTCATACCTTAAGAAATAAGGCAAGATTTTTGTTAAATATGTGAGTCTGCAAGGGTTGTTGCAGAATATATGATGGCTCAACGACTGTAACCAATTTTTCGATGTTGTCCAAGAGATCAGCGTGAAATCTTTCGTTTCGGGACATCTGTAAGTACAAAGCACAAATTCATTGAGTGATCTTCAGGCTTAACTATTATTTAAACACTTTATTATAGATAGGCTACTGTGTGGGATTCGCGGCAAATTCTAGGCAATGTGATAAATGATAACACTAGTTTTTGCCAGGAACGAACGCTGGGCTGGAACAAAGTATATTATTGACTAACAAATACAAAAAAAAAACTTAATCGACCAAAATAATAATTATCGAATCTGCTCACAAAATTTCACAAATCACTTCAGAAATGCGACTTACAGGCAGGGAGAACAACCAAACATAGGAAAACATTTTTGTACACGCTGAAATTCATACGCTTAGCTTGAGCTTCACACTCGCTTGGTCAATCAAAAATATGAAATTCAAATGCAAAAGATAAAGATAGTTTATTATTCATGTAGGCATATTACAATGCGCTTATGAACGTCAAATAAAGCTACACCGGCTCTAACCCTACACCTCTGACCCGAGAAGATTTAAATCCCCCCTCAATTGGAGGAGGGAATCCTAAAATGGAAAAAATACAAAAGGATCGAACCCGGATCGTCACTGTTACCACCTGTTTTTAAGCGGCTGTTTGCCAACTGTGCCACTATAGGATATACGTAAGTCGGTGAAATTAGGCTACTCACGGGAAAGAATTTAAACAAAAGAGGGCTGTGATAGAAAAATCTTTTTTCATCCACCAACCGTCCGACAAGGAACTTCGTTCCAAAAAATAAGGACATTCAACATACAGTTTATCGTAAATTGATTACACATTATTTTTTAAATTCGAATGACTATAATAATGATAATGGAACTAACCTTAATTCTTCCAGTGTTAATAAGATATTGCGCCATGCTTTTGATGATAATATCGAAGAAGAAACTCGAGTACTGCATGAACTTGTGTCCCAGTAGAAAATCTTGCTGATTTGGGTCGACGAACAGGTACAGAGGCGCCGTCAATACCGTGTGCAGTTTGAACGCTACGCAGTTGAAAACATACTGTAAGAGAGATTAATTTTGTAAAATGTATTTGTATTTCCACGTCAAAAAAGGATTTTTTTGACGTGGAAATACAAATACAAATAATTTTATTAATAACATAGTTACAGGTCAGCTACCATTGTTGGTATTATACATACTTAATTTATGGTTTAAGAGGAATTCCTAGTTGCGATTTTTCCATACAAACGCTCTCGACTGATTCCTCCCTGGATTTTTAACCTAGAGCAGTGATTTTTTCAAATAAGATCAATATCATCAATATCTGTGCCGCTATGTTTTGCTTTTTTGGATTATTTTATTTTGAAGAAAGATACAGCGCCTCGAAAATCGCAAAAACGGCTCAATTGAATTGGCTGTAAAAAAAGGCACAGTATACAAATATGACAAAAAATATCCAAAAAATCAAAACATAGCGGCATAGATTATTTCTTCCTCTTGCAATTTCCAAAATTTCATAATGATTAGTTGCGTTTTGGAGGAGGAAACAGTCGAGAGCGAAACCTCGATTTTTGAGTTTTTTGCGAGTGAATTTCGGTCCGAGCTGCAGTTGTCCTTATCGCACGAATTGGAGGCGGAGACAGTTTCTAAATATACGTACACAGAAGGAATAGTGATGGGCATAACATCCTTATTAGGGATTGCAGAACCGGTACTGTTTTAAAGAACCGGGATTTCTCGGTACTTTCGGAACTGGTCTAATTATTTCATTATTATAAATAAAACGACAGCATTTTGCGATTTGGCCACCTTTCGTATTATAATTTAATAATCACATTTTCTTTTATTACGTAGTAGGCAATTTTTTTTATAAATATAGTATTTTACATTGCTCACACTTGTGCGTCACAAGTAAAAGATAACTACTTTGATGTTTGCCACTAGATAGCAAATTTAATGAAATTACATTGACGAGGGGATTTATATATAAGTATCGCAGTCGTATTGTATAATCCGCCGTATTACATTACGGCTAGCCGATATCAAAATAAGGGCCATTTTGAAATGCGGCGGTTCAACGATTAAGGTATGTTGGGTAAATACCGGATGCGGGTGAAGAACGTAGGACATTCATTTCCCCCTGATTTGGCTTTATTTTTTAATGTTGGCAACATTGTGTAAGACGCCATTTCATTGCGCCTCGACTATCAGTGTCCCCGCGTCGCTCAGGGAGTCGGGCTTGTGCTATGTGCAATCACAGAGAGCAAGGTAAATTTCGCGAATTCTTCCTTCTATCCGATCTTCGCTCTGTAATTTATTTTGCGTATTGTGATGAAACTGTGTTTGTTTTTGTAATTGTGTTAACAGACCTAGCACTGCTGTAGACCGATATCCGATCTTGACCCTTCCAGGTAAAGATCGGACCAGAAACAATCAGATCTTTACCTGTTTAAAAAACAG
Organism: Cydia pomonella; assembly: GCF_033807575.1. Taxonomy (NCBI): domain Eukaryota; kingdom Metazoa; phylum Arthropoda; class Insecta; order Lepidoptera; family Tortricidae; genus Cydia; species Cydia pomonella. Next base: position 9,304,955 of record NC_084707.1, read on the forward strand.
CAGTGATTATCAAACTTTAAATTTTCTTCAATTTACCTACTGACCTTAATTATCACATTTATTGTTTTCTTGATCACACTTTCGGACCTTTATTTTTATCCAGTACCACTACCAGCGCGACGGTTACTGACAATGTAATTTTTTTTAATTTCCGCAACCCAAAGGTTGCCTTTTAGCGATAAGACCGCATGTTGTTTACCTGTGCTTATGTGTATGTTTTCTTTTGTATTGTTTTCTTTTATTGGGGTGTGCAATAAAGAGTATTTATATTGTATAGGGATGATGATACATGTTGAAAATAACAAAATCGAGTAAATTAGATAGCAAATGAGCAATTTTTCGCAATAAAGTACCTACACATACGGATGCATATGTAGATGTGCACGCATACATACATTGCTAGTTTCGGATACAAAATAGAGATAGGGCTTCGAAATTAGTTTCCTTAAAATGCTTCAAGAGGGCTCTCTTTTCCTATATATTTACTTTACTCTTTACATACGATCCTTACATTTTATCAAAAAAAAATTTTTTATATAAACTATATATATACATAATTGCAAAATTAAACCAACAAAATCGCAATTTTAATTATTTTCCATACTTCAAGATGGGCTCTCAGTGACCTTGACCTTTTTAAAGAACTACTTAGTCTTTTTGATTTCTAAGTTTGATTCTTATTTTTTTGGCGACCTTCATTAAAAATGACTGGGCACGATTATTTTTTATTTTGATTTTTGTCCCTCCTACTTAAGTACTTAATATCTTCCAGTACATTCCATTCAATAAACAATACATTTACACTTTCCCTAAACCTGTACAGTTCATGAAATCTTAAATTGTCAAAACTACGCAACGTATCTATTATTTTAGAGTTTTTTTTTTTATTACTTCGGGTATACCTTACAATAAGAGGCTTCTTAGCACATTGTTTACTTATCAAATTGCCTTATGACATAGGTATCAAAGTTTGAGAGCCACAATTTTACCAATTTTTGTATCCGGGTTAAGATCGGATACAAAAGGGTAAACACCGGACCTATTTCTTTGTGATACCTTATTCTCTTTCCATTAGAAGCAACTTTTTTTCACCATCCAATGTTCTCCCTTAATGGCAAAACACTCGTTACCCTAAAAAAAAGTATGTCTCATCTTTACACAGGTACAAAACTAAAACCGTTCTATATTGAAGATTACCAAAATTCAGGCCGAATCTACGGTTATTATTTAACGATTCGCTACGCAAGAATCTGTCACGTGTTGAGATCTCGAAAAAACATTTTTTCACGAGTTCTCTCAATTGGTCCCAAAAATGTCCGGCATTATCCCAACATACTTTACCCAGATTGTCATTGCGATACGTTCTTCAATAAGGCGGCCCAAGTTTAGCCCCATCGTACTACAAGTTAAATAGATTGTAGTTTAACCCTAGGTATATTTATACCTACTTACAAAATTTCACAACACACCATGATCACTCCCAACTTACTGATACGGATAGGTACAGTCAAGTGTAAAAATATGGGTGTACACATCTTACTCAAAAATATGTCCCATAGCATCTTATTCCAGTGTAATAAGAGCGTAGTACCATATTTATGAGACGATTCTTTCGATACATATTTTTGCACTTGACTGTACGACGACAACCGAAGCTGAGACATCATTCTTTTTTGCAGTTTTTACCTATATGGTAATTAATATCAATCAATCAATCAATCATTTATTATTTCGTCATCATAGGTGTAAAATACATTTAGTACAGGTGATAGGGTGTTTGGTATTAGGGTGTAATAGATACAGTATAATATAAAAATGAAAAACAATATTACGTGGTAACAACAAAAACAACTTGCGTCGGGCAGCGCAGAATAAATTCCGTCTGGCTCGCGGGCGATGTCGACGGAACGGCGCGCAATGAGCTAGCGCACGAGTCTCGCGTCTGTGTGCGCGCACTCACACTTAGATAGCTCCGGCTCCCGCCCACCGCAGCGCGACAGAAACATAGCTTCAAAAATTCGAGATTTGAAAAGTTGCTCAGCTAGGAATTGCTCTTAAACATTATTTCGCGTAAGGCAAAGTATACAACACGTCGGAAACGTCGTTATTTCCATTTTAATGTTTCGAAGATGGTTACATACATGGTTAAGACATTTCCAAGAAGCTAAGAAGCCAGTTTGCAGTCTTGTCCTGTTGTATAGAAATTAAATCTATACTAAACCTAAAAGCAGCACTACATAAAAACTAGAAATGATAAATTTACCTTGACGTAGCTATCCAGCAAGTCTTTCCGTCCGTAATCATGGATCATATGCACAAAATGCACAATCAACTTCACAATCTGATAGCCCATGTCATGTGTGTAGCTTTTTTCCACCGTCTGAAATATAAATGCATACTTATTTATACTTATTATAAATCCAAAAGTACAAGTGCTGCTAAGCAGATTTTAGATGCGATTTGGCATTTGGAAAGAGAAAGAGGCACTTTACGTTTAGAAATTCACCGCCAGAGAATAGTGAAATCTGTGTCACAACTAGTAGAAAATAAATGTAATAGCATAACAGTTATCTAAGGGATCTCCGATACAGGATGTCGGACTGCTATTCAGTCCACAACTTACTCAGTATGTTATAATACAATTGAATTTTTTTGCAACGGACTGTTCCCATTTTCCTCATATTTGTATGACCTTTTGTACTTACCATCAACTCAAACAGTTGGTTCAATATCGTCGGCAAGAAAGCTACCAAAGCACTCAATTTAATCGCATGCGCGGCTTTCAAAGCATTGCAGACGTCGTTCCACGGCGGCGGCGATGGCGACGTCGGCGGCGAGTTGGTTTTGATCAGTCGCTCCGCTTGTACGAACAAGTTGTGTAGGTGTGTGTCACGGGTTGCTACGGTGGAGTCCAGGACCAGTTGGCAGCGGAAGAGCTGCTTTTCGCCTTCCACCCAGATTACTTCGGGGCCTGCGTTCTGCGGGAATAATTTTTCTGTCAGAAAACTCAAGACTCGACCATAATCCTTTCTCAAAAATAAAACTCGCACTAACGGTTACGCAACAAATACCTATAGTTACTCAGTCTGATGAGATCAGTCCAAGTATTCTAAGGATATTTAAAATACCACGTATTAATATTGTGTTGTGCCTATATTAAAGGATTTGCAAAGGCAGGACTCAGGTAGATACTAAAATTTTAAAATCAGAGGACCTTATCCCATTGCAATAAGTAGTAGGATATAACTAAAATGTTACTCACCCCTTTACCAAGTCCGAGTGGCTGGATGGACAGATAGCCCGATGGCAAATGCGTGGCTATAGACAGATTCACGATCTCGTCAACAAACTTGTTGTTCTTTAATAAGGGAACCCATGCGTAGCTATAAAACGAAAAAATATTAGAGATTAATCAATGTCCACCCGATCGTGGTGTATTTGTCACTGCCAAGTAAGAGAAGCAGTTAAGTAGACGCTCTAGCATGACCGGCGGTCGTGGAGACCCTTGTTGAAGCCTATGTTCAGCTTGGCATTCAGCTCATATGACAATTAATGATGAAATATATTTATCAGTCATTTATGGTTGAACCTATCGCCGCGCACGCTACACAGAATGCATTGATCGAATTTCTCCAATGTAGTCTTGGTTACAGTAAGAACAAATACAGCAGAAACTAAGTTTAACAAACAAAATGTAAATTACCCAATACACGTCTCAACGTTAGCGTCATTCTTCTTAGTCAAGTCGCACGATATGTGGTAAAACGTGAACAGCAGATGGTGGTTTGGTGTGATGGTAGCTGGTAGGCGGATCTTGGCTTCGTCACTCCACGAGGGGTTGGCGTTGTGGTGCAGCACTGAGCACCGGTATTGCGTTGTCATGCCGGCTCGCCCGTAGACCACCTACGAATAATATAACAATAAGAATAGACTGACTGACTGGTTGACTTGTAGAGAATGCCTCGTGGCATTAAGTCCGCCTTTTGTACTATTTTTTTTTCTTTAGTGCAATAAAGGTTAAATTAATAAATAAACAACTATAACAGCGCTATCTGGTGAGGTGAGTGAGTCATAGATGGTGTATTACAAATGGTGTGGAAAATTGCAATCCAATAAATAGGCCGATCGCTTCGAGAGACACATGAGTCTAACAGCGTCACCATAAACGCATAAAATGTCTTCGTTATATATTTGGTAGAATAGAAAACTTTGAAATCATAAAATAAACTTCTGTTATACTTAACCTGTTCTGATTTACTGCAAAGCAATAAAAATATCTCGCTATTGAATATGTAATGACTACCTTTGTTAGCTAATGTCACCAACTCTTAAAGTAAAAGTATTGATAGTTTTAAAGCTACTCGGATGGCTTCCTTAACAACTGGCCCGATGAAGCACAAATTTAAAGTTGAGAAGATCAAAGCATTTGCCCGGCACAAGCTAACAGTAATAAGTTTCTGTCAATAATATAATTTTTGCTACAAGCTTTCATAGCTGGCTACTTTTTTACCACAGGCAACTAATACTCTTCGAGAAAATTCTAAAAACCCCAAACATAATTAGGTTGCGTTATTTCATCACAGAGTTCCTATGGCCATTTCCTGTCTCCATCATTAGATCAGCTCGACGGTACCATAATATTGCATTGTCATCCGACTTACATAGTATGCTAATTTCAGCTCAATCCGAAATCGGGAAGTGGGTCAAAATTAGCTTCCAAGATATGACTCACACTAAATAACAGGGCAAGTTAAATAAAACCTTATAAAAAGGCCAAAGATGTAAGTGAGTTGTAATGAAGATATTGAAATTGAACCAACTTAAAAATCGGATAACGCCACCAACCTGTAAGGGCTTATTGTCGCCCGTATCACACTCCCTCAACTCAATAGAGCAGGCGATGTTCCTAGCGCGGGCGAACATCTTCTGCGACTCGAAGTTCAGCGACAGAGGCCTGACATACAAGTGGTGTATGAAGGCCGCATACGGCTGTTCTGGTTCCATGTTGAGTGTGGCTAGTTCCAAGGTGAGTGGCGAGGTAGGGGGGAGGGGAAATGGCTTAAGTGCTGCATATGCCGTCGTCATACAGTCTGTAAAGTATAAAGAACATCTTCGATTCATCTAGTCAGTGAGCCAAGTAGTAATTTATACAATGCCTCGTCGTAACTCCTGCTAAGATTCATTTTGGTGTTGTTTAACTGTATTTTGTATTTCTGAGGGTACATTGGTATGTTTTTCCATTAAATAAACATTAATTTATTCATTCACAAAACAATATACCTGTACTAGTGTTTACTAACTTGGTATTTGTTCGTTGCTAGGGGAAATGTTGATATTGAGCCACCCAGGTATTGTACTCAACTTTGCCAACTTTTCCGGCTTCCGGAAATCTGACAGGATCTTTAGCAAATCGTCGTCTGACATTTTGTTCGGCTCTTGCCGGTAAATGGCGGGAAATTCGGGGGTTGTGTCCAAATCATTGCTATATAATCTGAAAATGAAAATAAAATAAAGTAAATTTAGAACCTAATGGAATGCTTATCGTCTAACAAATCTTTGACATGAAAATATCTTTAAATATTTTTTCCTTGTTTCTTATAAGTTATAACTCCTTTAGACAATGTTACTTAAAATAGTGATAAATTGAAATGTAAACTACTCGCACATTAAAGTCCACATTTGAAGTGGTCTTCTGATGTGAAATAATTCATTATGCGTAGTAAGGAAGAGTTATATCTAGAAGTTTTTGAAACAACTTAATTCTATCTATCGCCGGCGGTAGTTGATAAATTTTATCCTTTCTTTGTGAGAGATTAGGTATCCAGTAGTAACATAAATCATCCATATTTAAACATACTATCAGAGGACCATTATATGAGCGTTTGTAACTTGTAAAAAATCCCTATAATAAAGTAATTTTTAGCAGGAGTTAAAAAGCGATTTAGGCTAGTTTTACAGCTTTCACTCACAGCTACTAAACGAGCCTTGTTTTAACTTTAATAAGGCAATATCCTTACTTAAATAACGGCTTTGCAGTCCAAGCAAACGGCATCCTGTAGGTTCCAACGCGGTGGGCGTACGACTGGACAGTTTTGTGGACTTTGAGTCCCAATCGAGGGTCTTTGGTGGCTTTGAGGTAGGGCTCCAGGACTTGACTTACGTGGCCTTGCAGGATTTTATCAATTTTAACTACTAAGAACAGGTCTGGGTGGGGATTGTTTATTGACAATAAGACCTGAAAAAAAAAACAATGTTTTAGAAGCTTTTCCTTAACTTGCAATATAACCATGTATGTTTGTATGGGTCAAATCTTGCAAGTAAAATTTGACCCACTTCTCAACTTCCAATGAAGCTGAAAATTTAGATGATATGTAAGTATGGTCATAAATTATGACTCATAATGCAATATTATGGCACCATCGAGCTGATTTGATCATGGAGACAGGAGTAGCCATATGAACTCTGTGATTAAACAACGCAACTGAATTGTGTTTGGGGTTTTTAGAATTGTTTCGATGAGTATGCCCCGCGGAAAGAAAAGTACAGTCACCGATAAAAGCTTGTACCTAAAATGAAATGTAAGCCAAAAGCTTATTTTTATTAAAGAGTTTTATTTGGTAGGTCAATTAGTAAGGCGCGGTCGGCCGTTGTTCCAGAAAGTTGCGCCAAAACAAATACATTTTATAAAAAATATAAGCATTCTTTTACATCAACTTGTCAGTGATAACCGTCATTAGCTGGGTCCAGCCGAGGCGGCCCGCTCGGGCGAGCAAAACGCGCGAGGCACGTCTACACTGACCGTTTTGTGCTTGAGGAAATTGCCTCGCGCGTATGCTCGCTCTGTGTGATACAGGCAATATCAGTTGTCACAATTGCCTGCCTGCTCATTAAATTCAAATATAAAATAATGAAAATATACAGGAATTCAACTTCATGTCAGACCTCTCTTCCATACAACGACGATTGTCTCCTTAGCTAATGACATCTGAAATAGATGGCGCTGTATGACCCTGTACTATTCTTAGGGTTTCTAGCAGTAACATGTGACAATCCACTTCCCATAAATCGCTTGGCGTCGTACAGCGGCATATCAGCTGACAAGATTTGTTACTGCAATATTTTGCAGCAAGCGTCTTAGAATTCCTTTACCTATGATAGAAAGTGAACTAATTACCTGTCTCTTTGATCTGAACCATTCCTCCGGGATCAATTTAACATCTAATTTAACATCGTAGCTAAAGTTCTCGACCAGCGAGTTCGTATCCTCGACATCCTTGACTAGATCCTTCACCGCCGCATGGTTCAGGTCAAAATGGAAGTTCTCCGTTAACTTCTTGCCACTCCTTGCATCGTATAGAGCGAGGTAAGTGAAATAAGGTTCTACTTGGCATAAGAGCTCTTTGTCGCCATCTATTGGCGCTTGTAACCTAAATTTTAAGCTTTCGCATTTGAGCAGAATTTTTTGGCCGAAGTGTTCTCTGAAAAAACCACAAAATAATATTATTGTATTGTAGAGATAACTACTGCATTGGTGACATATTTAAAGGTACGGTATAAAGTGGTGGAATATGCGCTAAATGGTGGTCAGGTATTTTTATCAACACCTAAAGATTTTAGCCACTTTTGGTTATAATTTTAGTTAAACAACCTACTTGAAGGGTTCTAATTGTGGTTCAGGCGAGGGCGTCCGCTTGTACGGCATGCTGAATATGTTAGCGCGGCACTCGTTGCGCGCCGCCGCTATGGACATGTCCGTCTCTCTGGAGTATCGCATCAGGAGCGGGTTCATGCTGTGCTCCAGGCCTTTGAGCGTTCCGTAGGTTGGAGGTGGCGGCTCTGCTGTCAGCGAGACATCTGCGTCTGTAAAGACACAGTTTACATTCAGGGCTACGTAAAAGAACCGCTTGCACGTCATTTTGAACGGGGCTTTACACTAAATGGATAGCAATAAAGGTTGGTACCATGGTCCACACTGTTAACGAAGGGTTAATTGTAAAAAAAACTCTTTTCAATAACATATTTTTCTCGCTTAAGTAGGTACAATTGTTGTATTTTTATAGTTTCTTCATTAATTATTTTCAGTATCTAGGTGTGTTTGGCGTAGGATGCAGAGTTAATTTAAAAAAAAAGTTTAATAAAGCGGGTTAATCCGGAAGAATAGTTTTCCCTCATTACTTGAACTAATTAGTAAACTTAGACGAGGATCAAGCGGGAAACACGTTTTAAACCGTGTAAACGACTCTAGAGCACAAGGCAAATCTTTTCCGCTTTATATTTTTCGCTCAAGTACTTTATGTGTAAACAAATACGAATAAAGAAATCCAACAAGACCATGTCAATAACCGTCGGCAATAGGTATTAATGGACTTTTTCCTTCACCCACACAAGCAAGTGCATAGAAAAAGACGGGTGATGTGGCATTATTATAAGTACGCATATTTTAAAATTGTAGGAACACAAGAGATAAACGTTAATCGCGAAACTTTGTTCGTGATCGGTTGTCTATTTGCCTCTCTCTCAATAGAGAGCGAGATAACAAAATTACGATGGTCGCGGTAGGCCCCCAGTACTGGAAAGCCATTTGTTGGTCATTTCATCAATTTTAAGTGTTTCAACATTCCCAAAGCAGCCTGGTTTAACAGCAACGGGCTTATTATTCATTTGTGTGTTTATCAGCGTCCTTCGGGAAACTAATGTATTATGCGATAAGATAAAAATATACACAAAGAGCTACTCTTCGATTAGATGCTTTCAATATGTATTTAGTTAAGCTCATTTTAGGGAATATTGTTTATTTTACTGGTAATGGTTTTCTGCAATCATTATTTTCGATTCATATTATAACATAGTAGCACATCAATTGCATTGCATTAAGGAACTGAAGGAGGTCGTAAATTTAATAAATATTATGGGATAATCTATCCAGTACCACAGCATCTACAACTCTTGCAGTGAAAGCGCCCACCTGCGGAATAGATTACGCAATCTACAGCCCGCTCAATGATGAACGCCATCTAGGTATAATACAAAAAAAATGTTTTCTTTCGGGGTACGCTACCCAATATGTCGATCGACAGTCCTAGTATAGATTAGTCCATGGCCATAGTAAGCTCAATTAGGCTTTATAATTATATCCCAAGCTTTTACCCTCAAGGGATCACACATCATAAAAATATAACAAAAGAAAAGTAAATTTCAGGTTACAGATGTGTGAGAACAAAGCTTAAATAATAATAATTATTATTATTATATCCCTACATATGACACGAGTAAACAAACGAGACAGAGTAACAGCTTCATGAGCTTCATGGAATCTAGCTTACACAACCACTAACACGGTTGTCTCTGGAACAAAGACGAGACATTGAATGAGATGTCACGCGCTGGTAAAAATGTTTCTTTTTTTTTATAGCAGGGTCCACACTGAGCGAGCATACGCGCGAGGCTATTTCCTCACGCACAATACGGCCAGTTTAGACGGGTTAGTTCGGCCGAGGCACGTCTACACTGGCCGTATTGTGCGTGAGGAAGTTGCCTCGCGCGTATGCTCGCTCTGTGTGGACCCGGCTAATGGTATAGTAGGCAAACGAGCAGACGGATCACATAATGGTAAGCGATTACCGCCGCCCATGGACACCCGCAACACCAGAGGGGTTGTGCTTACGCTCTTTTCTTGAAGATTTGAAGGTGGTATCGGTCCGGAAATACCGCAGGCGACAGTTCATTTCACAGTTTGGCTGTGAGAGGCAGGACCTTTCTGGAGAAACGCACAGTCGAGGACTGCCAACCATCTAAGTGGTAAAGATGGAAATGTTGTCGCGTAGGGCGATGGCGATAAGAAGCGGCAGGGATTAATCCGAACAATTCCTCGGAGCAAAATGTAATAAAAAACAGCACACGGTTTTATGAAACTGTCACTCTGGTTTCGTTTCTTTACTCCTGTGCTCATATAAAGTTATTAATAAACTTTTATTATTGTATTGTAAACTATTTACAATGGTATCGTTATTACTCTTCGCCATTATTGCAACTTATATCGTACAAAGGAACTTAAAAGCGACGATAATAATAAATAAAAACATTTTGAGAATCCTAAAACTCAGTAAAAGCTTTAAACCTCCTAAATAGCTGCTATGGAGCAACACAAGGCATTAATATCGTACATACAGAAACAGGCGTAGATCTACAGATGACTGTACCTCTTATAACAGTAATTTTACTTTTAGTTCATCTTGCTTAAAGCAGTTTGTGTAGTTTATACAAATTACCTTTATCTAATACCTCATCCTGATTGATTTCTGGACAATCCTGGTTCTTCTTCAAAGCCGCATTAAATGCGGTTATCCACTCATTCATTTCCTCCTCATTATCAGCCGAGAATGTGTAACCTTTTCCTCCAGACATACGTAACTCGAAACAGTGGCGTCCACGCTTTGGATTCTGTCAACAAAACATATCGTAACACAAATCATTAGGTACTTTAGATAAAGTCACTTACAAAGAACTATTTGTATATTTAACACTAATTACAGGGCGCTGAACAACACATACTTTAATCTACGTATCTTTCTAACTAGTTATTTTGCGACTGTACGAATTTGTAGCTATACTTTTACGACGCCTTTGATTCCGTTTTACCTTTTTTCATGGTACAGCAAGGTCACGTTTCCAAAAATAGCCTAAGACTGTAGGTAGGTAAGGGACTGTATAGATTGTGTCATTCACTAAGACGCGTGCCTTGATTCGTGTCTTGTCATTAAAAGTTAAATTTGACAAATCTGCGCATCATCGTGGATGACACTAACTATAATTACCGTCATTAGTCTAAAGTTGATTAATACATTGTGTTACGACAACTAAGCCATTTCTATTTAAGATATATGCATGAAAGCATTGTTGCGTATGTTGTAGACTTATATGTATATGAATTAACTACAATATCAAACAATTACATTGTTAATTTTTGCAACACAAATGAATCAATTAACTAAAGACTAATCACAGCTTCTTTGCAATTCACCCACACGTGTTAAGGGCAAGTAGATACCATTGATTGACCAAGGAACCAGTAGAAGCCAGAAAGCGTGCTATATATCAATGCATACGCTGCATATGCCAAGGAATTCTAGAAGTGAACACTTTCCTAACACTTAAGACATAAGACGTAGCAACTTACTTTGACAACGTCGGAGCAAAAATCCATGACGATAGTGAGCTTCGTGTCGGTTTTCTTATCATCTTTATATACCTCGAGAATGTAAGCACCATCAGCTTCTCTGACCATTGAGCAATAGCGTTTTTTGAACGATTTTGAAGCAAGGTTGCTAAATATTCTGTCTGAGCCAATTTCGGGCCCTTTGAGCAGATAGCCTTCTTTGGTGCCAATGTCAACTTTGGCTGCTTGAGCGTCATTGTCGCTTTCGGTTTCAGCATCTATGTCGTATATTTCTTCTATTAATTTGTTATCAATTGGTCTGATGAAGAAATAAAAACGATTAATTGTTAATTAACTACGTGAACAAAGTCAAGTACTGTAGGTAGAACAAAATACAAAGGTTTTTCCCCTAACATGATTTATGCCGGGTGGACATTATTCATTTTTCTTCAAATTTCTTACTTTCTAAGAAATGTCGTAGACCGCATTCCCAAGAGTGTTTTGAGTTTCTTCAACCCGACAAGCTGATAACGCAATTAATTAAAACAAAACTTAACCACATAAGTTTTATTTTAATTTAAAATACCTACATACCTCCTACCCAAAGGGTGTCTGGAAGAAATCGCTCTTTAGCTATAAGACCGCCTGTTGTCTGCCTCTATCATTAATCAGTTGCGTTTCTTTAAGCTGTATCTTTTACTGAGGGGTGCCAATAAAGAGTATTCTATATATCTATCTCCTACGATATGAGCGCGACATTGCGGTCGTGGTTCCATATTAATGGATAAAAATCTTGAAAAATGTTATCAGTTTAATGCTAATAATAGCAACTACATATTGCATGTTAATTGTAGTTACAAGTGTACCTAATCAGGATTGTAGGTCAGGGATGAACACTGAAAAGTATACGGACTACCCAAGTACCCACAAACTGATATGTGAATCAACTGATTGCTAAAGTGATATTTTACCGGTGAACATGCTATTTATTAATAAAAAACCGTGACCTTAATTTGCGGTCAAATAATCATGACAATGATTCAATAAAAAAAAACCCCTTTGGTAAATCCTATGAATAGCTTTTATTATGATAATAATATCAACTACTGACTAAATATGCAGTAACCAGCGATTGCCATAATGGTTATTTCTAAATTATTTTTGAACTTGGACACTACTTAGCAACAAAAAAATGTTTATTGTACTTTTTTCATGCAAAGGGAAATGAATCACAGATCAGATAGACAGCCGACCTTGACAAGTATACGAGTTAGAACAGTTGCTTGCTCTCATGACCATGAAATGTTATGTTAATTGTGCTGCTAATGAGCTCTTCTGTTGTGGTTTCATTCAATCATAGCTAATTATTCGATACTTGGCCTGTTAAACTTGTTAAACTCCTACATTGGATTTATAACAATTCTACACCAAAGTATGTGCATCAATCCTGCTCCATTTAAAACAATTTGCTTTCCACCTGCACATTGTTTTGAATCATAATACCACTTAACATGATTACAAATCACTGCTATTACAATAACATATAATATTGTTATAAGGCTACACATTGAATTGGTATAATAATTATGTTATACTGTTTATTTCTATAATAGATTAAATTTGTGAATGATATTGGCACTAACTACAAACTTCAGATACCTTAGCAGGTAAAGCCTGACCAGTAATATATGATCACGCGCCATATTGCGGAATTTCATTGAAATTAAATTTTTCATACTAAACTGAAGTGTCATCCTATACACAATAATAACAGCGCCCTCTTGACAATGATCATATATGTCTGGTCGGGCTATAGATACTTTACAAGTTATCCTTATGGAGTTGTAGGTATATAAGGCCAAGGACATTGTAAGAGAAAGCGAGAACTTTGAACATGCAAGTAAAATAATAGAGAAGAATAAAAAACTGTAATGTACCTCCATTACAGTATTTTATTCTACTGACAATACCTATTGTCAGGTAGTACAAAGTCTACAAATGCACGTCAGCAACAGTGTAAAAAATTAATGTTACACAGACAAATTAATTTTATACAGAGAGTGTGTTGAACCAATTTCACTATAGTGTACAAAAAAAAATTGAATTTAGTACTTACCTGGGTAAATTGAGATATGTGCCAGAATAACTATTATACTTGAAGTGTATAAGATTCCAACTAGAAGCATAGCTGAGCAAGGCCTGTCTAGTGAGCAGAGGGCAAGTGGAGGCAGTCCTCACGTCAGGCACCGCTGTTGTAACTGTTCGCCAGCGGCGCGGGAGGACCACACTCTGTAGATTATAGACTATGGCTTAACATATATTGAATGTGATAATTATTAACTCACATCATTAACAATATTATTGCTTAATACCACGAATTATGTTTAATATAAGTTCTAGTCCAGATTAAATTTTTAATTGGTGATGAAATGAGACCTCCATAGAAAACTGTATGAGAAAGGATTGTTAGAATACATTTTTTTATTCTAGGAAGCATGTGTGATTGTAGAAGACAGCACAAAAGCCCAAAGTGTATAAGGATAATGCTAATAGACAGAAAAATGACGTCACGCTACATAGGGTATGATTCCAATTAGTATTTTCGTAATAATTAATCATTTGTCAACCTCTTTAGGTAACTGATACATATACTTGACAATCAGTATAGAAACGTCTAACTGACTTTCATTTTATTGTCACACAAATAAATAATAGATTATTAATTTATGAAATAATACATATTTTTGGTTTTTAACACCGTAACAAGCTTTTATTCACGTAACAAGTATTTATTATGATACCCATCAATAAGTAAGTTATCTAAATTTGTAGTAACTCCCTGTATGTTAAATTACGTCATTTTTGCATCAACGGCATGAAAAGTACGGGCCCTGCTAATAGATAATTATGCCAAAATTTAGATTAAATGGGAGAAGCATATTTTAATAATTTACATGCCTGGGGGGCCTACCGCGAAATGCGCAAATTGCTGGGATCTTTCTCTTTTACTCTCATAAGACATACTTAGAGTGACAGAGAAAAATGCCCGCAATTTATGAATTTCAATTATCACAGTTATAGCCCTGAACTGGTCTACTCATTTGAGATTTAATGGTAATCTCATGATGAACATACATGTAAGCCAGTTATCACATTGGATGCAATTCACACATTGCTCCGATGTTTGAGTGAGACAAAACTATGCATGTATTGTAGCAACATCCCACTTGCACATCAGAGCAACATGCAAATCGCATCCAGTGTGAAAACTGCCTAACTGTCAGTTTATTCTAATTCAAGATAAGGGCCATTCCACAAAAGGTCTACTTTGTTGGGAACTTGCGAAAACTTTATTTACACCCAAGGCCAAAAGTATGGAAACAAGGTTGTTTTCTTTAATATCTAATGTTTCTGTCTTTGTTGCATATGTGTAACCTAAAATTTACACTAAGTAACCACAAAAGTTTAAAAAGATTCGCTAAATATTAAAATATTGTCAAAAACAAAAAAAAATTAGGAAAAAGTTACATAATTATACCCTTTTAATTGCTTTTAAAAATGTTGAACTGGCAAATATCATAGCTACAACTTGAGTAATTTACTTTTAAAATTGTTCTACTATTATATTTACCATTTTTTTTCTAATGAGTAGTATATATTACATAGCTTAAAAATCACACTATTCTATTAAAAAATAAACTTGTTTCAATACTTTTGGCCGGGTGTATGCCCCGTATAAGAATAGGTACATATTATTGTGTACTTACAGAAACATCATCAGAGGGGTATAAAAGAATGTCTCGAAGAGGATCATTCAGAAGCAGAGTCTTGTTTTCTTGAATATAGCTCTCAAAATCCAATGCTGTGCATTTCTTGGCTATGATATTCTGAAATAATTTATAAAACTAACTCTATTATTAAAATTCAATTAATATCACTCAGATTTACAAAGATTTTTGATATACTTATAGAAAAATTGTATACCTACTTTGCTTGTTATGATACACAACACGGAAATGCTTAGCTAAAAGCACTAAACAGGTTTCTCTAATCCTATTTACAATTTTCTATGTTTAAATATTCTGTTAAATACTTTTCATATTTTAATATGTATTTAAAATAAGATATCAATTAATTATTCTTATTGGAAACACAAATATATGTGTATATATGTGTGTGTGTAAATGTATTATTTTATCAATTTCTGTATCTGTTTTTTATGTAGTGTGCAATAAAGAATTTTATTATTATTATTAAATATGCTGGTATATGAATCATTGTACGAAACACAAACGTGTGTATTTATTTAATATAAACAATAGTTTTTTTCTGTTCTAACAAAACCCGGCACTACTTTCACCGTCAGAACACACCCTAGATCATGGGAAGATTGAGAACACAAACAATTATATAACATTATGTATAAAACTAATCTTTCTTATGCATAAGATATATATCGAACTTTCTAAGCGTTAATTTATTTACAGTTAAGTCATTAAACAATATTTACCTCGTATTCTGCACTACTCTTCCCCTTAGTGTTTATTGGAGGCATTGTATTTATTTTAAAATACGATATCCAATATTAATTAACTATTCACTTTCTACATAATTAACCGATATAAATGTGTTCATTGCGAATAATAAGTCGATTGAAAACACTTAAATAAGCAGAAAAATGGCCCAAGAAAAACAACGACCGCCTCTCTTCAGACATCGAGGCATACCACAGATAGGATAATATTTTAGAATTGACAGTTGTTCGCCTTACCACAGATAATAAACAATTAAATGGTGCGTCCACACCAAAGGTCCACACCATCTAATGATAAGCCAAGGCTTACGTGGGTGGATAGCGCTGATACTTGCAAATATAGTCTAGCGGACGGATTAGTAAGTAGAAAAAGAGGAAATTTTGAAAAAAAAAATTGGTGCATCTCCATTCAAATTTTCAGAGTGCCACAACATGCGCATTTGATGCGCATGCATAACTAAAATTATGCGCTACCGTTATATACCGTCAAAGGTGATCATGCTAGCACTTTTGCATACTGCACTAGTAGATTGGCAGAACTGCCTAGCTGTCACTGTCAAAATTTATAAACTGATTTTTGTTTTGTTTAGCTCTTTATAACTTTAGTTTATTTAGGAAATGTAACATAATAATATAGGTACATTTCATTATTAAGTGAATATTATTTGGCAAATAGTTGTAAATAATGAAGTTGAAACTGGTATTTGTTAGCTGAGGTTAGTGTGTTTACTTTTCCGCTGCTTTCCGGTATATTTGCCTTTAATTTGAAATTTGTGAGTTATTATTACTATAGAGAAGCTATACCAAATAATGAAATTATCGTAATCGCAACCCGTACCACGCGACCAAAACATCGTAAGCATTATTCATGGCGCTTCTATGGTTTGTTGTCAAAACAACCACAACTCATGGCGCAAAATACTGGTTCTCTGTGCCAGCTCTATACGTAGTAATAATAGTTCAAAGATCTTAAACTCGTTCTGATCATCTGGATAGTAGAAACAAATACGAGTTTAGTTAATCAAGTACAATGTAATAAAACTACCTCTGCTCTCCTAAACCTCTTTTTCTGGGTTGGCTTTGAAGCATTTCTATTCCGTCAGTAGATATCAGTAGATATTTTCAATGTTGATACAAATAAAACGCCAAAAGGTTATTGCTTTATATGTTTATAACTTTTGTAAGGTATTTGATAATTCTTGCAGAGGCTTAATAATGATGTAGGTGTAAAAATATTCAGACATTTGATTAGTATATGTATATTTATTATTGACTACATTTTTTACGTATCAGGTAAGTCAGCTTGGATATTTGAGACCTTATTGAGTTAACATCATTTCAAACCAGGAGCAGTATGTATAATATCAGTGACAAAAAATAGAGGATATAATGTTTACAGATACCCTACTATGATCATTCTTATTAATTGTCATTACAATAGTGTGTTTGTCAAGAATAAAATAAATTATTTTAAATGATAGAAACGGGACTTATTCGTGTCTTGAGTTTAAAATTTACCTCTGAGACCACAAGGACAATGCCATCCTCGAAACATTGGTGGTAATGTTAAAAATCAATATGCAATTAAGTCCCGTTTCTATAATTTATAAATGTGTAATAAATCATGAAAGTTTAAATCAGTACAAAACAAATATAAATATATTGTGAAAATATGTATGCTTTAATAAAAAAATATTATATACAATGCATATATATTCCACTCTAAAATAGTCTGGGTATGCTCGAATTTTAATATTGATGTAGGATAATAACCTGCTCTTACTTAGGCAGTTGCAAGTGTTGCAACATCTGATTTTGGTCACAACCCACAACAGAAACTTTGGTAAATAAGTGACCAGTTTTAAAGGGATATGTCAATGTTAGGGCAGATTACTCATCTCTGGGAGTAGATAAATAATTTGACTATACAAATTTATTTAATATTCATGCAAAAGTAATAGAAAACACCACTTTTATTAACCAAAAAGGGTGCATTTGTGCAATTATTTAATTGTTAGGATTTGTGTATACCCTTCAAAATTAGAATTTTCTGCTTACTTATTTATAGCTGAGACTTTACATGATGATGGTTTCATTTGATTTTTTAACCTAGCAAAAAAAAAAAATAATACAGCATGTGCAATAAGGCATTAAAGTGAAATATATTGACTGATACTTCCATCACATGTACCTAGTGGCAAGCTTATTTATATATTTTTTTGGTTACTCAACAGATCATTTCAAGGAAATTTACCTTTGTTTTATGTTATTTTATGTAGGTATGTTAATTTAATATCTACTAGTATTATCTTATTTTTCAAAATATAAGCCAAATCCCTGACATTTTAGTATAATTGCTTAGCTTTTGCTTACAACTTTTGTTTTGTAGTCACAGTAGTGAAAATTTAGAATTACCTATCTCTATACCCGTGAGGACATTATAAAATGGTACAAATACTTAGTTGTGTACAACAATTTTTTAAGAAGAATTACAACAGCAATGAACATTGAAACATTTATACTATAATTTTTAACATTATGTTTGTGGTATGACTTTTAATAGTTATTCATTATTATGTACAAATTGCATGAAGACTAATAAATTAGAAACCTTATACTTTACTTTAAGTATAAGAACAATTCAGTTACCTATCTAATGATTTGGTCAATAATAGTGTAAATAAACAACATTAATTTCTTACATATATTGTACATATACCCACCCACACCACATTCATATTTAACAGTTGTGATGCTTTTCTTTTAAATATATTATATTAGCAAACATCAAGTTTAGGTACGTTTTTTTTTACAAAAATATGTACTGCCATTTGTATATTTTTCAAATGACTGTATATATAGCAATATCATATCATCATTATTTTAAAATAATAACTGTACGTTCTCGCCAATTATCATCTATGAGTAATTTTTTGCAAAAGTTTTCTATTTCTATACAGCGTGTAAATCCAATACGAGCAATAAATTAAACCAGAGAATAGAATTTATCCGTGTAATCATTAACTAAGAAGTTTTTTAAGTAACACTTAATTATGATCCCGTAATTGATTTTTGGAAATTTACCGAGCAGCACTGGTACTGTGCGAAGTGCATGGTGGGGGTAAGTAAAGCGATCCCAGCGCATAAGGTGGTAAAAATTAGAACTAACTGCGGATAGCGTCTTTAACATTTCGTACAAGTTATATGGCTCGAAGTGAAACTTTAATTTACGATTACTCCTGAAATATTCATTTAAATTGTATAGTGTAAGGGACCATTGTAATCTGTGTGAAATGCTTAATATAACTAACCAGGGCCGAATTTTGGGGAGGGCAACCGGGGCTACAGCCCGGGGCCTCCACAAAAGAGGGGCCCCCACAATAGAGACTTCGGAAAATTTACCATTTTATTTGGAAAATAATTTGAGGCCAGGGGGCCTCCACTCCTTTATTGCCCGAGGCCTCCAGACCTCTAAATCCGGCATTGTAACTAACGTTATTTATTTGATAATTATTAATACTGTATCCATATAAATGCTTTGCAAATGCCACTTATTATGTGATATTTTTGTAGAAGTTCAGAATGGGTAGGTATAGTATACCCGCGACAATCCCACCATACATTGTGTTGTTATAGCTCAAACGGATTTGGCAGCATTTTCGATTAAAGCTCCTAGCCAGCGTGATTTTTTCCGACAACATCGTTATATTTCAACCAATTTACACAAAACCTTAAAAAGTTAAATACCTAAACCTTCCTCAAGAGTCACTCTATTGATAGATGAAAGTCGTATGAAAATCCGTTCAGTAGTTTTTAGTTTTGGAGTAGTTTTATAAGATATACCTAATGAATTGACGTTTCCCCCTAGACTTGCGGACGCTAGGTTGCGTGACAGTCGTGCATATAGCGAAAACAAGCGTTGACAGTTACTTTAAAAAGCGCGTATCTTGTAACTTTAGTGTTACTTTACATTGCCGGCGGAATTATTTTATATGCTTAATATTTTCATTGT
This sequence comes from Cydia pomonella, assembly GCF_033807575.1. Lineage (NCBI taxonomy): Eukaryota > Metazoa > Arthropoda > Insecta > Lepidoptera > Tortricidae > Cydia > Cydia pomonella. Next base: position 9,324,656 of record NC_084707.1, read on the forward strand.
ATTTCTAAGCAAAACTTATCTCAATATACTTCTTAGGTCCTATACTACCACTGTTTAAATATTCGCCCGTATCGGATTCACACACTATTTATTCTAAGTATTTGGCCAATATGAAGATCTAGCCGTAATTATTGGTCATTGAAATGTACACAATGTAGATTGTATTAAAATGTAAAATGTAATTGGTCAGTTATGTAGATATGGCACACACTTAAGAATTCTTTTCTTATAATTTAAAGCCTAAGCCTTAATCCATACACACACAATTATTTCCGAAATTTTGAGTTTTTCGGAAAGTTAGTCTCTTGGTCTAGCCCACGGCAAGTCCTAATAAGATCACACATTTCTCGCGATTCTTATTAAAACTTTATTTAACACGGTTCGTTATATACTTAATTATTATGAACAATTTGGCTACAAATTATTATGGAAATATCACACTATAGGTACTTATAATTGAGTATTATTCCATCGAGTCTCCTAGACGTCCATTGTCTCACGCTATTCCGTTTTAACATTCGAAATGAGCAGCGGTGGTTTGGGGCAGAAATGAAAAGGTAAGCGCGGACACGGCGGGCGGCGAGGTGCGCGGCACGTACTGGGACGCGGACGCCGAGCGGCGGGCTTCCGCCGGGCTCGCGGCGGCCGCCGCGCCTCGTCACGTGTACTCGTCGTCTTCATCCTCCTCCTCCTCGCTCGACTCGGGGTCGGGAATCGTAGCCAAGTAGTCCACTGGCGGCTGCGGCGCGGGGATCAAGTAACCGGCCGAGTCCTGCGGAGGCGGCGGCGGTCGCGGCAGCCGTATCTGTGTCGCTCCACCTGCCGATGCAGCTATCTCCAATTTTCTACAAATCTCTTCGAATCCTATCCTATCCCGGGGATCCGTCCTCCAGCATCCGCGCATTAGTTCGCACGCGAAACGTGGACAATTTTCCGGTGGCACTAGAACAATACCTTGGAGAATAAGTTTTGAGGCATCGAAATTAGTATGTCCGTAGAACGGTTGTTTGCCGCGGCTGTATATCTCCCAGAGAACTACGCCGTAGGACCACACGTCCGACTCGTGGGTAAACCTGGCATAAACTATGCTTTCGGGGGACATCCATCGCACTGGCATGGGCCGTTCGCCACCCATTTTATAGTAGTCGCAGGTGTACACGTCGCGTGACATTCCGAAGTCAGCGATTTTAACAGTGAGATTAGCTCCAACGAGGCAGTTTCTGGCGGCGAGATCACGATGTACGAAACGGCGGGAAGCGAGGTACTCCATGCCACGAGCTACTTGTAACGCCACGTGCAGCAGAGCGGCGTCGTCCAGCGCAGGTCCAGCGCGCCCGCCGCCGCGGCAGCCGCGCAGCACGCCGGCCAAGTCTCCCCATTCCATGTATTCGAACACCATCCATGGGCTTGCGTCGGTGTCTTCTGAAAACGAAATATTTGTCTGGTATAACATCTTTTTTCAAATATTTGTCCAAGAGTAGTCTTTAAATTACGTACACAATTATATATTTAACTACATACCTCTGTGTACCACTCCAATTAGGCTTAAAATATTCGAATGTCGGAATGCAGACATAATAGAAACTTCTCTCACAAAGTCCTCTTCCGCACTACGTCCAGCGCTCTTTTTTAGAACTTTAATAGCGACCACCTGCTCGTCATTTTCAAGACGCAGTAATCCTGAAAAGGTATAGGTAAAATCTTATGTCGTCGTTATTATAACACCAGTGGATCGTTTCAAAAGAAAAGGATGACCATTGCGGGAGTTTTTTTTATTTTAATTATTTTTAGAGCTGATGTCTCTAAACTCACCTTTATGAACTTTCCCGAAGCACCCTTCGCCGACCTCTTCAAGGAAGGTTAGAGCGTTCCTGTCCAACAGCGGAACTTGGTCATCTGTTACGTCCGTGGTGACAGCCGGGAGCGCCGCGGGCGTCGCCTGTGCCGGGGCTGCTGCCGTGCCTGCGCCGCACACTCCGTACTGCGGGTTCGTTATATACCGTTCAGCAAGCAGAGGTTCTCCTGGTCGCACACGCTACAATAACGGAACAATTCGTAGTTTATGTAGCTGTACAACAGGAAATTAGCTCAAGCAAATTGTTCAGGAAATGTAAACAAATAAACATGCAATCTTTGAAGGAAGTTTCCATGTTTCTTATCATACGTTTCTTACCGGTTGCCCTTTTCCTGCTACAACACATATCCGTCTTCGGAGGTAGCATATGACCACCAGAGCGAACACGATGACTAGCATGAGAGCCCCCACAATAGCACTGGCAGCTAGCAGAGCTGAATTGTTGCTAACGGCTCCACTATACACCCCTGTTTCGGTACCCGCTGTTCCCACTGAATCCGGCAGGACGTCACTGATCAATGAATTGGGCACCTGCAGAAAAAGATAGGTTTTGTCTGAAATGTATTTTTTATTCCAATCATACCTACTTAGTTTCATTGTCTCGCTGTTTGTAACCAAATCTTACAATTTAGGTATTACACTTCCCGGGTTTTGTACATATAACCCCTTCATAATAAGATGACGTCGGTGCCGCGAAGGTACTCCGCGAAGGTACTCCGCGAAGGTTGTGGTTGTATGACGTGGAGGGTTCCATTACTCGGTAAACTCGCACTGTACCGGTTATTGTGTGCAAGAAGTAATTAACCAGTCGATGCTGACGAGGTCTAAATCTACGCTAATACAGTCGAAACTATAATACAGTCATTCTCAACTCTAAGACAAATTAATAATGCACTGATTAGATTGATCTACAACAGCATTGTACTGGACTAGTTTGACGCCTACACTACCCGTAATTGATCGCTTTGACATCACTACCATTTTGGATTACGCGAAAAACATTATCGCCTTACGTATCTATGAATATTTATCAGTTGTGATGGACAAACAAGCTCCCCTGAAATAAAAGCACCCATCATGGTTCTAGCCAACACATAAAATCGATACTAGGTATCTACTTTTGTTAGATTTATCTGATTTGGTAGGCAAATAAGACCTATAGCCCATTATCCTTGGTTCATTACTTACTAGTTTATGAATACTTAGGGCTTGTTTCACAATGTCCAAGTAAAGTATCGGATAGGTAATTAACAAATATATTAACTGCCACATAAAACTTCCTGCAAAACTTAGCTCTTTATCTACCAGTTAAGCTTATTTGGAGATTGTGAAACGCCAATGATGACTTTATTTGTCAGATAAGGGGCAAGTAGCTTATTCAGGACTTTACTTGGACATTGTGAAATAGGCCCTTAGACTAATAAGGTGGCTGAATTATGAAGTAGTTTCGGTTCAAAAACTTACTAGGATGTTTATTAGGTCACTAGTTGGAATATTTTCGTTTTCAGGCATTTTTTTTTCAACCTATACTACCTACTTTTGTGAGGAAGTGAACCATGAAACTAAAAAGATTTTTAATTTATTTATAAATGTTTTTATTATACGTTTCTAGTTAATATTCTGAATAAGTACGTATCTATGTATGTATTGTTTAGTAGCCTTTGTTTCAAATTAGAGCTATCTGATACCAAGATCAACAGTTTTACAATCGTCAATAGTAAATAAAATACTGTAATCTAATTTAGCAATTACCCATTAGAAAACTAACTTTCACTCTTCATCCGCTAAGATAGAACGAAACATTTAGTAAATTGTATTGCCGCTTGTGTAGTAGAAACAATTGTAAGAAACGAAAGAAAGATGACTCACTTCTCCCGTAGGCGAGAGGGTGAACCTCGCGCCGTCTGAGTTGTTCCGAGTGCTGCTTGGAGGCTGGACGTTCAGGACTGGCTTCAGAACTACTGGCACTGTGAAAAATAGTGTTGAAATGATATTACTCGTTCGCTGTTGTCTTTTTCTTTTTAAAGGCACAGGACCGTGTCGTCCACAATCCTATTTCGTCACCTTCTGAATTTGCCAACAAAGTCATTTCGTCATCATAAAATTTCTAAACCGTCGCCTTCCTAACTCGTCCACATTACCATTTTGACCACCACAGCCCCAGATCGTTCTCATTCCCATTTTGACCACAGTGCCAGCTCGTCAACATTATTGTACATACCCCCCCCCCCATTATCCTGCATTCTATAAATAAGATAACATCTGCACTTTTCATTTACTTTTGTACTGCTTTTTTCTAATGGAAAAGTTTTGTTGGCTTGTCATTTTACCTCCACCAATGCCAACACTGTGGACCATATATGCATGTGGTCATTGAGTTAGCAGGTTAGCACTGTGGACCACATAGGAATGTGGACAAGATAGGAAAGCGACAATGTAGGAATGTTGACGAGTCTTAGAGTTTCTCCGATGGTGCCATTTCATCTCCGAAAAGTGTATAGATAGCATTTGAGTAGTTGACGAAACTCCTCAAATATAATACCACATTAGAATTTAAATTACGTGGGTCATAATACTCATAATACGTCTGCACGTACCTGTATTCCTTGGGCATTTGAAGTCTTTACTGGGCGGCTCACCTCCATTAACACATAAGCAATAATGTAGGGTTGTGCCATTGGTTTTCGGTACAGGCACACAAGCTTCTTCATTAGCGCAAGAATGTCTCTCACATTTGCCCTGTTTGCCTGAAAAAGAAGTCTAGTTGAGTGTAAAAATCTCACGAAGAATCTAATACGAGTAACATCTTACATTTTAAATGTTGAAGCTGTTCGGCATGTTGGTTATGCCAAAAAAATAACACTCCTTTTTTTGTCAGTTGAAAAAAAAAAGTAAGGTGAAAACATTTACTTTTAACGCAGTAGTGTTGATCTGGACTATCTTTGACAGGCACGCAGACTTTCTCCTCTTCGCACGAGTGAGGTCCACATCTCCCAGGTATGCCTACAATAAAACAATATCAATATTAACTACAACCTGTTTTTATTATACTTTTAAGTCAATTTCCATGATCGCTGGGTAAATGGGTGAAAATCGAGTTGAGATAAACGCAGCGTTGAACGCATGCATCAACAGAATGTAGGAAAAATTACAATGTGCTTACTGCTGCGTTTACCGTGTAAATCAATGTACATAGTTCAGCTTATCTGATGTAAAATGGGCGTGCGGCAAACGCTTTGCGTTTAACGCTGCATTTAACGCATAAAACAACCGCCTGCTTTAATTATTTCGTTGGATCAACAAAAGGACTACAATCATTCGAACTTTTTTATCGGACGTTCCTTACGAGATCAATTTGAAAATAAGGAGATCCGCAAGTCAAGATATAGCTTGTAGAGTAGCTACGAGTAATACTTAAGTGGGGGACAATCGCCGTGTAAAATTTTCGTAGAAAACCGATGGGCGCTGAGACAGAAAGTTTGTTCAGTACTAGAGGGACCTCGTACTAGAAAACTTGCGCAAGATTGCAATAAATAAGCGTCGTGGAGATCGTTGGGGACGCCTTCGTTTAACAATGGACATCTTTCGGGTGTTATGATGGTGAGATTGGTAGAAAGACGATCCCATTTGCATTTAAACTTTCAAAAGTTGAGTTCGCTTTAGGTTTGTGTGATATAATATGTTATCTTAGTAGATAGCAAGCAATTTGCTAAGCTGTTTCAAGTTCAGTTGGAACGGCCTATCGATAGCTCTAAATTGTTTTGCGTCGCTGGAACTAGAACGCTAGAAACTTCGTTTGCGTCATTCGTTTTAATGTAGGCGTGTAACGAATGGAAATTTCAGATGAAATTGTAACATGTCTTTAGTCAAGACAAAGATAGGAAACACAAAACACGGGAGGGAGAACAAGTACCTATATAGGAAGCCTAGCCAAGTTGAATAATTGACTACTGATTAAAGCCCGCAACACGAGTGTAGTTTGCGTAGTTTTATCGAACGTGTCTATGACAAATGCCGCAATCGTTTGATCGTTACGATTTATCGTTATTTTAAACGATGTTGGTTGTTTTTTGGTACCTGCAGTCTTCCATCGAAAATCATAAGCACTATTAGCTATTTAGTTCTTTGTGCTTCGAGATAAGATTTTATGATGATGAAGTACCTACACAAATATACCGTGTAGTGTTTAGTTTTCCATAAAGTCAATACTTTAAATCAGTAACTTACGAGGTGCTGCATGTGTTGCCTGGTCTGCCGGTACGTGTTCATTAGGTGCCCCATCTAGCCTTTCACTTCTCCTTGACACCTGAAAAAAAAATCTATTATTCTCTCATTTGAACGATAATCATCCCATTTGTATTTATTAATAATGATAACTGCTACTTATATGTTATGTATGCTATAAATAATGTGTTGTTAGCCATTATATTGTGCCGTGTCTAGGTCACTTAGGGTGAAAACTATTATTTACCCCCTAAAGCTATGAAAATGGACACAGCTTATGTGAAATATCTTGCAAAACGTACCAATAATACACTCGCGGGCAAATAATACGGGTTAGTGACAAATACCCTTATATTTTGCAAATTAATAGCGGTATGTGGAGAAAACTAACTGTGTATTATAGAGAATTTAATATCGAATTGAATTGAACCTTCAAAGTTCTACAAGAAATCTGGAAAAAGTTTTATTAAAAAAAAAAGTCGAATTTGGTACTAAATTCACTATTACACTATTTATATTATTATATATATATTATTCATATATTTTATACATATATATTTTATTTTATTTTTTATTTATAAGTATATATTTTTTATTTATTTCACTATTGCTTGTTTTCTCATTTTTGTTTTCAATCTGTCAAAGCAAAATGATAAAAGGCAGTTATTGTTGTCTTTGATGGTCATTATTGAATTACTATCATGTCGCTAACACAAGATTAATGTACACGTATCATCACTTTGTTGCAAGAAGGCAGAAGTCTGAGATATACAGCAAGAGGAACAGGCGTGTCACTATCTACGGTGCAGAGAGTCCTCTAACGTTTCCTAGAAACTGGCAGGAACCTTCGAAGACCAGGAACCCGCAGGCCGAGATGTACTACGGCTAGAGAAGATCGATTTATTGTTACAAGCATGCTCCGCAATCGGCATCTCACTGCAGTTGAAGACAAAAACCAACTTCGGGAGACCCGAAAACATGACATCAGCGAGTGGACTGCAAGGTGGCGGCTTCGTGAAGCTAATTTGACCCGACATAGACCGACAAATGGCCCAAAACTTGACAGAGGACATCGAACAGCAAGAAAACTTTACGTACGCGAACACAGGCGATGGGGTGACGAAGAATGGGCAAGAATTATGTTTTCTGACGAATCCAGATTTATGCTCTATGCATATGACGGGCGGCGAAGAGTTTACAGATGGCCAGGTGAACGTTTTATTCCAGCGTGTTTTGAAGAAAAAGTTGCTTTAGGCGGTGGGTCTGTTATGGTTTGGGCTGAAATCTCTTCAGAGAGTCGCCCGGAATTAGTTTTGATTGAAAATGGATCGTTAGCTATTGCCGGATATGTGGAAGAGATTCATAATGAGCATGTTGGCCCATATTTAATTAATATGGGTGAAAATTCCATGTTCATGCATGACAACGCCAGGCCACACACAGCTCAGATTGTAGAAGATTATTTTGAGGAGGTTGACATCAACACTATGAACTGGCCCTCGAGAAGCTCGGACCTAAATCCGATTGAGCACGTATGGGACGAGCTCGGGAGGCGTGTATGAAATTGAAAACCCGCCCAAGCTACACTTAGAGACCTGAAACAGGCATTAGTGGAAGAATGGGCTAATATCCCGCAAGAACGCATAAGAAACTTAATAAACAGTATGCCCAATCGTTTAGAAGCTGTAAGAAGAGCCCGTCGAGGCAATACGAAGTATTAATATGTTTTTTTTTGTTTTGTGTGTGAGGTACCACTGTTGATTTTTTACCTATAATTAATTGATATTGTTTTTACTATGTAATTTAAATAAACACGTAAATATCATTTCTAACTTTTGATGTTGTTTTGTTAACTATGAGTTTATCTATAATATACAATTTAATTCAGGCTCCTAGCTTTATTATTTTAGGAGATATTGTAGTTTTTCGTACTGAGCCGTATTATTTGCCAGTTTACACTCGGTATTTGCTCTTTTTGTTTTACGTTTTGTGTACGCTTTTATTACGTTTGGGATAAAAAATCACAAATAGACTTCCATGCCGAGACCTCATTACCGAGAAAAACAACATTGCTGTGCAAAATTCTATCAAAGCATGTCATTAGAATGTAGGACCATTATTGCAGACTGCCGATTGTCCATAATAAGCGAGCATCGGGCAATTAAACTTCGTTTGGAGACGATTTAAATACGCTTTCATATTAATTGTCACGCCTACAGCCTTGTAATCCGTTCAATAAGTACTGAGTGGTAATGATTTGCTTTAAATAAACGTTAAATATATTTTTTTTCTTGTCGGCGACAAGTGGTGACAAGGCTAAAGATGTAGCTTTAATAGAGGGATTTACTTTATCTGTCAGGTTTGATCACCCAATTAGATTTTTAGTAGGTATATATATCATGAAATCACTGCTTTACCGAAGCTTGCTCGAAACTTGTGAATGTCCATCTCTCCATCTTTATTTACACGCGTGGGAGGCACGTCTACCCCATACTCAACTACGCGGAAACGCCTAGGTACTAGAAAACTTAAAAATATACTTTACGAGTAGGTATAGCCAGAATGAAAATGTCACGATTCGAATTCGCAGACTGTCATAAAATCTCACGATTGGGACTCTGACTTGGGCAAGATTTGAACTCACGTACTTCGGAACTCTTGCCTGTCTGACACACTAATACACCGATTCATCAGAATCGGCAGGCAGTGCGGTTGTATTGAATTCGTGACTAATTCTCAAGTAGGTACCTAATATATACTTTCGTGGAAATCCTCACCTACTTAAGATAAAGTGATAAATATATCAAAGGACAAAATACCGTTTAGTTCCGTGCAAGATTGATTTACATTCCCATCGTGACTGGACGTTCATCAAACGTTGGTGTGTGGAATGACTAACTTACGAGTACCTACGTTATAAGTTCTGTTAAGATACAAACCTTTTTAATTTAGTTCTTAATAAACGATTAACGTAACGTTTCTTTTCATTTCAATTAAAATGTAAAGGCCACCTCAGACCATAGTTACGCATATTTTTTGATTGTTATTAATTTAGGTACCTAATATTTGTTACATTTCTTATGTGATGGTATTATTGTATGTCATTTTAACTCAAACGCCTGCCTACCAAATGATTCTATGGTAAAGTAATAAATCTATCCAAGGACAAAGTACCGTTTTATTCCGTGCAAGATTGATTCACATTCCCATCGTGACTGGACGTTCATCAAACGGTGGTGTGTGGAATTACTAACTTACGAGTACCTACGTTGTAAGTTAAGATACGAACCTTTTTAATTTAGTTCTTAATAATAATAAACGATTAACGTAACGTTCTTTAACACTTCAATAATAATTTGACCCGTGTAAAGGCCACCTCAGTGCATAGTTACGCATATTTTTGAACTGTTTGTTTTGAATTTACGCACCTAGTATTTGTTACATGCCTTATGTGGCGTTATTATTATTTCATTTTAACTCAAATTCATCTATCGTTTAGGTTATTATCTACAGGTCCCGTCTCACTCATCTACGTATAATATTAAAATTAATTCAATATTAAGAGCTAAGTATAGAACACCTTAAAAATATATTACTATATATGTATGTAGGTAGATACTCAAAACAACCGTCATCGCGTCGCGCCCTACGTAAAATGGCAATAAATAACTAGGCTCTATACAAGCGCGATTACTTTGGATTCAGGTCAAGAGTAGCAGATCGTTACAAATTTGATCCTTTAGGGATATCGTATAAATTTTCCCTTTTTGTTTTACTTAAACGCCAATTAAAATGCGGCTGTTATGAGCATTTGATTACTTTTACGAGTAGCCAACCGTTTTTATTGAGGCAAATCTGTTTAGTATTTTGAGCCTCGAGTGGGTCATGATTTACCCATCTTTTGCACTTAGATTCGGAGTATCGCTGCCCGAGTGTAGTCTATTACAAGCTCACCATTATATAAGTAATCGAATAAAAATAAGGCGATTAGGCGGTGCTCCCTTATCTCAGGAACGTACGAGATGCGAGCGTGGAGTTATTTTGGCCACCTTATCGTGAGTGGCCGCGCACTCTACAGTGGCCCGGGGCTTCGATAAATCAATAATATCAATAAGTGAATTATGTTTATTTACGTTAATAATAACGTAAAGTTCTATGCGATCACGCTGCGCAATCACAGACTTAACTACCACCTATCATGTGAGTAATGGGTGCTTACGACGATGTATCTTTCATCGACAAAGTTGAAGCAAGCCTTGGTATGCTGAGTTTCTTGTTTTATTCTACAAGTATAAACCAACTCCATGTAATGGTTTGTGATTCTTTGAATGTGACGACAGACTTGGGATTACCTGAACTCTCAATGTTTTTGAAGCAATTGAAGTAGGAACTAGGTATAGCAGTTCGACTACTTTCAGCTTTACATATTTTTTCTAAGGCTTAAAAAGGAAACTCACTGAGCTTTTAGTAGCAATATACTCTTGCTTATTAATCTTGTAATGCGTCTTGTTTATTATAGTGCTAGCGGTACGTCAAATAACTGCAAATTATGTTAAAAGCATGAAAATCGGTAGGATTGATCTTGGAGGCCCGGGTATGTCCTTAAACTACGTCCAAGAGAGAGATATGGGCACCGAATGTCGTCTCGCTTTGTGTGGTAAGACACAGCACAGCAGATTTCATTCCAGATTCTAGAGTAGAGGCCAACTGGGGAAGTACCTCCACCTTACAGAAAACCGTAGTCAAATAACACTAGACCCTACTCATACTGTTGTGTTCCTGCCGGTGAGTAAGGTTGGTAGAGCTCAACGAGGGTGCGGCGAGTGGTAGGTTGGCAACACGCATGCAACTCTTCTGGAGTTGTAGGCGTACATAGGCTACGGAGACTGCGTACCACCAGGCAGGCCATAAAAAAAGGCCATTTGAATCAAGTTGACCCATAGAACTAAAAAAATTTTAGAGGAATTACGTCATCTTTTTTTGTATGGGAAAACTTATTGTGTGGTATTCAGTGAATAGGCGTTTTGAGCCGATTCTAGAAATATATGACATCATAACATTGCAGTAATTATTTCCTAAGAATAAAAAAAAATCAAACACATAAGTAACAAGTCTGGGCTTTTCGAGATACTCACTCAAATTATACCTAATATCCTCAGATCTAACCCTAAGAAACCAAATTTGACAATATTTAGTTGTAGTTTTTTTTTTTTTTCATTATGACAATGTGTCATCTATCTAACAACATTTCATTTTTATAACGCCTGAAATTTTACATATGATATCGAAGAATTTTGCTTCCTGAACACTGCATTATCGCTTATTACAGGAAATACAAAGGAATAAAAAAAGTTGCAATTTCACCAATTCTACGGCATAATAGGGAGCGTGCATGAACTATAGGAGGCAGCACAGGAGCCGTCAGATTTTTGGCGCGAGGCGTATATGTGATGTTTATTGTTCCGATGTAGCCCAAAAGATGGCAGACCCTCCAACGCACACGGTCCCTATAGGTGAAATGCCATTGCCATTCATTACCACAAGAAAAAAATAGGTGTCATAATATTGGATGTGACATTGTCAATTAAATACAACGTATTGATTGAAATTCAAAACAAAGAGAAATTTATTTGCATAATTAAGTTACTTCTATCAATCGTTTTTAAAATGGACAAAGCCGTGTACGATCGATGATGTACTCATACTCCTCCAAAGTATACCAAATATTGTTTCATCCGTTACCTACTGCAAAAATGATTACAATTCATCAGTGTTTATCAGTCGGTCCATCGTATCCGTATGAAATGAAAGCCTGGTGTCATATTCATGTATCGGTATCCGTTATTATATCCAAAATCGTCGTAGAAATGTGATATTTTATTAAAATTGTTTTAAAACAACAACGGACCAGTTTATAACATTGACAATGACAACGCGCGTGTCATCAATGTGTTTTTTATTTCGTTCGAGACAAGACTAGCTTCTAGCGTAGACCTGGAGTTACGCCATTTTAGAATAAGTACACATAAAAAAAAATACAAGTCCTAGTGAATAAATTTACTATCAGCGTATTCCTCGTTTCAATTAAAATGTAGAGAAGCAATAAAATTATAGGGTCAGAAATATGAAATGTGGTCAATTATAGGTAACTGAAAAAAACCTTTAACGCATACATTTCATACTACACACGATATATTTTATGAACATAAAATTTTTGAACTTCTTACCGTTACCGTAACCGACACCACTGTACACTCGTAACTCCTCTCCTTTTTTTGATTCTACGGAGCAAATTCGTTCAAATGGCCTAAAGAACAATCCACCTATTTTCATACTTTTAAAACCATTTGCATCATTTTACTGAATGTACTTCGGGGTGTACCGCTTAGACTATTATCTTATGAATTCGCTGCGAGATTGGTTGTAGCTATTGTAGACAACTACCTAAGCACGTAGACAACATGCTAATCGTTAACGCTCCGTAGCGAATAAAACACAACTGTCACTGTCGCACTAATATAGAAAACTGATAGAGAGAGATGGCTAATGCTCGTACGCTACGCTACGGAGCGTTAACGTTTGGTACGTTGTTGTCACGTGGAAATACTCTAACGTCACGTCGTATAATAATAAAAAACGTTGAGTAAAGTAAATCAAATATATGTAGTCACTTTTTTGTCAAGTCATGTTAATAGCACAAAGAAATAGCGAAACCAAGTAAATCAAATATACTGAATTTGTGCCACAAGACTAAGTACCTATTCATTACGCTGGACATCTTTTTACAATTTCATGGAAAACTATTCACGTTTCAGTTTTCCACTACATTGGAGATTTATTGTTAAATGTTTTCGACGTTTGGAAAATTTGATCTTGTTAGATATTCGTATATATATATATGAACGAGTAAATATACTAGACATAGATATTATTTATAGACTCCAATTACCTCTAAACAGCAATGCAATCTCAAAAGTGTCATACCAATTAAGAAAGTAGGTGGTTTTAAGCTCAACTAACTTGGAATTCGTAAAATATTGAACGGACTTTGAATACATCATTTATTTATTTATTTAATCTTTATTGCACAATACATGAAGGTACAAATGGCGGACTTAATGCCTTAAGGCATTCTCTACCAGTCAACCAATGGGTTAAACCAGAAAGATTAAGTAATAGGTGCAGTGTCATCATATTAATGTTTTACTTAAAAATCAGTATCCCTGGATTAATCATTGTTTGTAAGATTAGGTAGATACGTAGTCCATTTTTTCACAAGTTACTCGATTGATTGATTGGTAATTTGGTAGTACTTATTTATTAACGGATATGTAACGCTTATTTGTTTCCGAAATATGCGCATCGTAGCAGAGAGATGATTCAATTATCAAATGTTTGTCCAATTACAATCATATTGGGCGTGTAGTGGACGCATCTACACTACACGTGTAGTGCCACGCTCAGCATATCCGCCGCATGTGCATTTGAAAACTCATCCAATTATACACCTTATCCCCAAACAGTAAAGTATGTGTTAGAAATAGTTTTATAATCTAATGCACATAATATGATGGATGTAGGCGGCAGTATATTCGTGCCATGGTCCTGAAATTAAACAACGCGGCTAGTGGCTACTGTTTCCAGTTGTGTATTTATTATAAATTTCAAATGGCAAAAGTAGAAATAGCACAAGTTGTAGGCAATTGTAAACAACGAAATTAGCACATGAGTCACACTGTTACAGGTGTTTAAAATTCGTAAGCGATATTTGGATGTACATAGTTTGAAAGATTTTTCAATAGATTTACCGTTGTTCCGTGTACCTTACTTCTACATAAGAAGAAGCACATCATAGTCGTGACTGTTAGTGAAATTTTAGAAGTAAACAATACTTTTAAGCTCCAGGCTGAGATATACAAACATTCATACATATTGTACGACATTATTACATAAGTCCCCACAGCTAAGCTCAATAAGCTCAATAAGGCTTGTGTTGAGCGTACTTAAACAACGATATATATAAATATTTATGAATACTTAAATAAATACATGAAACTCACCCATGACTCAGGAACAAATATCCGTGCTCAACACACGAATAAATGCCCTTACCAGGATTTGAACCCGGGACCATCGGCATACATATAGCAACACATACCTAATATTTTGAAATTGTTTAAATTCAAAACATTTACATGTTATATTTAAGCAGAAATTAGAATCCTGCTTTTTTGGCGTTGTAGACGTAACGAGATTTTTCCCATTCCTTTTTAATAAAGTCAACCCTCATTTTTATAGATACCTATAGGTACTTACTTGTATTCTACGCGATACCTACTCGTTCATCTTATATGTTTAAATGACCAATTCTTGTATGTATATATATTTCGGGGATCTGTGAAACGGCTCTAATAATGAAATGCTATATGCTTTCGGGGGCGAAAATAGATCGATCTAACTAGATTTAATTTGGGAAAATGCGCACATTTGAGTTTTTATATGTTTTCCGAACAAAGCTCGGTGTCTCAGAAAATTATATTAAAAATGTGCGTCGGATCTCCGCTTTTGAGATCTAAAATCCACCCTCTGTTAAACTTTCCACGTAATCTAAACAACCTTGGCCTTATCTGCTAACTCAGGCTCTGTTAGCTCAGGCATTTGCTATTAACTGTGTCCTATCGAACGCGAGGAGGTGGTCAACAATGTAATGGCTACCGATCGTAAACCGTAAATATCGTTATAAAGTAACATTAAGCCACACCATAATGCGGATTTACGATCAAATATTGTTGTGTGTAATACATAGAGTTTCTCCAATACACTCCGCATTATAACGCTCAAACGAAGACTCGCAGTCAGCCTACATAAGCATCTTCGAAGCCGTTTGCTGATGATATCAATTTTTGAAATAAAGAAAAAACAAAAAATGCTCCAATATCTATGGGAAATTATTTCCCGCTAAGTAGTTACGGAAAAAGCCTTTGGTTAACTTGGAACCCTCACCTGAGAAATACTATACAAAAAGCAAAAATGGCCATGTGGTCATGCTGTCGAATGGCAGGAGCAAGATGGGGCATAAGACCCAAAATTGCTATGTGGTTATACACAGCGGTAGTGAGGCCCATTATTACCTACGCCTCCGCAGTCTGGTGTAATAAAACCAGCCAAAAGACGGCAATAGAAACTCTAAACAGCCTGCAACGCACGGCTTGTTTAACAGCAACAGGTGCCTTCTTCTCGACACCGGGGGCGGCCCTAGACGCACTGCTAGACATTATACCACTCCACTTGCAAATGCAAAAGGAGGCCAAACAGTGCGTCTATAGAATATGCACGCTAAACAGGCCGAAATGGCGCTCTCAAGCATTAACCAAACTAAAGGCCTGGGTTTTTGCAAATAGAACCCTTAGCATGCCCACGGATGACACGCACACAGAATGTCATTTTACCAAACTGTATACAGTAGAAATTCCTCCTAGAGACAAATGGATTAACGACCAAATGTACGTCGAAGAGGGAAGCCATATTTGGTACACTGATGGTTCCAAGAAAGGCAGTGATGTGGGATGTGGGATCTATGGTGAGAGACCTAAGTTCAGTGCTAGCGTCAGCATGGGCACACAGGCCTCAATCTTCCAGGCAGAAGTCTACGCCATCAACAAATGTGCGGAGATTAATCTGGATAGAAACCTAAGACACCAACATATCTACATCAACTCAGACAGCCAAGCTGCTCTTCTGGCACTAGAATCCCTGGAGTCAAACTCGAAACTAGTCCAGAACTGTAAAACAAACCTAAATGCACTGGCTAACTCCAACAAAGTCATACTTAGATGGGTACCAGGGCACTCCGACATTAACGGAAACGAAGAAGCGGACGAACTTGCTAGAAAGGGCGCAGACACACCCCTGGTCGGCCCAGAACCGTTCTGTGGAATCACAAAACGGGATGCATATTCTCTGCTCAGCAACTTAGAAAAAACAAGAGCAATCGATTGGTGGAAATTCGTCAAAGGACAAGAACACTCGAAAGCTCTAATCAAAGGGTTCAACAACAAATTTGCTAAGGAGCTCTTAGAGCTCAAAAGACATAAAACCTGCGCGGTGACCAGAATATTGACTGGACACTGTAAGTTGAACAAACACATGTTTCAAATTGGGAAGAAACAAGACGCGACATGCAGGTTCTGCCATGAGTCAGAGGAGACTGCAATGCACATTCTCTGCTCCTGTGGACCACTAATGTCAAAAAGAAGTACCCACTTAGGGCGGCACGTATTGCAACCCTATAAGGTACAGAACATTACGGCCCAAAGAATCTGGAATTTCCTGGATTCAACGGGCATCAGTAATGAACTTTAAAGGGCTGTCACAATAGATCACTACCTGGTCGACGTGGCACTCAAAGGCCCGAAACCCCAATAATAATAATAATACGGAAAAAGTCGCTAGGTACTCTCCTAAGGCGTAGGCGTATGAAGAATAAATATACTGGAAATCTTTGCCGCATACAGGTAGTCTTGGTAGTTTAGTTGGTATAGCTATGATGCTCATGAATCTCATGATATCCCGAAGTCGCGAGTGGCGAAATGTTTACTTATTTTAAAAATTGAGCCATATGTACGCATGATAGCCCTACACGAGCTCACGCAGCACTCAGTTACATCTCAATCCATTTTTATGGGTATGATTTTTTGTTAGGTATTTTTTGTATAATTCATACGCACCTGTAATAAATTTCGCTATCGCATTTTGATATTTTGTACCTTAGTATCATTGTGTGGTGACCACTAGTCGGATTGTATACTCCCTCTAGTGGCGAAGTGATCTGCGGTGTAACAATATCCGTCTTCTTATATCGAGATTATTGCACAATCAGTGGGCATTGGGCATTCATCTAACGGCGCTGTTTGTTAACGAGCCCCGGCATTGTGGTCAAAATGAAATGTGATCGATCCGTTTAAAAGCGATGGCTCTGCTGTATCTATATCAGAAGAGACTAGTAAATAGTAAGGACTGCTATTTTGTCAATAAAATTGCATTCTGCGAATTTAAATTTGCCTATTAAGTAGGTATAAGTTGGATCATATTCTCCGTACACACAGGTAATCCTAGCTCAGAACCACTAAGTATCATGACCGAGAGAAAGTATCATGCTAATAAATATTTATATTATATTTATTACCCGTGTAACAAATACGTGCGACACGTTTGTTCTCTGGTAGATGTCACGTATAATGACCGTGCTGGTTAACTACCTTGCATCTATTGAAAATTAAGTTTTATTTTTGGTACAAGCTTTTATCGTTGACTGTACTTTTCTTTCCACAAGTAACTAATACTCATCGAGGCAATTCTAAACACCCTAAACACAATTCGGTTGCTTGGATTTATGACAGATTTCTTATGGTCACCTCCTGTCTCCATCATCAGATCAGCTCGCTGGTATCATAATATTGTATTGTCACCCGACTTACATATGTATGAAAATTGTCAGCTTTATCGGAAACCGGGAAGTGGGTCAAATTTAAGTTGCAAGATTTGACCCGTACAAACATATATATGTAGTTACGTTGCAAGTTAAATAAAAGCTTGTAAAAACTTTTAAATTAAAGGAACACATATGTGATATTGTCTATGAAAAGGGACTTTATTGTCGGTGGCGCTTACGCCATTATCAACAACGCCACGCTACGCAGTACGGCGTAAGCACCATCGACAATAAGGTCCCTTTTCATAGATGATGTCACATATTGTATGGAGTTGTCTTTACTATCTATCGTCTATGGTTTTAATTTGGAGCTAGCTTCTTGCCGGAAGTTGTGGGCAGATTAAAAGGCGGTGTTGATAACGTAAAATATTGACGAGAATTAAAGTTATTTGTATTGAAACCGCCTTAAATTATTATAGTTATGTACTGCCACCGTCATAATATCTTAACGTACGACGATTATAGTGCATTGTGCAATGAGGGGGGTAAGTGAAATTTTGCAAACGAGGTCTTTGCAATATTCTTACCCCCGGAGTTACACTACACACTACATGAAAAAAAAAATCAGTACACTTGCGAAGAAAAAACTAAATTTAAAAGAAATAATTCTTAAACAAATACGGTGACATTCCAAACATTCGTCCTCCACGATCAACCTATCCGGCATTGATATATTGAGCCACGATAAAAAAAATCTGTAAGAATATTTTTCTTAAACTTGTAATGAAATGTTGATATGACTTACTTCAAATTAGGTCCGGAAATACTACATATCAGGTGCGATGAGTGAAGATGATATGTAAAGGAATTTCATACATACAGGCTTACACACCTAGGCCTCCAAGGCAACCTTCTTTTGTTTTTAAACGTCAAGTTATGGCATGTCTTGGCATTCAACCATAAAAAACCTATAAGCAAAATTCTGCCATTATGCTTTTTTTGTTTCTATTTGTTAATTACTATTTCAAGGTTTCCTAAAGGTGAACGAAAATTTGATTATTTTTGCGCTACCACGCACGGTTTTTTTTCAGTAATGCAGAAATCTTTATAGGGCTGTATCTCCTAAGCCGTGTGTCGTAGCGCAAAAATAATCAAATTTTCGTTTCCCGTCCAATAACCCTAAGGTAATAATAAATAAAAACACAAAAAAAGAAAAAAAAAAGGAAAAAGAAAGAAAAAAAAAGCGTAAGGGCGTGCGCAGTAGCGCCAAAATAATTACATGTTTGTTCCCCTTCAATACCCAACGCACTGAATAACCTATCACATTAGGAATGAAACAATCATCATCATCATCCTATTATTTTATTATTATTATTTCATTGCAAGTTTAAGAAAAGCACTGTACAAATCTCGCCACGTATCCCTAACCGACCTCGCTACGCTCGGCCGTCTATATCTACATTGGTAAGTATTTAAGTTTTACTTACCAAGTAATTAAAACTAGATATTTTCGGACATAAGACCTATCTAATGCGGCTACTGTTCAATTAATTAGACATAAGTATTAAAAATTACACATTTTTATCCATCCATACATTATAAGCCAAAAGTTTGTTTTATGTTTTCCTCCGAGCTCCGTTGTAATATAAAAAATACGTTACTCAGATAATGTAAGTACGTTCTTATTAATGGCACCGAAGTCTGTAATTAATTACTCTCTTTTATTTTACCTAAATTGTCTTTGGACTGCTAAAAGGTTTCCGACCGCTGGTTTCAAACGCTTGATGGTTTATAGTAGATTAAAGGCACCTATTTCTGAAATGGTGCTTTTCACCCGAGTTAAACACTCGACTTAATACTCATTCATTTAAAATACGAGGAAAGTAAAATACATATTCATTTAAAAAAAACACTGCTAAGTATAAGTATATAATAGTATTCCTTGAGGGTTTTTTTAATTAACAATTTAGGTAAAAATATCGTTATTTATGAAATGGGGAGTTAATTATAAGAATGAAAATTGTTACAACTAAAATTTTAATTGCTTATCGTAAAAACAAGAAAAAAACCGAACTTGGAAAGTACAATGCTCTAGTGCAGAATTGCAGATACTATCACTTTTTGCACGCTTTTAAGAACAACAATGACCCTCTCTTCAGAGCAGGATAAATGAAAATTATTATGACGCCACACATTTTTCAAACCGTGTCCGCGTTCCGTACGTGGGTGAAAACCGCATTTTAACAAATGAAAATAAAAGTTAACGACAAAGTTTTCTATGTTCGTGAGAAAATCCGAGAATGCTAAAATTATCGGTGTCTCCAATCGTTTGTTTGTAAATCCGGCCGTTGAGAAATATAAATGGTCGACGTTAATATGGCTTTTCTCAAACTTGGGAATTACGAATTTGGCAGTTTTAAATTAAACGACGAAAGTAACTGAGAAATCAGATTTAGTCTGTATTGAATATTCTTCAATAGGCCTAAAATTGCCAATTTTGCTTGGCGCCGAGGGAAATATTAAGCTTCTTTCAAGAATACCGGTATTAATGGAACCATCGATTTTTTTTAATTCAATATTTTCTAGCATCTGATCTGTGACAACTGTGACTACCTAGGTCGTTTATCAATGGCGTCATCTAGATCGAGGATTTGTATTCAAAATCACAATACCAGCAGGTAACTAATTACAGATTTTTAGATTAAATCTAGGTATTCCTTTCATATACTTACACAAAGTAGGTACTTACCTAACTAAGTACATATGTATTAATAACCGATGATGAGGCTTTTTCGAGTGCAGCCTACAATCGGTATTGGATATGGTCACATCACATCACTATAGCGCGGCAAGGACTGACAGATGAGCGTCGCGGCAATGGCGGCGCCGTAGTGGAGTTTCCCAAGTTATGTCTGTTTTTATTGTATTAAATCCTTTATTTGATGATGACTGGTGTATTTAGTTAAACAGTATGTATAAAATAGATATAACAGAGTCGAGGTCGAGAGTGCTTAGGTACAGTACAACACATTTAATACAAAACATTTCAGTCCGAAATTATAATGCAACAGTTTTGCGTCAATCATGGTGTTTAAATTTTCTTAAAGTTGGAACATATCAGTTCTTATAATTTCCAAATTATTTTAGTTCATACTTTATAGTGTATTTTCCTACTTTAAAAGTTAATTAATTGTTGAATGCATACAAGACTGCACCAGTATTACCTTGTTCCTATTTGTTATCTACTTATATTGAAACCCTCGTAGGTAGTGAAAACAATACGTGAAAGTCGTTTACAGTATAATGGCTCAACACGACAGTTTGTTCCGCGACAACTCAATTTGAATCAGTCCTGCTCATATAGACGATAAAGACAAAGTAACGGTCTAAAGACAATATTGCTACTTGACTTCGAATTTTTCAAAGACGGTATAATGCGTCGGTCGTCGACCTGTGTTTTTTTCTTAGTTCTAAAGAAAAATTGCCCGCCGCCCGAAATATTATTTGGAACTAAAGCAACTTAGTTCGACGCACATTGCAGAAGGTCTTGTTTGGAATAGTGTAACTTGTGAAATGTTTTAACTAAGGATATAATTTTGATGTCAACTTTTAGCTGATATCCTGTACTATCATTTAACAGTAAAAAAAGTACAGGGCAATGACCTAGTTTTCGAAAAAAAAGATAAAATGCAAAAAAAGTAAATTTTTGAAGACAATTTTTATCTTTGTTATAGTTCTCGAGTACTTGTGGATAATTTTCTGTGACATTTACGTATGCTTCAAATTTATGCCCTAATTCATAAGCTATCGAATGATTCAAATATTTTTTGAGTGCGGGATTTGAAATTTTGTACGTGGGCATACTATTGAAACACAAGAAAAGTTATTTCAGCGTTTTTAAAAATTCATCCCCTAAAGGGGTTTAAAAAGGGTTGAAAGTTTGAATCCTTTACCAATGTTTTGAAAATTCTTATAAAGGCATAATAGCCGATTACAAATAAAAGTTATTTCAACGTTTTTCGAAATTCAATCTCTAAAGCGGGTTAAAAAAGGGGATGAAGGTTTGTATGGGGTTCAAGTTTTATTTTGAGCTAGGAACTTGAAAGTTTGTAAAAAGGTATTTTATTAAAAGAGAAGTAAACTAATTTTAGCGTTTTTGAAAATTCATCCCTCAAGGTGGTGAAAAAGGGCGTTGAAAGTTTGTATGAAGATTAAACATTTTTTTAAGTGCGGGACTTGAAGCTTTGTATAAAGGCATATTGTTAGAATTCAAGAAAAGTTATATCAGAGTTTTTAAAACTTCATCCCCTAAAAGGGTTAAATAGAGGTTGACAGTTTGTATAGGGTTCAAAATTTAGTTTCAAACTTAAAATTTCAGCGTGTTGGAAAATTCATCCTTCAAGCTGGTGAGAAAGGGGTTGAAAGTTTGTATACAGATTAAACATTTTTGTGACTTGAATCGTTGTATCACGGCATATTATTTGATTGCCAGAAAAGTTAATTCAGCATTTTTAAAAATTTATCCCCGAAATGGGTTAAAAATGGGTTGATAATTTGTATGAGGTTTAAAATTTAACTTAAGCTAGAAACTTGAAACTTCGTAAATTTAGTGCTTCATTAAAAGAGAAGAAAACTATTCTAAGCTTTTTTGAAAATTCATCCCCCAAGGTAGTGTAAGAGGGGTTGAAAGTTTTTATGGAGGTCAAAAAATTTTTTGAGTGCGGGACTTAAAACTTTGTATATGGGCATATTATTAGAATAAAACAACATTTTTAAAAAAATCTAAAAGGGTTAAATGGGGGTTGAAAGTTTGAATCCATTACAAATGCTTTAAAATTTCATAGAAAAACATAATGCAAGATTAAAAAAAGTTATTTTAACGTTCTTGATGTTTCAAACCCCTGAGAGGGTTAAAAGGTGGTAGAAGTTTATATGTAGTACGAGTTTTCTTTTAAGCTAGGAACTTGAAACTTGGTAAACGGGCATTACCTCTATATTCAAATAGACGAAAACTGATGAACATATTGTGAAAAATCATTTCCTAAGTTCGTGAAAAAATGGTTGTTACTTGTTAGTTTGCATCAGGAACGATTTTTTTTTGTAAATAGTGATCTTGAAATGTCGTAAAAAGACACAATAATAGGAAACAAGAAAAGTGAATTCAGCGTTTTTAGAAATTAATTCCCCAAGGGAGTTAAAATGACATTCATTGAAAGTTTGTGAAATGTAAAATTAAATGTAATTGGTGAAAAAAGGGTTTAAAGTTTGCATTCGATTGGAATAGTGGACTTGAAAATCTTCGTAAGGGATTGAGAGGGATTATATCGAGAACATTTTTTTTTTCACTTAGGGGCTTGAAACTTCGTAGGTTGTGTCAGACAAATCTCATGCGTTGTGTAATTATTAACAAATGATTAACCGTCCCTACTGCTACCTTTTGCTGCATAATGTTCTACGCTCATGTATATAACATACAAATCTACGCGTACGAACTCGCGGGCAACAGCTAGTTTTCAATAATTACGGTAATTTTTTGAGCTCTAAATAAACCTCAAATTATCAACTTAAAAAATATAACAGTTAAAGCCTTAGGTACTTCATAGCACATATAAAACAAAGGCGTTCTGTCGTCTGGCTGTACTTACGCTTTTTATACTACAAAACGGATTTTAATGGAAAATCAATAGATAGAGGGATTCAAGAAAAAGGTTTAGTAGGAATGATTAGTCTATTTGCGTTATAGGGGGCGCTATTTTAGTTACCTTAAGTAATTTTACCGCCCTTTACTTACTTTTGAATTCGTTTGAAATAATAATAGTTATTTATATTTAGTTTAGTTTTATATACCTATTATTGGTTTTATTTAAGTAAATAAACGCCTCTACCAATAAAAAACACGTAGGTAAATGCTACACGATAAAATTTCCCTAACGTATAAATCATGTTAAATTTCATTAGAGCCCCGATTTTATATGCAGATCCCTAATTGTGTTTGTTTTCTGTTCGTAATATAATTTATTTCATTATAGACAAGCCTTTAGTTCATCAGTGGGTTTTGTGTGCACCCACGTGACTCGGGATTGATGCATTGCCGTTGAAACAATGTCTAACAAGTTCTAGCCCGCGGATATTGTTACATAGCGCCTGAGGACGAAACAATACGAATTACCGAGACGTTGTTAACAGCTTGCATCACCTAAGGTGCCGGGAATGTTGCTGTGTAAATCATTCGAGCACTGGCTAGACTAATTAATTATTATGTATTTCACTTTCAACTTCCTTTTTCTTCCCACGCGCTTTGCACTACGGGCTTAAAATATTTAGTACTTAAGAGTCTCAACACGCCGCCATAAAGCCGCTCCAATACAATTGAAATCACGCTCTAATTTTTCTTATTTAAAAAGAATCTCTAAACTTCATGGTACTGTCAGTAGAGGTGACAATAGGGTGTCAGCTATTGACCATTATAGTATGTCAAATACTAGGGCGTCTACCTTAGTAGAATTACAATTCTTACTATGATTGATATGAACTTTTTAGCGAAAATTCTAATACGGATATATATATGCTATAGGTGAAAAAAAATAACTTAAAATAATTATTACATGGTAATAAATTAAGCATGAAATGAGATTATGTAAATTTATCCCATTCAGCCAGTTATTTTATGTGATTCAATTATATATTTTATATGTTATTTGTAATTATAGATTTCACCGAGCTTAATGCATTAGTATCTAGGTAATAAACGTGGTAGTAAAGTGGGTATAGACACGAGAATAATATAAAAGAATCTAGGAAATGAACGCCGTGTAGATAATTACTTGATAATAGGATCGGCATACTTTGGTAGTTCTGTTTTTTTCTTGTAAAACCTAAAAAGGCTAGCTTTAGACACAGGATGGCTTCTGGTGCGGATATGGTGAATGGTCGTTCGCCCCTCTGTACCTAGTGTTTAGAAGACTTAAAAAATAATGTGTTTATTCCTGGAACTTGTGGTAAAATCTTTCATGAAAATTTAATGTAATAAATAAATTTAATGTCTAGGTATGAGTTTGTCTAGGCTAGACTGACAGTGACAAAAGCCAACTGATTTGCAAAACCATCAATTTTATCCAGTTGCTAGCCAATTCTCAATTCTCAAATGAACTGTGTAACTATGGCAACTGTCACCATGCTTATAACAGTCGTGTCCTGGGGCACATGTACAGTCAACCAATTTGAATCCTAGGCCACTATAGAACCTTGTCGCTTTAACTACTAGATACTTGACACGCATCACTCAATAAGCACTGTCGTAGAAGTCATTATGGCAAGGTTCTATAGTGGCCTAGGAATCAAATTGGTTGACTGTACATTAGCAATAAAGGTGAAAGCAGGGTGTCGTTTTTTGGGCATTACTACGAGTATGTCGAGCACTGGGACGTTTACCGTACCTAAAGTCGAACATATTATATGTCGTTTCGCCGAAAATGTTATATTCGAAGAACAACGTTTATTTGACTTAGAGATTAACTACTTGACCCATTTATTAAAAACACAATTTAACATCATATCAAGACAGAGGAAAAATCCATCGACGCAGGCTTCGTCAATATACGTAAACAAGCAAAAACCATCCACAACACGCTTCGTCATCCTATCCTACAAAATATATATCGACAACACGTTTCGTCAACGGCCTATCTAGTATCTAGATAATGAAAACCGGCCAACTGCGAGTTCGTTTTACTCGCGCATCGAGGGTTCCGTACAAACGTTGACTTATCTAGTGTAACTATAACGGCGAAAGCCTTCTGATCACAAGTATCTATCGGCAAATTGTCTAACTAATTTGCGCGATGTAATACACGTATGTTGGTTTTTCGAGGATAATTCTCTATCATGTAACTCACAAGCGGTATTGAACCTTTAAGTCTAAGGAGAGACTTTACCTCCTTGTGAGTGTTCTACTGCTTGTACAATGGGCTGTGCTCTGAAGAATTGTTTGACATGATGGCAACGGCCGCTTTCTATCACCGCACCACTCGCCGTCGGCAGGGTGTTCATCCTCACACCCTAGAACCTAAATGGTCGCCTACTGTGCGGCTTAAGAGGAATTTCCTACCGCGAACGTTTCGGCTGTTGAATGAGTTTCCTGCCGAGGTTTTCCCGATGGGCTTACAGTATGGGGTTCTTCAAAAAAGGAGTGTACGCGGTCACGTCTGAAAATATCGATACGAAAAAAGGGCCAAAAAAATGTATACACGACTTTATTGCCCATATATTAATGTAGTATATACATATTTTTGACACTTTTTTTCGTATAGATATTTTCAGACGTGACTGTACAGGTTTTTAAAGTATCGGCAACGCGCATGTAATACATCTGGTGTTGCAGGCGTTCATAGGCTACGGTGACTGCTTACCACCAAGCGGGCCGTATGCTTGTTTGCCACCGACGTGGTATTAAAAAAAAAAATCATGTGAACCGATTTCAAAAATTACTCTTTTATTTGAGAAAATGTGTCTTTAATGTAATCTCATAGAAACTTCAAGTGTAACACACGTAAGGTTGGTTAAATTGCAAACTGAATTCGGAAATGTTTTTTGTTACTTAATTAAAAAAAAGTTATCGAGATAGTAGGTCTGATTATATTTTTCACATCTTCTTTCATAAATATTTTTTTTGCACTAAGAATAAATAATAAAAAAATGTTTTGGAATGATCCATTTGAGCTCTTTCAAATGATACCCACCCCTCTTGATCTAAGGTCTGTTTTTTTATTCCGTAGACTAAAATTACGTTTAATATGTAAGACATGACATTTCTTAGTACCACATGAAATGTCATTTTAGTCTACGGAATAAAAAAACACAATATAGTCACTTTGAAATTTCTCTCTCATATGAACTCCTGATACTTTGAAATGCCGCCTCTTCATATTGGGCATTTTCCATAGTTATGCAAAATATAATTAAAAATAAAATACGTTAGCGTTGTTTATAATATAACTTATATAACTACTTTAAATTTCAAATCTACACAGACAGACGGACGGGCGAACGGACAGAGACGCACCTAAGGGTTCCTTTTGTACCTTTTTGGTACGGAACCGTACAAACATTAAACAAACAGAAACCTACAACCCCGTCTGATTTTTACCCGGACCAAAAGTGCCAAAAATACTGGCGGCATTGCCTCGCTGAATGGCCAGTGATATTTGTCGGACCAGGAATAAACCAGAGCGAGGGTCGCAGCCCCTTTCTTTCAGCCGTCGCCCTATGATCTTGATGCTACTTGACACCTAGCGATGAAATTGAACCTCAAAATAGATGGAAGAGTGTCTGTTATTGAACATGTCTGAACGATTTGCCCTTTCTTTTCTTAATGCGAAGTTGCGAACTACTGGATAGTGGAAATCACTTCTATTTTTTTTTCTAAAAAATAGGATCTGGAGGCCGGTTTTTGAATTTGGAACGCTTGATTTAGTGACTCGAAAATCTGTGGAAAACGGCGAAATTCTATTTTTGAAATACAACCGATAGGAATTGGGAATGTAATGGTATTGACCACTCGTTTTCAATTCTATTAGTATTAGTTAAATGCCTATTTGTGGAGATAGTATTGAAGGGAGAAAATGAAATCGAGCGATCGAAATTCAAATTTTAATTTTTTTTTTTTAAATATAACGATAGGCAGGCGTTTGACCACGATCTCACCTGATGGTAAGTGATGATGCGGTCTACGGTGGAGCACGCTTACCTATGAGATACCTATTTACCCTAGCCTTGAAGAGACCCAGATTGTACTCATGCGGAAACACAGACTCGGGCAGGGCATTCCACTCCTTGGCAGTTCGCATAAGAAATGTTGAAGCAAAACGCTTCGTGCGTAGGTATTTGTGGAATACCTACCATGAAGCGATGCCGGAGTGCCGATTGTCTGGTAGTCCGATGGTGAAATGGGGACGGAGGAATAAGGTTGTGCAGATAAAAGATCGTTAGGCTGGCAATCTTGCGACGATGCTCCAGACTTTGGAGTCGAGCATTCGTCATATCGTCATCATTAATGATTCTCTTGGCTCTCCTCTCAACTGACTCGAGCGCCTTAAGCTGGTATTTTGCAGAACCATCCCACAGCTGCGAACAGTATTCCACACACGATCGCACTTGTGCTAGGTAAAGGTCGAGCAGCTGCCTAGGTGTAAAATACTGCCTCAGCTTGTTGAGGATACCCAGCTTTTGCTGCTAACTGTGCTTTCGACTCGATGTGCGGGCCAAAGTTGAGTTTCGAAGTCAGCGAGATTCCGAGAAGCTCAAGATGGTCGGTTATCGGAAGGGATACATTTCGGAAAGTAGGAGTCAGATGGAATGGACTCCGTTTGGCGGAGATATGACACGCCTGAGGGACTCCGGCATTGATTGCCAATTGATCGGACGAGCAGCCATTAATGACTACACGAATCGATCGATCCCTCAGAATTGCCCCCCCCAGGTCGTTTCAAGGCGATAGTGAGCTACATTTTTAACCGATTTCAATTTCTTCTCAAAGAGAAGAGGTTCTCAATTCGTTGGTCGGTTATTACACTGGCACCACATACAAAGATCGCATCTGGAACTGATCATGAAGATTATAAAATAGTGAATTGGTCAATCAAATCCCATAATAAAATGGGTTCATGTAGTGTTAAGAGATAGGCTAATTGGACGTTTTTTATGTGTTTATCTTTACCAATTGGAGTATAATATATTAATTAGGTCACAATTTTCTGCAAGGAATGAAATGGAATTGTACTAGTGCATTATATATGTGTGATACGGAGCTCGTATCACACATATATAATGCACTAGTACAATTTATGGCAGCGTTATGCTATCTAATGGTGATCTGAAGCGAATTGCGTAAGCTCCATTTAAATAACATTATAGTTATTTCAACTGGTCCACATATATTTATCAGATAAATAGGTTACTGTTTTAGGAACAAGAGATCGAGAGTGGGTGCGCGGACGCAGTATGGGCGCACCTGGCGCAGGCGCGGGCCGATCATTAAAAATGTTTATTTAAAAATCCGACCGCTTAACGCCCGTTAATGCAATGTCAGAGTGAACCAGTCACTTTAACTATGACTTTTTATTTTTTTTATGTTAACAAAGTAGAACAATGAGAAGTTAAGATTATATCTTCTATTTGTCGAATGCATACTAGTAAATATTGTAAGTAGGTATATATTTTAATAATCGACATACATTAATTTCTCTAGCTTATCCTTCATTTTCCGTTTTATTCAAGAAATTTTATATTAATATTAAACAATTTGAGTATAAGCATAATAATTGTACGTTAGTATTTTTTTTACTAATGTAACAATACCGACTTTCACTATGCGGCATTAAACTATCCAATGCCTAACAACGTAAAGACCTGTCTATTTTCCTAAAGTGTCGGAGCACGGGCCCGACGGATCGGGCTGTGCTTTTTAACAAAACATCAACAACATTTCAACGATTATACGCGTTAACGGCTTAGATATGCGTTTACAAAACAAAGACCTTTATTTATTTGTATTACCATTATCCTCATTCAATAACGGGTATTTCAATCAATTACTTAGTGTTAAACTTATATATATAACTAAGTACGTTGAAATTCAATACGGCTTTCGATTTAAGCTTACATTATGCGCTTATTATGCGTGACGTAAGAATTTCATTGGGAGTAACAAAGCTGGGTTGTTCGTAAAATGCGATCAAGAGATCATATGAGGATATTGAGGATTATTATCACGTATGACTGTTACTTTTATCGGATTACTTTCATCTACACGGCTATTTGGATTATTTATTGAATTATTTGTTATTCCTAAAGGTCAATAAAAGAGAAACAGAATATAGGTATACATTTTTCTAGAGAGCTTGGTCAAGTTTAACTATATTCATCGTGATTACTCTTTCTAAATTAAGAAATGTTTTATGGACCTCGTTAAATTAGGAAATGACTGAAATGTATGTAAGTGTCAAAAAGATAGCGAAAGCACGGACTGAATAATCCTTAGATGTTTACTAAGCAATAAAAGGCGCCTAGAGCGCACTAAAGTAAGACATAAAAAGTTTAAAAAGCTCTCAGTAGATCAAACAAAACGAGAGTTGGCGGTTGTCAGGCGGGCCGGTGTCGGGTTTCAGTCGGCGGGTCACATTCGTCCTAAATAATAAACACCAGATCGGTGTCAAAATGAACACATTTTATTATCCCATCAACCCGTAAACCCCGGTTCCGTGCAAACCGACTGTTTATTTTTAATAAATCTTCCGCGAAGGTTGAACGCCTGAACGGTCTTTGATCTAGTAATCGAAGTTTTATGTTTTGCTTTGATTGTTATAAATTATTCTAATGCATTACAACTTTGCAATTGTGTTGTGGTTAACGGAATGTTTTATTCAGATTTATGTACCAATAAACCTACGGGGTTTAGTTGTTACCCTGAAATTCTGTAACATGTTATTTCTGTATGCTCCGCGAAATGTAATTGTTAATCGTTTGGAACTGCGTAGTATTAACAGTAGTCACATTACGCAGAGTTACTAACAATAAGTACACCTAAAAAGTGTGTACTTATTATAAATAAAACTTTAAAAATGTACCATCAGCCGTAAAAGTGCATGGCGAATTTATCAATTAATTCCTCAGATCATAGAAATGATTAATTCATTCATAATTCTCCGTGCAATTTTGCAGCTCACTGTACACAGTCAAAGCCACGAATAATATACATATCTTTCCTGTACTGCAGGCTCTTAATAGGAAACTCAAAAAATCATTAGCCCTTCCTTACAGAACTATTTCCATTACTAAAACTTTAACCAAGACTCATTTCAACGTTTTGTAAAAAAGGCACAGGAAATGTCTTTCTGATCGACAGTTTATTTTTTATCACATTATGAACGACCTTAACTTAAAGGGAATAAAATTAACAACATCGTTATCACACGCCCGAAAACAATAAAATAAAGTAAAATGCTTCGAGTTAAATTAATGATGTTGGATTTAATAAAAATAGTGGAACATTAACTTAACGGTTGGTTGTTAATCAATTTAAAGGGCTATTCAATAAAGACATCACGAGTTTGCATTGCAGATGCTCAGATAAAAAGTAAACTGCTTGAGGAAGTAAGAAGTGCTAAGTTATGTACGTATAAGGACATAGCTTTCACGCAATCAGAGAGAAAGCGTAAGGATTGAAGATGCAAAGGAATGTTATTCTTCTAAGTACTTACAAGTTAGCTCAGGAATTATTCCCACAGTTCGCCCCGAGTCTAAATTGGCCAATCCTACCATAATGAGGAACCGGTGCAGCCATATCGGGATAGAGCAAGTAGGGACGCGCCAAATTCGGAGTTTTTTTGCTGCTTTAAATGCTGGCCTTAAATGTCGCGCCTAGCCCAGTATCTTGATTATATCAGACGCTGTTAATCTTTTTTTCCTTCATTAAAATGGCATCGTTGCTTCTTAGACACTTTGCCAAAGTCAAGTGAGTTAGATTGGATACCTTGCTGTACTTTTTTTGCACAGCATGACTGTACTGTATTTTAGTGTACGTATCACGATCATGTAGGCAAGATAAACTAGGGCAAGAAGGTTTTAGTTATTTGTGAACGATATAAAAGTTATCCATATAAGTTATTATACGTTTTCAAAAGAGTTCCATAAAGCATGCCCTATTTATAGAATCGGTTAAAAACCGTTACCCATGTCGACGCTGTCAAGACAGCTTGTTTACTAATTACCTCGTGTATGTAAGTTCAGTGTATGTTAAGCCAAATCGTTTTTTAAATAGGCAAGTGATATATTTAGTTATATGTACTTATAGTTAACTGACGTTAAGGTAATTAGACAAATACTTGGGCGAACAAGTATTCATCGGGACAGGAATGGTAGACATGTAAAGTATGATAAATACTAAAATGTGTCTTAAATCGGGGAAAAACGCCCTTTTCTAAGGGTGGAGTATAAATAAGGTAAAAAAGATAAATAGGGTTTTTATAAATAGACTGAGTTAACCGTTACCATAACGATAATATAACGACGAGTGACCTAAAATGTTCATGTTAAGACTGAAGACAAACCAGCTTTTTCATTAGTTTTGGAAATATTAATTAATTTAGCCTGGAATCTTAAATTACTTAAATAAAAAACGCTAATTACTTAGGTTAGGTACCTACGAACACGAATAGAATACGTACATTCAGAATCAATAATAGCGGTTGAATTGAAACAACGAGCCAAAAGTATATCTTTGCAGTTCGCGTTCAAAAGAATCGGTTACAGTCTAATTGTTCCACATATAGAGACATTTCTTTTTGTTAAGGTATTAGAGATCGGTAGATACTCTTGACGAGTAGCCTAATCCGTTACGTAGTAGGTAGTACGGAGCTATCCTTTTAAAATCATGTCTCAGTTTTTTTTAACTTCATTAGTAATCAAAAATCATGTAAATATTATCCGTTTAATAGCATACAGTATTCTTGAATGTTACCAGTTCATCTGAACTTGACACAGACTGCGCACGAGTGTCACATGCGTAATACGGAAACACGCATTTGGGGCACGCGAATTGCTGGCGCTGTACAGCCGTTCGGAACTGCGTCCCACTTGCAGCTCACGGCCCACATACTTCACACCGTACTTTAATTAGACGTCGAATGGGCTAATGTTGCATTGGATTTGCCGGGGCTACGTAATGGGCGGAGGTACACAGCATTTTTTGATAGCCCGTGATATCGTAAATTTTAAAGTTTGTGTATTCGTCTATCTCTAGCGAAATTGGCCAAAAACTAAATAGTACTTCAATTAAATAAGGCTTAAATAAGTATCTTCAATATTTCAAGGCCTGTTACATACAAAAAAAAACAAACTGCATTTGCCTTCTTTTAAGCCAGTTTGGAATAGGTTTTGTAATTGAGTTTTCATTTTGTTTTTCTGTAGCTCAAGGTTTTTATTTTTAATTTAAATCGAGAATAAGTTATACTTACTTACAGCAAAATATTAAAAGCTCGCTTAAACTAACAATTTAAAATCATAGTTTTGAGTGAATGAATAAATCGCTGAATAATATCTTAGATGTAAACTTTAAAAGAAACTGTGACCCATAAATATCAATTTAGTACATACTCGTAGTTATAACTTATTTAACTCGAAATAAACATAAGATAACAACTAGATAAAACTTTTTAACTACCTTACTCTTAATTAACAAATACTAAAATAAACCATTGTGTTTGTATTGTAGTATATTCCCATTGTCAAAAGTGTTTTTATTGTAGTATATTCCCATTTGTGATCTTGATCTTATATATAATCGCTCTCATTGTGCTTTTCATCACGTCATAATTACTTTTAAGAAAAATTAATTAAGAATACTTTGAGGTACAGTCGCCATCAGATATATCGGAGCGGTCGAGGTGCTCAAACATATCTGAGCACGCACTATAACGCCCTGAGAATAGAGTCGTGTTGAGATATTTGTGAACACCGAGACCGCTCCAATAAATCTGATGGCAACTGTACCTACAAACTAAAGACACCGCCACGTCCGCCTTTAAATTATTATTGAAATTGCTATGAAATGCACTAATTAGTAAACGTTCAACTACTAATTGAATTTATCTTTCCGAAATTGACCGCGCTGATGGGTATTCTGTACAATCCTTTCATTACTCTCGTAATGCATTTATATTGTAAATTAAATCTGGGTGCAAATGTTTACAAAACCCTTTTAATGAATGAACTTAACTTGCATTTCAGGTTTATTTATTTTATTTTTTTATTTTTATTTATTTAGGATTACCAACAGATAATACATCTTACATGCTCTTAAATCTATATGACAATCAGGACTGATGCTTATCTAATTATAGGTAACCACATCTTATATAAGTGTCTTCTACCAGTGAACATGCAGTAATCTTACGGTTAAATTAATTAGTACCAGTACATTACATTAACTAATGCTATTCGTACAACTAGGATGATGGTAAATAGTTGATAACAATTATTAACTACTTATATACAAATATTTTATATAAATATTTTATTAAGTATTTTTAAGTCATCTGTGAATCTGTGGCGAATTATTTGTGATATCCAGTGAGCCAACATATTTCATCACCTTTCTTTTAAACTGTTCTGGTCTATCGTTGAATATGTCAACTCCCGCAGAGCCAGGGATATGATTGTATAATTTTGCCATTCTTAAAAGGGCAGAGTTACGACCTAAATTTGTTTTCCCAAATGGAATTCTAAACAGCTTATACAAACCAGGACGAGGTAGCTTAGCAGGAATAGTTATTTTAATTTTACTTAACAATTCTGGACAATCCAGCCCCGTACTATTAACCAATTTATAAAGGAACATTAAATCTAGCAGCTAATTTTTGGCAGCTAGGTTTAATTGCTTAACTGCGAAGAAAACGAATCGTTTTAGCATATTAGTTTGTAAATATGATATCGCTTTCAATGTTCTTGTTATTTGTAAAGTTTATTGTACGACTGGGCAAGTTAGTATAAACTGTATATGAAGTAGGTTCATTCAATGTTGCATATCTAGGGTAAGTGACATTACCTTGAGTATATACCTAAGTTAGTGTCTCTTTTTGTACTGGAGAAGATTAAAAAATATATTAAAAGATTGGCGTTACATTTCCTTTTGGAAAAACTATCGGAATATACCTAGACTTATTTTGCGTAGTATACCTGTACCCTAAGTAATGTTTGTAACTTTGACAGACATTTATGAAATGATGTTACCTGCATAACGCTATGCTTGATTATTATATTTGTATAGATTAACTATATACGAGAGAATGGCATGGTCTGAAACGTCCCTGCCCACTCTTAGACCTAAGTGTTAAGACAATCAAACATCGATTGTCTTACTGTAATTGCTATATGTATTAGTATCTATCTTTTTCGTTAGTTAAACAGTTAAGTGGCAAGCGGAGTACTTATTTCTCCATACAAACGTACTCGACTGTTTCCTCCGTGTTTTTTGACCCTATAGCAATGATTTTTTGAACACAGATTAATATTACCAATATCTGTATCGGACTGTTTTCCTTTTTCGATATTTTGTCGTTGTTTGTTTATGTAAGCGCTAGAGCCCTCCAAACGTTGCCTAAACGGCACAATTGAGTAGGACGAAACTTGGGGGATTTAACATGTGGATTCGCTTTTAAGAGCTTACCCCTCTGACGAAAACCTCGGGACTGACGTTATACAAATAGCCATACATTTGACGTGGCCCTACTGCGCAAAAATCGTCAGACTTTTTTGTACAGAAAACTACAGACAGGCGTCTCCAGTTGTTAAATACTGGAAGGGACGCAAAGACAAGTGTGAAATTCAAAACTAGCAACAGTTAACCAAAAAAAGCAAAACAGTCCAACACAGATAATTTCATTATCATTTAGATTTCAAAATTTCATTACGATTGGTTAAGTTTTGGAGTAGTAAACAGTCGAGTACGAAACTTCGATTTTTAAATTTTTTTACGCAGGATTTTTGATGGATGTACATTTACATAAAATTCACAAATCGGAAGAGGGGCTCAGCTCCCCTTTCCTCTTAAAGCTGACTACACCTTAGCTTCTTAAATATAACTTAATTTTCTCTTTTGTTTAGAGTCGCGTTGCCGATGTTCAATTTATGAAGATTGCGTCGAGTGGAGCACGTATGGCTTTGTATGATTGATTCCACTTGATTGATTACTAAAACATGTAAGTAATATAATACGTGATGCTTTTCTCATGCGTGTCGGTAATGCTTTCCAAATCTGATGGTCTTGATTGCTTTCGTTCGTTTGTATACTTATCACTTAACTTTATATGTGCACAGACGATATTCTTTAGCAGAAAATAAATAACAGTGTATACGGTATTGATTAGGTATTAAAGTAACTCCAATCACTAATGCATCAGTGCATCTGTGAGCTGTAGAACTCGGAAAGTCTTCGCCATTTTGAAAAAATTCAAAAAAATGTCCATATCGAACTTGCTTCCTAGAGGAGAACAAACGGAGACATTTCGCTCGCGCTAAGCACTTGCTTGATCAATAAAAAAGTAAAAACATGTTGATATTGTGCCGGTATGATACTTCATATTTAATATTCCTTATAGGTTTTAATCTAATTAAGTGTCATCTGCTTGCACATTATGGACGTGGGAAAGTAAATATTCTGTCTAGTACCTACTGTGTGTTGACATAACTTATCTTCGTGTCATTTAAGAGAACCAACCAACCACTTTGGAGGTATTTTATGTAACAATGTTGCCGACCGGCATTGCTTTCGTAGTTTTGCAAAATATGATACAAAAATAAGAGAGCTTTAAAATCTTTAATAAAGTACATATAAGGCATGTTATCAATATGTCAGTGACAAACCTGCGACATTTGGGCTTAACAGTAACTTATTTGACTTCTTTATAAGATAAATTTGGTACAGGTAGATAATTTAAAAAAAACTTATAAACATGACGACATAGAAATAACGTGAAATAAATTGTTTTTGTAACTCCTTTCCTGTATAACCTTTCGTATGCCTATTAGTAGTCCCAGCCAGTTAATTCGGATTGTCATTTATAATTTTAAGGTTATTACTCGTAATTTAGTTTTGAAAAAGGCATACGAAGGGTTAAAACAAAGTTACAGTGTAAATATTTTTTTGTGCTACTACCAATTTTATTTTGTCAGAATTTCGAAGTTGGGTAATTTATATTCAGACGGGCACGGACTGAAATAGTAGTGTTTTAGTTGACTGAATTTATTGGTAGAATTAGTTTATTTCATACCAATTTCAAAATCCAGGGCCATTAATCAAACTAGGAATAATTAAATCCCTATTTATAGCTTTAAAACCTATTATAAAAATATATTTTAACCACTAATATTTCTAAGTAATGCATTGAAATCCAATTCAATTATCGTATACGTTCAAACCAAAATTATTTAGAACAAACATTAAACCCGATAACCTAAAGTCCGTTACGTTACTAATAATTATAATGCTAATGCTATATGAACATTTGTCTGCGAAGTTCGATTTTCGCCACAAGCCACTGGAATCTTTGTCGTTCGAATCCAGTGGCTTGCGGCGGATTTCAATAAATTTGTCTCCTGTATTTGACCCCATATGGGGTGACTTGGCTGTTGAACTTGTTTTCATATCTATCGAACACGGCGTAAATGCAGTCCAATTGTCTTAGAGAAATAGCAGGGAATAAGGAAGATCAAGATAACAAATTAAGGTCGTTAACACGGGATCGGTATTTATGAAAAGACAGCAAAAATATTACAATATTTTTACAATAAGCTTCAGGTTATCATTAGGCAGTTGAGGGTGATACGAGTAGGTATGTGCCCGGATGATATGGTTATTATTCGAGTACTGCGATATTATTATTTAAATGTGTTTGGCAATTTTTTTGGATAATGTAAACAATTGGCGATACTATTATCACTTAATTACATTTTAAACTTATTTGGCTAAGTAGTTTATGATCGGGAAATTTGTACCGTTGTTAAATATGGTCTTTAGAGAATTAGGAACTATATCGGTTGTCACTGGATACCTATACGTCTTTAGGGTTTTGTACAGTCAAAGTGTAAAAATATGGATGCATACAATTTACCCTAACATACCTAAAACCCTTAGTTCTTAATTCACCGACATAAGATTTATGGGACAAATTTTTGAGTACGCTTCCCTCATCGGATCAAAGTGCTGTGTGTCGTTCGTTACTGACAGCTCAAGCATTGATGAACGTGAACTGTCAAAGTGCTGTGTGTCGTTCGTTACTGACAGCTCAAGCATTGATGAACGTAAACTGTGTACCGCCTACCAGTGGAATATGTTGTTTGAAAGTGACGAGTTTTCCATAACGAGGTTGGGATGTCGCATGCAAATATTGTCAGGAAGCTAAAAGTCAAATCATATCACAGTATGTAAGTATTTTAAAAGTAAAACCTTGTTATGATTAACATACCAATATGAAACATCATCTTTGTATTTAATGCAAATCACGTTTTTTAATATATGGATTCTTTCTATTTTCCCATTTTTCTTAGTAAACAACGCGTCAAAATAAACATAACGTCTAATATTAAGCATTGCAAAGATATTTCAACATGCACTCCTTCACTTTGTCCTCTACTACTTACGGGATTTAACTAGGCGACCCAGGGGTGACAGGGGGTCAGGGATGACAGGTCATGTATTAATATTATATAGGATATGTTAGGGCTCCAGGGACACGATGGCCCAGAGTAGGCCAGTCTATGGGAAGCAGCAATGCGATGAAATGAGATAGCAGTATCACTTGCTCCCCCGGGCCAGTGGGATAGTGCATGCAAGTGGCCCTAAGCGCCATTTGCACCATTCCACTAACCCGGGTTTTTTTATTTTATTAAAGGTAAGCATTTGACCACAATCTCACCTGATGGAAAGTGCCGATGCAGTCAAGGATGGAACATGCTTACCTAAAAGATGTCTATTCACTCTCGATTTAAAAAGGTCATAACTTGGACCTTGGAATAGATTTGCAGGAAGTGAATTGAATTGCAGGAAGTTAACCGATTAAACCTGGATTTACCATGGTTACCAGTAAAATTTGACACTGGGTTAACGGTTTAACCGCAAGTTAGTGGGATGGTGCGGGTTATTCCCACTAGTTACCACCAAGTTGTTATCAGTGATAACTACTGGGATTTATTTTCCCACCTTTTACCAGTGGTACCAAACCAAGTTGGTGGTAACTACTGGGATTTTTTTCCCAGTAGGTAGTTACCACCAAAATTTGGTTAGAGTTCAATACTAATAAAACAATAGAAATAGTATAGTATAACTATAGAGTGCTTTAATAAATAATTATAAGTCGATTAGTGTTTCAGTAAACTGCCTAACCTAACCTAACCAAACCGAGTTGGTGGTTACTAGTGGGAATATATTTTCCCAGTAGTTACCAGTGGTAAAAGGTGGGAAAAAAATTCCCAGTAGTTACCAGTGGTAAAAGGTGGGAAAAAAATTCCCAGTAGTTACCATTGGTAAGAACTTGGTGGTAACTAGTGGGAATAACCCGATGGTGCAAGTAGCGCTAAGCAGTTGCTACCCCAACCTAGAGCTTGCGCATGAGCGCGCTCCAGTGCGAGATGTTGCCGTGGCTACAACCCGAAGCGAGCGCCCTTGAGTCAGCCGCAATGTTTATTCGACTGTCGTCTAGCACTTACCGCCGACGTCGATATTGGCTATTTTTGCGCGATACAACATGTGAAGTAACATCCACTTTGAAAAATTTAAAGCCACTTAATTTTTACGCCTACCAGATATTATTACAACTATAATTTTTATTGGAGTTCATGCTAGTGTCTTATACTTACAATTTTAGCAACTTTATATCTTGTCTGAGATTAAACCTCATTTTTTTTTATATATACTTGTGACACTTATGTGTGATCACTGTTGAACATAAATCTTGATGAGCTAACATGAATAATTGTACTATGACAATTGCAAGCGGAAGTATCCTTTTTGAGTATAAAACATCTTTGCATCTAGAAAGAAATTGAAGCAAGAGCTATTTTTATGGTTACATTAGTCCATTAGATTAATTACACCACCTAAATATTTGCTCAGATAGATAACCCACACTTTTGGCTATTTCATATTTTATCTATATAGATTGTCTAAATTAGCTAACATGAAAATAGATAAGTAGCTCTTGTGATATCTATCAAAAACTTTATTCCATCAGATTAAGGGCTGAATTGGTTTGTTGATATAAGGTTCTGTTGAGAATAGTTGGTAAATGTGATATGATGAAAGGTGAATATTTCATTTTTCTTTTATTCCCATGTAAAATTAAGTAAGAGGCCTTAAGAGCCCAACCCTTACGTTCCTACGCTGTCACCAAGGGTGCCCTAAAACTACTTGTAGTCAGATTGTCTTGGGCAATCCAAGAAAGCTGGATATATAACCCTAAAGATGAACGTTCACTTATACCAATTTATTTAAATGTAGGTCTAGAAACAAAGAAGGCCGAGTGCACATTGAATCGTAGCTTAACCTTAATATATCTTATCAATCAATAGGTATAATTGGTTATTGGTTTCATGGTTAAATCTTAGACACCTATAATCTGGCTATGATTAAAGTTGTCGATTTCCTCATCGAGTGTGTCGTACATTTTCTTGTAAATAACAATAAGGTAAGATATATGGTCGTTTTCTCAATACCCGGGTCTGTTTGTTACCGTCTATAAATCAAATTGACCTCGAGGTCGAAATAATTCAATACCTCTCTCTTTGAAAAATTATCTTGTTAACGCCCTGGTAAGTTTTGATACCTGGCTTTTTCGTATAAATCAACTGAATTGGTTTTAATTGTATATTTTAAAACATGCGACGGCTGCTCGCGTCCACCGTTAAGTAATCAATCATTATAGATTAAACTATCATCGTCGGGGCTATCCATAAACAAATTTAACTTTTAATGTCTTTTGGATAACTAATTCATTGCCGGGTGCTATTTCTAAGCTAGTGTATTTCATTACACAAGCTTATCAACACAAGTTATTTATTACATAAAAAAAGAAAGTTCCAACTGTTTTATTGAACAACTTTACATTAGATTATAGCTTAAGAGTCCTTATTCCTACAGGCGAGCGTATTTTGTAAAATGCTTCCTTTTTCATTCAAGATTACGACGTAACTATTAGTATTTATTAAAAACTGGTAACGTACTTAAATAATCGTTTCCTAAACTAGCGGCTCCAACAGTTCAAATTTTCATTTTCTCTTTTAAACCTCTTTTTTTAATGAGTTTTTTTGGGAGTCTTTTCCAAATTTTGCAGTGAGATGTGGCGCTTCGGTTCTCAATTTTGCTGTAAACAAGAATCATTTGCAGTGCCGGATTAACCATTAAGCAAAATAAGCACTTGCTTAGGGCACCACGTCTAGGGGGGCACCAAAATCGTTGGCAAAAAAAAACGGGTAGTTTGTACATGAACCTGCGTGCGTCGTGTACAGGGTACGTAAGCGC
The DNA here is from genome assembly GCF_033807575.1 of Cydia pomonella. Lineage (NCBI taxonomy): Eukaryota > Metazoa > Arthropoda > Insecta > Lepidoptera > Tortricidae > Cydia > Cydia pomonella. The sequence continues at coordinate 9,365,234 of NC_084707.1, forward strand.
GTCTCCAACGCAGGCCTTTGCCCCTACTAGGATTCCCAACCCATCAGGCTTGCAATATGCTGATTTTTTTCTCATACTTTACCCATTGGTTCGTGGTTGATTTTTGATTTCCAGCAATCAGCAAATCTGTCAGCATTACCTGTCTATCTGTCAACGTAGAGCTCAGTTTTAGAAAGCTATTTGTATTCAACCCCTCGTGGAGCTTGTTCTTCTGCCTTCTCAGTGTCGAATTTGATAGTAGATCTACATTTTTGTCTTAATTTATAATTATGTTGTGTCCGAATTTCGCTCTCTTGCAACTCGGCTTTCGGCTTCGCACCGAAGTCTTAACAGATTTTCGAGGATCGGAATTTGTCACTCATACTGCCCGAGCTCTTGCACGCCAGATTGGTTTGCGACGTATTGCACACGGCCAAGCTGCAGAGCCGCGATCGTGCGAACTAATTGTCAAAGTTTTATGATAAAAAAACTGATGACGGAATCAAAGGCTAAAGTGCAGGTTCGGGGCCCCACGAAGGTCGAAAACCAAAAGCATACGGTTTTATTTGAACCAAAAGTTTCCTTTAGCAGAATTAATCTTTGTTTTCCTAAGATGTAATTAAAAGTGATTCCACCCAGATTTTTGATTTAGGTTTATTTCAGCTTCGGCGAAGTCGGTCAGTCGGAGGTCAATAACTGTTTAAGTTTAGGTTCTAAGTTACGTTTCGTATCATTTTCGACAAAATCTAAAATGTAGATCATACCAAATTTCATTTAAATAGGTGCAGCGGTTATTGATTCCCCACATAAACTTCCACCCTCCTTTACACATCCTTAGCGATGATTTTTTAGATTAAAACTCTCCTATGTCCTTTCTGGGGACTAAACTAATTATCTCTATACCAAATTTCAACTAAATTGGTTCAGCGGTTGAAGCGGGAAGAAGAATATTAAAAAAAAAATGAAAATTTTACGTTTCTACTTCGGAATGGTGTCAATGTGATACTACACTCGTAAATGTTTTTGGCATTCCCGATTTATACGAAAACGATACCAAACATAGCCTACTAGCTTAACTGATGTAGATATCAAAGATCCTCCTCTAAAAATGTACAGTCAAGTGCAAAAATATGTATCGAAAGAATCGTCTCATAAATATGGTACTACGCTCTTATTACACTGGAATAAGATGCTATAGGACATATTTTTGAGTAAGATGTGTACACCCATATTTTTACATTTGACTGTACACTACAAAACTTGGTGGCTTCATTTCTTAACTAAATCAACCCTTGGGTCTTAACTCCTAGGGGCCAATCCTGCCAAAGGAAATCTTCGGTTCGAAACGCCTATTTAATCAGCTGCAACTAACTCTAATCAAGTGCCCTTCTGAGCGAGGCCAAATGCCGAGCAGCAGGAGAACCATGATCACATTGGTTCGATTTCGTTAGGTCTTATTCATACTCGGCTTTTTACTTTATGCAAAAGTTGCTCTTAAGCTTCACATAAACTTGGCCAATTGTCCAAATCCAGGCTTTCGTTTCTCGCGGCTGGGCATTATGCCTTGTTTACAATTCGCCATTGATTTTTTTTATAGCGCGCCGCCATCAGACCCTCCGGGCGTCTAAACTTATGAGGACCTCAGCCTTCGGCCTCATTCACACAATTTGTCAATTCCAAGTTCTGCTTTCTTGCAGCGTGGCCTTTGGCCTCATACGTGCCGATCCGACCGCGCTTTCAGCCTTATGAAGAGCTCAGCTTTCGACTTAGTTTTTTAAGACACTTGGCCATAGATTCTTGCCAGAGCTCGGCCCTGCTGAAGCTCGACCTTTGGCCTCACATGAATGCGCTTCTCAGAAAAGCACTCTTTTCAACCCTGTGTGGAGCTCGGCCTTAGTCCTCGCTTAAACTGGATATTTTTTTCAGTCAGTTACAAAACCCAGCTCTCTCGCAACTCCGCCTTTAGGTCTTGCTCGGAAGCGCCAAGTGGGCACTCCGGATCTTCAACCTTATAAAGAGCATGGCCGTTGGATTCGTTTTTTGACTATTACCACCATTGGTTTAATTCCAAGCACTGCTATCCTGCAGTTCGGCCTTCGGCCTCGCACGATTGCCCGCCACGGTAGAAACAACTGAGGGTCAACCGCGAACCACGTTCGACGTGTTGTCTCCCTGTCGCACGTACGAATTTACAATTGCCTCTGGGCCTCAGTCCTTATGTAACTTTCGGATTACTACTTCTAGGGTTTATTTGTGAAGTGAACCAAAGCAGGTTTTAACCACATAGTTAGCCGGAAAGGCAAATACACAATCATAGTTATAGGTAATTTCAGTCATTTAGTTCACGCATGCTTTGATAAAGGTGACATTAGGATGGCGACTGCACCAGCATTACTGTTGCAACCTTACTGCTGCAGCACTGTCAATTTCCTTGATAAAATAAGTAATGGATTGAAAATACAAATTGCAGCAGTAATGCGACCATGAACGTCACTTAGTTTACCAAAAAAAATCAATGTTGTCAATGTAATCTGGATGAGCCTCGGCAGAGGGGGCACCAAGATCTAGAAATGCTTAGGGCATCAAAATTTCTTAATCCGGCACTGATCATTTGGTACATGAATGACTACAATTTGATTCAACATATCTAGTACGAGGGGCTGGAATGATTAACAATCGAAGATTCATTTGAAAAAACTGATAAAATACCTTCCGAGTTTTCTTCATTTTTTTGGCGAAAACAGGGTTTTATTATATTTTTTTTCCGCAAATTGTACGCATATTTTGCTTTAAAAATAATATTATAGCAAACTGTAACTCTATGTTAACCTATAAAAAAAAATCATAACTATGGGACCTACATTGCCGTAAATTTATATTTTTTTAAAACACGTATAAATCACGCAGCAGCGACGCCCCGCTCTCAGTCTCAGTCCGCGCGGAACGCGCTTAGAGGACGGACCTGTGCTCGATTGTCAGGCATTCGTTGCGATCGTAATCAGCTACGGAGTTCCGAGAAGTGCTATATACTGCGATTAGAAAATCTTAATAAAAGTTCATTTTTTACACTATGCTTAACAGACTCTCGCTTATTGATGGATTTTCAGTGGTCCTTTTTTTTATACTACGTCGGTGGCAAACAAGCTTACGGCTTAAGCTTATCCGTAGCCTATGTACGCCTGCAACTCCAGAGGAGTTACATGCGCGTTGCCGACTCTAACCCCCTCCCGCCCCTCGTTGAGCTCTGGCAACCTTACTCACCGGCAGGAACACAACACTATGAGTAGGGTCTAGTGTTATTTGGCTGCGATTTTCTGACAAACGCATTTTTACTTGAAATGACGTTAGGGTTTGCATTTGCATTATTATTTTTGACCCGGATGAAGTCCAAGTTCTCATGATGGAGTCAGGAGTTGGTCACCAGAACTCCTAATCTACTCATTATAATCCCATCGTGTTTGGGCTCAAAAGATTTGCCCTGACGACACCATCGATCTAGATGAGGTCCAGGGTCTCATGATGGAGTCAGGAGTTGGTCACCAGGACTCTTAATCTACTTATCATAACGCCATCGTGTTTGGGCTCAATAGATTTGCCCTGACGAGCACCATCAATCTAGATAAAGTCCAGGGTCTCATGATGGAGTCAGGAGTTGGTCACTAGAACTCCTAATCTACTCATTATAATACCATCGTGTTTTGGCTCAAAAGATTTGCCCTGACGAGCACCATAGATCTAGATGAGGCCCAGGGTCTCATGATGGAGTCAGGAGTTGGTCACCAGAACTCCTAATCTACTCATCATAACTCCATCGTGTTTGGGCTCAATAGATTTGCCCTGACGAACACCATCGACCTAGATGAGGTCCAGGGTCTCATGATGGAGTCAGGAGTTGGTCACCAGAACTCCTAATCTACTCATCATAACTCCATCGTGTTTGGGCTCAATAGATTTGCCCTGATGAACACCATCGATCTAGATGAGGTCCAGGGTCTCATGATGGAGTCAGGAGTTGGTCACCAGAACTCCTAAACTACTCATCATAACCTCATCGTGTTTGGGCTCAATAGATTTGCCCTGACGAGCATCATCAATCTAGATAAAGTCCAGGGTCTCATGATGGAGTCAGGAGTTGGTCACTAGAACTCCTAATCTACTCATTATAATTCCAACGTGTTTGGGCTCATGAGATTTGCCATGACGAGCACCATCGACCTAGATGAGGTCCAGGGTCTCATGATGGAGTCAGGAGTTGGTCACCAGAACTCCTAAACTACTCATCATAACCTCATCGTGTTTGGGCTCAATAGATTTGCCCTGACGAGCATCATCAATCTAGATAAAGTCCAGGGTCTCATGATGGAGTCAGGAGTTGGTCACTAGAACTCCTAATCTACTCATTATAATTCCAACGTGTTTGGGCTCATGAGATTTGCCATGACGAGTACCATCGACCTAGATGAGGTCCAGGGTCTCATGATGGAGTCAGGAGTTGGTCACCAGAACTCCTAATCTACTCATCATAACTCCATCGTGTTTGGGCTCAATAGAGTTGCCCTGACGAGCACCATCAATCTAGATCAGGTCCAGGGTCTCATGATGGACTCAGGAGTTGGTCACCAGAACTCCTAGTCTATTCATCATAACTCCATCGTGTTTGGGCTCAAAAGATTTGCCCTGACGAGTACCATCGATCTAGATTAAGTCGAGGGTCTCATGATGGACTCAGGAGTTGGTCACCAGAACTCCTAATCTATTCATCATAATGGTAATTTGATGGTGCTTGTCGGGGTAAATCTATTGAGCCCAAACACGATGGAGTTATGATAAATAGATTAGGAATTATGGTGACCAACTCCTGACTCCATCATGAGACCCTGGACTTCATCTAGATCGATGGTACTCGTCAGGGCAAATCTTTTGAGCCCAAACACGATGGAATTATAATGAGTAGATTAGGAGTTCTGGTGACCAACTCCTGACTCCATCATGAGACCCTGAACATCATCTAGATTGATGGTGCTCGTGAGGGCAAATCTATTGAGCCCAAACTCGATGGAGTTATGATGAGTAGATTAGGAGTTCTGGGGAGTTCTGGTGACCAACTCCTGACTCCGTCATGAGACCCTGGACCTCATCTAGATCGATGGTGTTCGTCAGGGCAAATCTTTTGAGCCCAAACACGATGGAATTATAATGAGTAGATTAGGAGTTCTAGTGACCTACTCCTGACTCCATCATGAGACCCTGGACTTCATCTAGATTGATGGTGCTCATCAGGGTAAATCTATTGAGCCCAAACTCGATGGAGTTATGATGAGTAGATTAGGAGTTCTGGGGAGTTCTGGTGACCAACTCCTGACTCCGTCATGAGACCCTGGACCTCATCTAGATCGATGGTGTTCGTCAGGGCAAATCTTTTGAGCCCAAGCACGATGGAATTATAATGAGTAGATTAGGAGTTCTGGTAACCAACTCCTGACTCCATCATAAGAACCTGGATGGACTTCATTCGGGTCATAAATAATAATACAAACCCTAACGTGATTTCAAATAACACTGAAACTCTATAGCACTAATGTGCGCAAACGATTGGCATCTTGACTAGGCAGCATGGGTGCGTAGCCACCATGCCAATCGATACGACAACGAAACACTATCTGTCTCTCTCTCGTACTAATATGCACAAACGATTGGCATCTTGGCTGGGCAGCATGGGTGCGTAGCCAACATGCCAAACGTTTACGATACGACAAGGAAACACTATCTGTCTCTCTATCGCACTAATATGCGCAATCGATTGGCTTCTTGGCTAGGTATCATGGGTGCGTAGCCAACATGCCAATCGTTTACGATACGACAACGAAACACTACTGTCTCTCTATCGCACTAATATACGCAAACGATTGGTATTTTGGCTAGGCACCGAGCAAGTGTGTGGCCAACATGCCAATCGTTTACGATACGACAACGAAACACTATCTGTCTCTCTATCGCACTAATATACTTTATTTATACCTGCAGTCATTTACTAACTTCTTCATTTTCCATTGGTGTGAAAGAGACAGAATAAAGAGCAAGGGTTATAGTACACTCTGTAGTCTGTACACTTAGTAGTAGTGTACATAAAAAAAACTACTGTGCATATAAAATAAAATAAAGAGTGCCCATATGATATCATATAACACTAAAATTAATGTTGCTTGAAATTATATTGAAAACTATCAAGATTATTCTAGTCTGCATTGAAACGCGCGTCGCGTTGCCGGCGCTCGCGTACCGAGCGCCAACGCCATCTATCGAGCGTTATTTCGTGAAATCGGAGAACGCTCCAAGGATTAAGGGCTCTTAATCTTTCTTTATTCAAAATAATCTAACTAGATTTTACACGTCATAAATCATCATCGTCATCATAATATCTGTTTGAGCTTTGGAACGTGAAAAAGACATTGACACAAGTAAATCCCTCTTCACAAACACTTGAAAGTGTTTTCAGCCTGGTAAAAATAGTGTCTAAAAATTACGTCCCCTAACGCCCTCGCACCAATTTTTTAGTTCAACATCCGCACCAAGATTGACGCAAGCCTGCAGTTTTACATGGCGTCATACATATGATACCTATCTGTAGAGAGGCACGAGCGAATTTCACTTACTTTTTTACTTGAACTGAGTATAAGATTAGGTGCTTATTTAATCCTTGTCTTTGTCTTAAAAGAAACAAGTGCTGCCAAGAATCAAGATCGCGGCCATTATTGCCATTACAAGCATGTTCACGCACTAACGTAACTCACTACTGTTACAACCATCATTAGCGCATGTTAGACATCGATTATCAGCATTACAATGGCCGGCATCTACTCTACTCCACATAGTATAACGATTCTCGGGACTCGATGCAAAGACAGCACAGTGAAGACGTCTGTTATCTCTGGTTTTATCTCCGGAACGTGACCCCACTATCGCTCGCACGCCGCCCGCCCATCTCAGACTTCTTCTCAGAGACCAAGGAGAATAAATACTCCCAAGTGTATATTACCGACCGTAAGCCATTAATTTAGAAACGCCGATCTGTCGCTCGATTGTTTACGATTCACGAGTCGGACCACCTTGTCCGTGTTATTAATTGATCGATTCCGATAAGCATTTGGTTTATCTGGAACAGATTTAAAATGATACGAAAGCGTAATTTAATTGAAATAATATAATTTCAAGTAAGACTAAAGTAAAAAAAGTGTCATAATTATTTATTATTTAACAATTAATTTAATTTCAATATAATTTTACATTCTAATGAGTAATTAGGCTCTGTATGGAACATTTCGCCTTGTTTTTATTAAATACCTACCACGAGTTTAACATGCCTGTTTAAAAAGTCCTTCATGTTAAAGGTTTATATTTCCTCCTTGATATTTATTTATTTTTTTGAGTAGGCGACACGGAAATGTTATTTTTCTTAAGGAACTAATTAGCTACCTATTTATTACATAAGATTGATTAAGCTTATTTATTTATATTAATAAAAACAGAGAAGAAAATTGAACCATTTTATGATAAAAAAAGCGAATAAACTAAGGCTAACTCAAAGATCTACGGACAAGTATTATGACCACGTTATCGTAACGTGGAACTGGCTTTTAATAATTACTTACTGCATACATGATTCATGCGTGGTTCCTCTCAAGTCGGATATCGATAGCTTTCAGAATTCCACTCCAGTCCTATACAATTATAAAGTGGCATAAAATGGCAGGGTAATAGTCAGAATAATTAGCACTTGATTAGGAACAAAATTTCTCAAGGTTCCCTAGTAAAAAGTAGGGATAGGTATAAATAAAAGTGTCTTACGAAATAGTATAAAACTTTTACATGGAAATAATATTTACTACAAATTTTTAATAAGATTAGAACTTAGGTAGTTTTCTTTAGGGATTGTACTAAATAAATGTGACGTTCTCTTCAGAAAGTAGTTTATTGTATTGACGAAACGTTCGCCATTTACTGAAATATTATTAAATTGTTAGTTGCAGGTGAATGATAAGAAATTATTTGATGATCTTAAACCAGTAAAGTAGGCACCTAGCTCTTGCTTTATGCGTATCTAATACGGTCTGACTATCTTAAATATTTATTTATTTATTTCGGACCTTGTCATACTGTTGATATACAATCCTATGTTAGTTACACCTATACTAAATTATAACCTAAGCCTCTGGATCCCATGTGAACATCCTCCCAGTGTTTCCAGAAGGCGAAGGCTGTTGGAACTGTCAGGCACGCGACGCATCAGGGAGGCAGTTCTTTTACGTATTATTGATATGCAATAGCATCGAAGCAGTCAGTGCGCGCCTCCGCGAACATACTTGACGCGCTGCAAAAACGAGGCGGTCCCAACAGCATCCTGAAGCCATTGTTGTACTGGACGCGCAGGGCAAATATGACTGCACAGACGTACCATGACATCAACCCCATCGTCATGCATGAACGTAAAGCCAGTGTCAAGATATTTATGAGCAAATTATTAGCATAGTTATTTTATCAGCTGATAAAATCTAGAATGCTGTCACTAAATCGGTTGTCAGATGACATGCTACGGATCCGCGTGGATGGCTTTATATAAAGCTTGTTTCACATTGCAAGAATTATAGAATACAACAAGTTATTATAGTTTTTATTTACAACGGTGTGTTACACAATACATTTTCTATGCAAGACATAAATGAGCGTTCCATACTATTTCCCATTGGCAATAAGTACTTCATAGTTAAAAATAAGTTTTATCGCTGACTGTAATTTTCTTTCCACTAATACTCATCGAGACAATTAACAACTCCAAACACAATTAGTTTGCGTTGTTATATCACAGAGTTGGCAACCTCCTGTCATCAGATCAGCTCCATATCACCATAATATTGCATTGTCATCCAATTTACATAATATAGGTATGTGTGCAAAATTTCGGCTCAATCGGACATCGGGAAGTGGGTCAAAAATATTTGACCAACGCTAACTTACATACTAACAGGGCAAGTTAATCAAAAGTTTATAAAAACAGACAGATCTCAATCAGACATCGGGAAGTTGTTTGGTTTGCACCAAAGTTATCGAAACAGTTGAGCACCTAGATCTGAGTTTAGAAATACGGAGTGAAAAATAAATAAAAGCGTGTGAAAACGGATTCAAACGAATGGATGTAACGACTATCAATATGGGTACAAAACATCCGGATTGATCGTGTTAAGACATTAAATTTCTTTAACAAATTAATTAAATTACGATGAATAACTGTTACTTTACTGGCCATTCTCCAGGATTATTTAATAAGACTGTTGGGCATTTCATTCATACAATAATGGACCAAACGCAAATCTCTTATTAATAGGTAAGGCAATTTATGGTGTTGTGTATTTTGGTACAGTGTCATCTGATTGTCATGTCATCGGGTAGACACCGTTTTGGTGGGTTTATAGACCAACGCGAGGCATAAGCATTTCTAATTCACCTTTATTAATAGTCCTCTGTTTAATGAATACAATTACTGAACAGGACTAATTATCTCTAACGTGTGTGACAAGCTTTAAAAGTAGTGATAGTCTGATAGTAAAGTGAGCAGCACCGGACATGACCACGAGGGGTCCTGCGCGTGGGGCACACGCATCACCTGCGCGTTACAGATTGACTCCATGCCGCCGCATAGTCTAGTCTATATTTACGAGTATTAGGTATTTACTCAAGATTGGGTGTTCAGGTAATGGCGCTATCCTCCATTGTTCATGTTGATGATTTCTGACGGCAAACGTTTTCTCGCGTCACCTTAGAAATTGGAAGCCATGAATAAATAGTAGTAAAAATTTAGGATCATCGATCATTATTATTTATTTACAGTTACTTATTTTTGATCTAGTACCAACCAAGTAATTTTTTTTTGGGATTTTACTTATGCTATTCGTTTATTCATGGTTTAGATTTATTATATCCAATTAGAACGGAACTTTATAGGAATACTAAAGTAACATACCTAAGTACCTAATTTACGCGTGGAATTCTAATGGTGTAAAACTTAACTTAGAAAGCAAATTCGTAACATAATCTAAAGCAATCCAGACGCTTTTAGTGGTCCAAGTATGGAGTTCGAGGGAGTGAATAGTACCTTTAAGTTATACAGAGCTTTTAAACTAAACTTGATTCCTGGTTTGCAACTAATATAATCCACTGGCTTTTGAGGTACCAAAATTAAGTTAGAAGTTAGTTTCTTATTGACATGTTGATTGACTCCTGTATTGGCTGTGTTAGTCAAAGAACCTGTCTTCTATGTATGACGGTTAAATCATAATTTGTATCGTTACCTTACCATACAATCCTTTCGTCTTATACTACCACTGAGTTGTTTAATTTTATCATAGCACGGAACCACTTACCAGGACTATTTATTTTATCTTTATTACACAAAAGAAAATACAAACGTACTAAAGGCGGGCTTAGTGCTAGAAGGCATTCTCTACCAGTCAGAACCTTCGGGCAAAGCAGATAACTAGTAGGCGGTGCAACATCCAATATTTTACAAAACTAAGTAGGTTCTATTACATAACTCAAACAACTAAATAAATACAATTAGTACACTTGTATTAGAAATCAAATGAAAGTAACTAAATAAAGACGCTAAAGTCAGATCAAGCTAAGTTGCCAGCGATTTTGATAGTCCAGCCTGTGCAAGTGTTAAGTAAAAGTCATAATAACCATAAGAGTCATAACTTCATAGATGTTTGACGTTAAAAATAACACTTCCGCCGTCTGGGCTATCAAAATCTCTGCTAATTTATCTTGTTCTAACTCTAAAAATGTACCATTCTGCCTGCAAAGTGCTTACTGAAGGCTTTTCTTCTCTTCTTCCTCGCGTTGTCCCGGCATTTTGCCACGGCTCATGGGAGCCTGGGGTCCGCTTGACAACTAATCCCAAGATGTGGCGTAGGCACTAGTTTTTACGAAAGCGACTGCCATCTGACCTTCCAACCCAGAGGATAAACTAGGCCTTGTTGGGATTAGTCCGGTTTCCTCACGATGTTTTCCTTCACCGAAAAGCGACTGGTAAATATCAAATGATATTTCGTACATAAATTTCGAAAAACTCATTGGTACGAGCCGGGGTTTGAACCCGCGACCTCCGGATTGCAAGTCGCACGCTCTTACCGCTAGGCCACCAGCGCTTCTTCTTACTGAAGGCTTTTATAAAAGTAAATCTATTCGGAGACTGTCACTGTGTGACAATTGCTGGAGTTTTTGCTAACTCATTCCAGAGAACTTTTAAGAATTATACCCGACGGATCTGTAATTTTATTTAATTCAGTTAAAAACCCTTTTTAGGGTTCCGTAGCCAAATGGCAAAAAACGGAACCCTTATAGATTCGTCATGTCCGTCTGTCTGTCCGATTCTGTCACAGCCACTTTTTTCCGAAACTATAAGAGCTATACTGTTCAAACTTAGTAAGTGGATGTATTCTATGAACCGCATTAAGATGTTCACACAAAAATAGAAAAAAAACAATAAATTTTGGGGGTTCCCCATACTTAGAACTGAAACTCAAAAAATCTTTTTTCATCAAACCCATACGGGTATCTATGGATAGGTCTTCAAAAATGATATTGAGGTTTCTAATATCATTTTTTTCTAAAATGAATAGTTTGCGCGAGAGACACTTCCAAAGTGGTAAAATGTGTGTCCCCCCCCCCCCGTAACTTCTAAAATAACAGAATGAAAAAACTAAAAAAAATATATGATATACATTGTCATGCAAACTTCCACCGAAAATTGGTTTGAACGAGATCTAGTAGGTAGTTTTTTTTTAATACGTCATAAAATTAAAAAAAAAAAATTTTTTCATCACACCCATACGTGTGGGGTATCTATGGATAGGTCTTCAAAAATGATATTTAGGTTGCTAATATCATTTTTTTCTAAACTGAATAGTTTGCGCGAGAGACACTTCCAAAGTGAAAAAATGTGTGTCCCCCCCCCTGTAACTTCTAAAATAACAGAATGAAAAATCTAAAAAATATATATGATATACATTACCATGCAAACTTCCACCGAAAATTGGTTTGAACGAGATCTAGTGAGTAGTTTTTTTTAATACGTCATAAAATTTAAAAAAAAAATTTTTCATCAAACCCATACGTGTGGGGTATCTATGGATAGGTCTTCAAAAATGATATTTAGGTTCCTAATATCATTTTTTTCTAAACTGAATAGTTTGCGCGAGAGACACTTCCAAAGTGGGGAAATGTGTGTCCAAAGACTCCAAAGTGGTAAAATGTTGAACAAGATCTAGCAAGTAGATTTTTTTTAATACGTCTCAAATGGTACGGAATCCTTCATGCGCGAGTCCGACTCGCACTTGGCCGCTTTTTTAATTTAATGACATGTCTGAACCAAATTTATTTTAACGGATATTTTGGTCAAATACTTAATTTTTTTGGGAACATCGTATTAATTTTCTAGGTATCTATTTAAAAAATGTTATTCAGAACTTTACTTTCTGAACGCAAATAGAGTCTTCATAATAACAATTCCGTCTCATTCATTGAAGTACTTGTAGGTAGGTACTACATCAAAAATGTGCATTAAGCATTAGTAATTTAGTCCACAGACACGGCAAACTTCAAACGAACATTATTGCTATAATTTGTAATGAGCACTTTTAGAATTTTGTTACATTTCCCGATAACAGAAGTGAAAGGTCAAATGCAAGTTGTTAATATCATCGAAACTAAATAACCGCCATTATTATAATTATTATCAAGCAAGAAGTTGCCCAATTTATATTTACCTATTTTTGTGTTATCAATAAATACCGAATGTGACTTGAAAAAGGTTTCTTAGAAAAACGATAAGTGTTACATTTGTTGTTCAAAATGTCGTCTGCGTATATGATTATATAGGTATTAGATAGCTTATTTTTGTAATTGTATGTTCTTAATGAGCAATGGTTCAATGGCTCAATGTGTGAACGAAGATCTTGTACAAAGAAGATCCTTTATAGGAGCAGGAAACGGATAAAGATGCCAATTATAAACGATCCCTCTTTTCGGCTTATTGTGGTTATTATCCATTTAACAATATTCATATTAATCATATTATACAAGCTATTACCCACGACTTAGTCCGCGTGGATTTATTTCCCGAAATCCACTTTCAACCCCTTTCCCCTCTAAGTTCCCAACTTAATATAAAACTTGATCTCCCCCTTACACACTTTCATCCCCTTTTTAATCTCATTAGGGGATGAATTTCCAATAACGGTGAAATCACTTTTCTTCTATTTTAATATAATACCTTGTCATGAAGTGTCAAGTTCCCAAGTTTCAAGGTCATACGAACTTCAACCCTTTTTTAATCCCCTTAGGCGTTAAATTTCATAAATCTCTATCTTGTGTAGTTTCGGCTCTGCGTTGATGAATTAGTCAGTCAGTCAGAAGTCTGAACACACACATTTATATATGTATATACATATATAGATTATAAAATTTCATACTTTTGTAAGTTTGAAACAGTTCAAATTTTGCGTCCATGTTCGCTAGTATCATATACAAAACGGCAAGTTCATATTAAATAAAAGAAAAAAAAAAGAGTTTAAATTAACTTATTACAAAGGACATACACAATTAATATTGAGTATGTCCTTTGTAATAAGTTAAAATTATTTTACACAATAAAAAGTATTCAAATAAGTTTTAACTATACATTATTCAGTTAAGTAATAAGGGAGCTGATTTAATAATAAAGTGATAACATTTTGTTTACCAACAGATCACTTTATTGACACAGTCATTTAGAGAACGTTTATGAACACGCATATCTAAACGGAGGGTGAAACCTTTGATAACACAAACATCTCGGATGCTTAACATTTAAACGAATCAAATAACGATTTCTAGAGGTAAGAGGAGATAAAGTAACATTTTTATGGTAAATTTCGTATTGAGTATTATTGTTGCAGTTTGCATATCAGTGGCGTGAATTTATACGTATTTTATCGATGTTCGGGTCCCACATTTACAATGGTATGTCAATAATTTACCAAGAAATCTTACGGCGTGCGAGTTGTCACCCAGCTGTATCTTATTATCTTATTGTATAGGCACATTCAACTTAAATATGACGATTTTGCTTTATTGGAGATACCTATCATTGAAATTCGTTTACTTACAACTAGCCTCATATATTACGCGTAAGGTCACAAATAACGTCACATAATTTTGTGGGTCCAGTAAAACCGGGTATAGGTTTCATACAATTTACATATATGGGATTTGTAATTACTCCTGATCAAGTGCCAAAAGAATCATCTTATAGAAGAACAGACAAACCTGTAGAAATTATAAGGATTCTTATAGTTGAATACGAAGCCCTAAAAAAATAAGTTAAATTTTAGTGACTCTTTTCGCTTGTATTATACACGTCTGAATATAAAAATACGGATGATAAAGTGCCAAAAATATGTATACACCTTAATATATGGACAATAAGGTCGTTATATTTTTGGGACTTTGTTCGTATCGACATTTTCAGACGTGACTGCATAACTATGACACTAGGGAAATAACATCAATTGGTTTTGCTTTCTAGAAACCAAGTTTATGACGAAACATATGCAAGGATAGGGGATTTTAAGGTCTAACTGTTAAAATGGCGCCGTCGATTGGACAGAAACGGCTTTGGACAGAGAAGCATGGCGGTCTTTGGTGTCGGAGGCCAAGATCCACTTCGGGTCGCTGCGCCACAGCAGTAAGTAAGTAAGTATATTATAATTGTTCGTAAGGAGTAAGGAGTAACTCCAGTCGTGCTTTGGAGTTGACATAAACATATTTTATTTAATGCGTAAATTAAAGTTAGTTTTCGATAAACGCAACAGATAAGATCACGCGATAACTTTACTACATATTAAGTGTAATAATAAGTATAAATAGTGTTAGGTGGTTTTAATTTTGTTCGTATTAGGCAAAGTTCTCTCCGATGGTTGATTCCTCACTTCAAACAATTTTTATAAGTACTACTATTCAATAGCCAGAGACAGTGAATAGATAGTGCATCACGTTACCTAACAGTTCCTTAACCTACATGACATGACACTGATAACGCAACTCGAGTTTATGTTCGTGGACCGGCAGGGTGTAATTTATGATTAAAGAGAGTATTCTGTACACCCTTTGTATGCATGTGCACTATGTGCAGCCTCGTCAAGTAATAATACGTTTTAGTTAAGTTTCGTACAAGTATCTTAATACTGTAAATAGCTGCTGTAGGTCGTGTCCTTGTATTTTACTAAGCTTTACAACTTCCAATCCAATCGATTTACATTTTTTTCGGAGTCGTTAAAAGGTTATCATTTCAGCGAACGGTCTCATAGCGAAGAGTTTCGACCAATACCTTGAGAGACTCTCGCTAGGTGGTTGGATCAAGGGTCAGATGCAGAAGGCGGTGACCTTGGACACGGCGCGGATAGTCCGGCGGCTCCTCTCTCTGCAGCCCTGACCACCGGCAGCTTAGGCCCTGCCCCGCTGCTGGCGGCACCCTAGTTTAGGTTTTTTATAATGTGTATAAGTATATCTTTTGTATTGTTTTATAAGTGTTTTTATATTTTACTTATATATATATATATATATATATATATATATATATATATATATATATATTGTAAAAAGCCTAACCTAAGAAATAAGATAAATAAAGGAAATAATAATATTATTTTCAACACACTTGCTCAAAACGGCGTTTTTATTCCACCGATTTTTGGCTCATAATAGTCATAATCCTAAATATTAAACGCGCGTGCTTTTTCAGTATATTATAACACTCGTACTTTTTCATTCTATTATCCGACTGAGTTAAGAAGGTAACTGGTTGCTAATAATATGTATGGCAATGGAGCCTTCTTAAATTGGTCGAGTAGATTTTACAATGTGGACTGGTGGGAGCCGGCGCCCCGCCCGCCGTCCGGGGCGAGAGGTGGCAGGCAGTATGACAGATGCAAGACTGCATACTAACCGATTTAACAATTAAAATTTGATTAATATGAAAGTTTCTTTTTTCCTCGTAAGTGTGTTGAAACACGTCGTATGAAACGCGTGTGCTATGGTCATTACATACATGGTCTTTCTTATTGCGCGCTTGCTTGCAGCTCGCTCGCACAATATCGCCTCGTGTGTAATGACCAACTTAGCACACTTGTATCACAATGTACTATTATTGTGCACCAAGTTTAAAGTTAAAAATTACACAGAAAACGAAATACAAGTTTAAGTCTAGGTAACAACAGGCGGTCTTATCGCTAAAAAGCGATCTCTTCCAGACAACCTTTGGGTAGCAGGAAAGTTATGTACTTACAACTTTGAACGTTACTTATGATATGTCGTGGTAGCTAAATAAGATATTACCAAAAAAAATTCATCTTCAATTCTATTGTCTAACGCATTATGTTTAAAACTCATACCTATACAGCCCCATACGCAAAATTTTATGGTACAACGCTGCGCAATATGGCCCAGCATAAGTGACTTCCGATCAGGCACAGTTGACAGTTGTTATGGATGCATGGGTACGTGCTTGACGCTCAGGCCGCTGAGGCCGTGGACTGCTTGCGTCCAGTCCGAGGCCTCACGAATCTCACGATGTTCCTGGTGGAGACCGAGCGCATCGTTTCCCCCTGTCCAAATAGCGTGGACTTCGATTTTGCATATTTGTCACGGTTCTCGAAGTCACAGTTATATATCTTTACCTATACCTACTTGATTGGAATAGAATATCAGCTCAGTTTCGAGTCAAAGCCCGAGTAGAGAGATAACAGTGTTGTTCTATAATAGTTATAATATCCAAAAGTTATAATGGCCTCCTAAGACTAGTCGGTAGTGACCCTGGCCTGCCTACGAAGCAGCAGGTCCCAGGTTCGAATCCCAGTCAGGGCAAGGATTGTTAAATATGATTAGTTCATTATAATCCTGAAATTAATATTGTATAGAAAATAATTGAACTATCACAATTTAGTGTACCTACTTTAATTATTATAATTGGAAATTGTTTTTCTTACGATATTAGAATGTATACAACATAAACATTGTATGCTATCAGTCTCATACTAAATTTATTTAAATAACACTGATATAATGTTAACTTGTGGAGTGTTGTTATTCACTAGCGAGTAACGACAACCTAGATCCTTGGGGAGGTATATCACATTATTGGCGTCTGAGTTCTAAGATAAAATTATATTATTTAGATTAGCAGTGTCCAATTTAACCGAGAATCCTCAAGAGCCTCAATGGAAAGCATTGCCTCGCTTGGTTGAACAACTATAAATAAAGTTATTTCTTTTTAATGTTTATTATTTTGGTCATATATACATATATATATATATATATATATACAATATTTTCCCTAGACATTACGAGTATAATTTGACATGAACAAAACAAGTTCAAACTCTCTAAAGTTTTAAGGAAAAATTAAATATTTTGTTATATATTTAAAAAAAATAGACATATGTATAGTTGACGAGTCGCCATACTAAATACTATAAATACTTTAAATTTGCTATCGCAACTTTACTATATACTAATATAAATATTAATTATTTATTTTAAATCACCAATCCCCACACTAAAGGCCTTAACGACCAGCGAAGTAATAAAACAAATGTCAAATACTTGTCACAATCTTTTCAGTATTGCCGTTCTATGTTTTTGATTTCCTCTATAGTTTTTTAATAGTCAATTAATATGTTCGTAATTTTTGTAAATTGTAACTCTAATGAATAAATAATAATTACAAAATGAAAACTATTTTTCGAATTAAGTTGTTTCGTTGTTCTGCCATCATAAACCGAAACTGAATAGAAAAAAAGGAATGAAAATCTGAGTTCGATTGTCCACTCACCCTCACTCGCTTTCCTTTCTGCTTTTCCCGTCGATTCCGCTGCCCCATGTTGACGAGCTTGCTGGAAATCCAATTATACGACACGAAAGTTTTGCAAAAAACCCAAAAAGTCACTAGAATTCACTGTGCATAAATCACTATCACACTTCCATACGGTACAATTTATCAGTATACACATTTTCGAATAGTTTCTTTTATCAGTAAAACTATCCAAGAAGTTTCTCACAGCTTGTCTGAATTTAGTTGGTTGTAACAATGGTCACTGTTTTGAAAATTTTTCACTTAGGGAAAGCGTTATCAGCGAGTTATCTTGTGCGGCGTGCGGGAGGCGTCCCGCGGCGGATCAAGCGTGGCGTCGAGTGCCGATGCCGAGTGGGCATCCTGTACATCTCGGGCCGCCTTCTGCAGCCCCGCCCGCGCCTCTCCCGGCAAACATATCAAATTAAATCCCTTGCTTACCCCTCATTATGATAAAGGGGTCGTTGACGATTATTTGTAGCGTTAATCTTTTGTTTATGATAGATTAAAAGAGCCTTTAAATTTAGATGTAAACTTGTAAAGGGCTGTTAGTTCATTAGTTAGCTAATTACCCGTGTTTTTATTTCATTTTGTTTGGTTCTTAAGCACTGTTTAGTAACTTATCATCAATGCTAATCCATTTGTCAAGTTCGATCACCACTCCGAAACAAAACAATCCTTCATGGGCGCAATTCTGCTTTATTTTTTAAACAACTCGTGATATTGCTTCGCTGGTCTGCGGGCTGAAATGATCCCCATATCACGAAATTAATGTATGCCAACTTATTAGCTACTAATGTATCTTTGGTGACATCGCCTACCATTATACCTATCTTGAACAATAATTGAAACAAGTTGTATTGATGCTCAGCAGTTACGAAGTTTTCCATAGACGTCGAGTATCGGTGGCCTGTGACGGACATGAATATAGACGAGTTTACCCTGTCTACAAAGTATTGATGCCAAGCTACATCCGCTAAGGGCTGATTTCTTTGAAAGAGATCCAATACTTACTGATAATTTTTATTTTTAAATAGGCAGGTGGAATTAGGTAGACCAAGCTAAGTTAGCAGCGATTTTGATAGCCCTGACGGTACAAGTGTTATTTAAACATCATAATTTAAAATAACACATGCACCGTCTGGGCTGTCAAAACCACTGCCAACTTAGCGTGATCTAAATCTATGCACATAAAAAAGTCGTGTACTTTCATGCTGGCAGGTGGAGTAAGACCAAGCTAAGTTGGCAGCGATTTTGATAGCCCAGACGGTACAAGTGTTATATAAACGTCATAATCTCATAGAAGTTTGACGTTTAAAATAACACTTGCACCGTCTGGGCTATCAAAACCACTGCCAACTTAGCGTGGTCTAACTCCACCTGCCTACATGAAGGTACACGACTTTTTTATGTGCATAGATTTAGACCACGCTAAGTTGGCAGTGGTTTTGACAGCCCAGACGGTGCTAGTGTTATTTTAAATTATGATGTTAATTGTGCAAATCATCTAAAATCGTGTACTTTCACATGTGTATCATTAGGTAGCTACTTATTAATAATATTATAATAACAAAAGACCTAGGCGTAGAGATGTGACGACCCCATAGCTCACCAGTTCTCCCAGTGCAATCAACGTATGGCAGCTTGTAGCGAGCTCTTCAGGAGTAGCGACCCCACTTATCCGAGTGCTCCTGGGAAGTTCTATCACCAGCTGCGTGTTCGAGGCATTGAGGTATAGTACTAGAGACCAGTACCCCTAGTGTAAATTTAGTCGATAGCGAAACGTGACGTACGCGTTTGCGTTAAGTCTCATTTTGTATGGGTTTTTGAACAGCGCGCCAAGCGGGACGTTTTGGACAGTCAAAAATCTCATACAAAATGACACTTAACGCAAACGCGTACGTCACGTTTCACAGTCGAAAATATTTACACTAGGGGTACTGTACATCTCAATGAAGTGCCGGTACTTCACTGCGTTTAGTACGTCTCCGACTACTGGCAAAATGTCGTGCATGTAACGGAAATCAAAATAAAGAAATTAAAACGCCTTTGTGCGGTATGAAAAAATCCAATATAATAACAACGAAAAATCTATTGTTTTAAGTTCATTTAGATTATTTTGAAACGCCACTTTAAACACTCGCGGTGGTACGCCATTTTCTTTGGCGCAAAGATTACATTTCGAAGATGTAACACTAATGATTACCTACCTTATTGTTTGCAGAATATATACACAACAATGATATATTATTCTTTATCTCGTAATTTTTAGGGTTCCGTAGCCAAATGGCAAAAAACGGAACCCTTATAGATTCGTCATGTCCGTCTGTCTGTCCGATTCTGTCACAGCCACTTTTTTCCGAAACTATAAAAGCTATACTGTTCAAACTTGGTAAGTAGATGTATTCTATGAACCGCATTATGATGTTCACACAAAAATAGAAAAAAAACAATAAATTTTGGGGGTTCCCCATACTTAGAACTGAAACTCAAAAAATCTTTTTTCATCAAACTCATACGTGTGGGGTATCTATGGATAGGTCTTTAAAAATGATATTGAGGTTTCTAATATAATTTTTTTCTAAACTGAAAAGTTTGCGCGAGAGACACTTCCAAAGTGGTAAAAAGTGTGTCCCCCCCCCCGTAACTTCTAAAATAACAGAATGAAAAATCTAAAAAAAATATATGATATACATTGCCATGCAAACTTCCACCGAAAATTGGTTCGAACGAGATCTAGTAAGTAGTTTTTTTTTAATACGTCATAAAAATTTAAAAAAAAAAATTTTTTCATCAAACCCATACGTGTGGGGTATCTATGGATAGGTCTTCAAAAATGATATTTAGGTTTCTTATATCATTTTTTTCTAAACTGAATAGTTTGCGCGAGAGACACTTCCAAAGTGAAAAAATGTGTGTCCCCCCCCCCTGTAACTTCTAAAATAACAGAATGAAAAATCTAAAAAAAATATATGATATACATTGCCATGCAAACTTCCACCGAAAATTGGTTCGAACGAGATCTAGTAAGTAGTTTTTTTTAATACGTCATTAAAATTAAAAAAAAATTTTTTTTTCATCAAACCCATACGTGTGGGGTATCTATGGATAGGTCTTCAAAAATGATATTTAGGTTTCTAATATATTTTTTTTCTAAACTGAATAGTTTGCGCGAGAGACACTTCCAAAGTGAAAAAATGTGTGTCCCCCCCCCTGTAACTTCTAAAATAACAGAATGAAAAATCTAAAAAAAATATATGATATACATTACCATGCAAACTTCCACCGAAAATTGGTTTGAACGAGATCTAGTGAATAGTTTTTTTTTAATACGTCAATAAATTAAAAAAAATTTTTTTTCATCAAACCCATACGTGTGGGGTATCTATGGATAGGTCTTCAAAAATGATATTTAGGTTCCTAACATCATTTTTTTCTAAACTGAATAGTTTGCGCGAGAGACAGTTCCAAAGTGGTAAAATGTGTGTCCAAAGTGGTAAAATGTTGAACAAGATCTAGCAAGTAGATTTTTTTTTAATACGTCTTAAATGGTACGGAACCCTTCATGCGCGAGTCCGACTCGCACTTGGCCGCTTTTTGTAGTGTTTTACTTACATTTAAAGAATATATTATGCTTTAAGCGCGATTTGATAAAAATAGCTGGGAGTACGACAATCAAATAGAAAGAGTTTTATTACTATTTTTTTAAATTTGAATGTCGTCAGTGTCACATATGTAAAAAAAAAACAATACACTTGTAAAGAAATAAATTGTATTTATTTCTTTACCTTAGTGACAGCCGTCAAACGCCGAAAATGGCGGACACAATTTGATTTCGATAGCATCGTGCGTGCGTGCGTGCGTGGGTACGTGCGCGCGTCTGTGCGTTCTTGCGTATGAGTGTGTGTGTGTGTGTGTGTGTGTGTGTGTATGTGTGTTTGTGTGTTCTAATATTGTGTCTTTTTTCAAAGTTTCAGCTCACTGAATCGAAAAAAAATGTTCTAGAACAAAACAAGCCAATCTGTCACTTAAAAACATTTTCCTCCGCAGTAAGAAACAACTTTTAGAAATTGGATTTTTAATTCTCTTGTATTTTAGCAGTGACCCTTTCACCGAAGTTTCAAATCCCTCAAAAAAAATTTTCCCAATAAAAACTTTCAACCCCTTGTTAACCTAATTATTAGATGAATTTTCAAATTTTCAGTCTTTACTGATATGACTTTTCTAGTGTTGTAATTATGTGTCTTCCTACGAGATTTCAAGTCCCTCACAAAGAACCTCGTCCCCGGTACAAAGTTTCAGCTCCTTTTTCACCACCTTAGGGAAAAAAAACAAAAATGCTGAAATTAATTGTCTTGTTTTAAATTAAAACGTCTTTATTATGAAGTTTCAAGTTCCTAGCTTAAAGTATTGTAATAATTGAGATAAACCCCGTACAAACTTTCATCTCCTGTTTTACTCTCTTAGGGGTTGATTTTATATTTATATGAAGCGACGCACGATCAAGACACGTGAAGAATCAAAATGCGTATCAAACTTTATGGAATATGCGTTTATTTTTGCTTAATACATATATTGCTCAGTCTGTGGCAGAGACACGTAAATAATAAAGACTGTATCTTCCCAATGTCACGCCATATTTTTTTTCTTTTTCATTTATTTATCATTTAATTATTTAATTCAGGCATTACCCATAAAAGTTTTAGTAACAAAACTTAGACTAATGTTATAGAATACAAGTTCATGAAACCTACCATGCAAAATAGTAGGGCTAGGACAATACAATGCCGCTACTAGAAACATTAAGATGCTTGCCAAAAAAACTCAAAGATACCCTCTTAGATGACGTATATCTCGATATTTAGTTTGACATGTATTCCATTATTTCTTTTTAGTTTCCTGTTTCCTTTGTTTCTTAGTTTTTAATTTGACAGTAATTTCGAATTTGTTTTGTTTTTTGGATAATTATTATTGACGTTTTATTATTATATGTTTGCATGCCAAATCATTGACGATCATAATGTAAATTCATATAGATTAACATAAGAATAATTTATGCTGTAATTTATCGTTATGAAAATAAATAAATCAAATCAAATCAATTATACTTCCACCAATATTAAGTATAGTATAAGCGACCAGTTTGAAGCTATACGATTAAATAAAAAAATACAATACCGGGTGAACCATACACTTTGATAAAATATAATTAATTTTCTATTAACATTTATCTATAGCTATTTAGCTATCGGCCCGATTCGAAGAATGAAATACGATAACGATAAGTTCCGGTTTACATAAGTTCTCATTTTGATATCGTTTGTATGTCGTATAATTGACAGAACCAATTCGATTAGGACAACCAATGTCACTTTGACGTTAGAAATATTGTAGATAGATCTTATTGGGATCACAGCGGAATCGAAAGAAACGCGAATTTTGACATTTCGTTTAGTTATCGATCTTTTAAAGATCTTTCCAAGATCTTAAACGTGTCTTAATCATTCTTCGAATCGGGCCGTATGTATTAAGTTTCTCTGATCTTTATTCGTGTCCCTTCGCGCGACCACCGAAAATTTTAACAACAAATAGTTATTCCGTAGTCTCTTGTTTGGGGCGTATCGTGCATGTTAAGTTTTGGTTTGATTGGCGTATTGTGTAAATAGAACAATACAGCATCAATACCAAAAACCGGCCAAGAGCATGTCGGGGCATGCTCAGTGTTGGGTTGTCCGTAGTTCCATCTCTGTATTAGGTAAAAGGGACTTTCGCAGAGCTTTGAACGTCTCTTTACTTTGAAGGGAAGACTGCGATAACTCAAAAATGGATAGTTTTCATTAAATGTCTACTAAATGTTAAGCAGTAAATATTATAACCTCTACTTTCACGATTTTTTCATATTATTTATTTAATCTTTATTGCACAATACATGATAATATTGATAATGGCGGACATAATGCCTTAAGGCATTCTCTACCAGGCAACCAATGGGCCTAACCAGAAAGATTAAGTAAGTAAGATTCGAATTCGCGATGTCTACCCCTAACTTTTTCATAAACTTTTTGTCGAGTAATATACAAATCTCTGTTTGTTAACCGCGATCATTATCAGTACCGTAGTACCAGTGTAACCTGCGTCGAAACGTTGGAAATAATGGTAACAAAATAAACTCTCAATAGAGCCGATAAAAATATGTTTCAATATATGCTCTTTTCTCGAAATATATCTTGAAAACACACAGGATGAAATCTCAATTTTCAAATTTTAAGCATCTGCGGAGTGACTTTATAAAATATAAGTCATACTAAACAACTTTTATCACCAATGAGCGGAATTCTTCATAGCAAAAATCAAACTGTCAGAGGGATTGACCTAACTGTTTTATCGACTTATCGATAAATATTTGTCACTTAACGAAACACAGGTGTCCTTAATTAGCTGACCGCCACTGTATTTTGGTATAATAGTAAAGAATAAAACAGAAAATACTTTTATGATGTAAATGAACGTAACATTTAGAGCAATATATTGTGGAAGAATCTTCTTTGAAACTGAAATAAGAATCTTTCTGTATCCATTTTTTTATTGTTTTCTTTTAGGATTAACCATTTTAGTAACACGGCACGGAAATCACTCATGAAAACTCAAGTGACATAAAAGACATATGTGACGCTGACATGATTTATTTTAATACGGAGATGCAAGTTGCTTATCAAAGAGGTCAAATGTTACAGAATAATCTTTTAAGTTTATTATGGATACCTAATGCGATATTATTCCCTAACATCGATAAGTCGATAAAACAGTTAGGTCAATCCCTCTGACAGTTTGATTTTTGCTATGAAGAATTCCGCTCATTGTTTATCACCAACCACCAACAAATCGACCAACCAATGCTGAAATCGCGAAAATAAATTTGGCTGTTTCATACATTCCGGCTGAAGTGATGCCGCGGATTTCTATGGAACAGCCAATTTTTTTTACGCAATTTCAGCATTGGTCCCATAGTAAAAGTTATCAGTATGACCTATAAATTCACTACGCAGATTCTGGCTGGTGAATACATTTTCAACCTGGAAAATAAAGATCATATCATTCATATCTTAAAGCATAATAATGAACATATCTTGAAAGCATTTGTCGATGGTATGGCTCACTTAATCTTCCAGCACATTCACGACTGATGTTAATTAAATAGTTTAATTAGTTGACTAATAGTTATATATTCGTGCATTTTTTAACGCACTTATATTAACTTATATACTCTGTATCAGCGTACTATTATTAATTTTTAGTTTCAATGAACGTTATGCTTCAACTTAAAAAAAATGAAAAATCGTTTATTGGTCACAATAATTGTGTTACATATTGAGAAAGGGTTGGGATCCCTAGTAAGTATATCAATACTTGTGACAGGAGACCCCGCTCTTCCAGCAGCAAGTTAAAGGTAAGTATATAAACCAATACAATACGACGTTAACTTCAATTTAGGCTCACGCAAAAGGTTACAGTCATTCCGTTTACATGCATATTAGAGGCGTACAGCGTTCTGAACTGGACTCTAACCCTAAATATGTGTGCACATCAAAAACCAAATTTACATGCATTAAATTAGTGTCTATGTATAAGATAAGTCAAATAATATATGGTATCAAAATTACAAATAATTATTAAAGATATACGTCATGTCAGTATTACATGTGTTAGTACAAGTGAGGAGAGACATTAATATGCAAATCACAATAAAGTACAAGAAATACAGAGAATTACAATATCTAACAAAATGCTCTTATAATACTAATTTTATGCAGGGGTATCAGGCGCATTCATATTCAGAGCTATTTTTTGCTTAATTGTAATTGCTTATTTACCACTGAAATAAATATGAAAAAAAAAAACGTTCATGCGACGTTTAGACACTATAAACTTTAATATAATTTATTTAAACGTATAATTATTTTTTTTTAAATGTATAATTGGTGGTGCAATAAAGAATATTTACTTACTTACTTACTTAAAAACACGTATTGCATGGTTACATTCATATCAAACAGACTTAAAAATTAATGATGGTTTACATGTTCCTGAACTAACTATAAGATTCCCTACTGTGTTTCAGGCGAGAAACACCGTAAACATGGTTCAAATTAATTCTCACTTACAAAATACACAATATAATTTAGCAACTTAATACCATAATACATGAATGCCATTTATGAATGCAAAAATGGTCAAACTATCATTAATAAAATGACTAAAATAAACCATCACTAATTTTTAGGGTTTCGTACCCTAAGGGTCAAACGGGACCCTATTACTGAGATTCCGCTGTCCGTCCGTCCGTCCGTCCGTCACCAGGCTGTATCTCATGAACTGTGATAGTTGGCCAGTTGAAATTTCTACAGGTTCGGTGACCGTTTTTATAGATAATGGTACCGGAACCCTTCCTGTGCGAGTCCGACTCGCACTTGGCCGATTTTTAAGTCTTTGTTTTTATATGAATGTAATCATGCAATACATGTTTTTAAATAAATTATGTTTATAGTGTCTAAAGGATACCGAAAATGCAATGGACTTCCCCCGCTGCTTGAACATTTTTTTTTGTTTTCATACCTTGTTGGCAAATAAGCATATGAATACACTGATTTGCCAAAAGAAAAAGTCTACGAAATATCATAAACTAATGGGTCATTCATCAAAGACCTACGCGAATTTGTTTGAACACGGAATCGCGTTGCGATAGCGAGGTCGTTTTTAGAATCTAATCGAAGTCGACGTCAATATTCATTTAGCAGCGGCCGAGTACACATTAAAGCTGCTACCTAATGGCTCGAGCACTGAGCTTGCAATAAACGTCGGCTTGCATCGCCAACGCATACTAATTGTGCGTGCTACTGCATAGGGAAGAGATGACAAAACTGCAACACTTCACAAGCAAGGATTATACAACGTATAGCAACGATTGCGTATTAAAAACCTTTGGATAAATCAGCTGATTGTTATTATTGACAACTACTACTGTCAAGATTACATAATTTTCAGCAGTTCACGAAATTGATGAATTTTCATTCTATCCAGTGTAAAATGAAAATCTGAATTAAGAGTAGGTAGTTACGAGTAATAAATCGGTTACAGAAGACATTAAATCTAAAATGGGTACCTTCAGAGCCGTCTTATACTATGCTCGAGCCCTTTTGGAAAGTAAAGAAAGCATACTCGTATTAAAGCATATTAAAGTAACATTTTTCTACTATGATCTTATATTTATATTAATATCATAAAATGATCTTGATATTATATTGGTACTATTTAACCCCAAACCACGATAATAGTTCGGGCTTTGTGCTTTAGTTTTTTTATTTTATTATTGTTTAACTAAAGAACTCTGGAGTTGCAGGCGTCCATAGGCTACGGTGATTGCTTACCATAAGGCGGGCCGTATACTTGTTTGCCACCGTCGTGGTATAAATTAAATTAGGACGTGCTCTAGGGCAAAGCGGTTTGGGCAAAACGGGTTCTTGTTCTACTTTGATACAATTCAATACTTTTTAGGGTTCCGTAGCCAAATGGCATAAAACGGAACCCTTATAGTTTCGCCATGTCCGTCTGTCTGTCTGTCTGTCTGTCTGTCTGTCTGTCTGTCCGAGGCTTTGCTCCGTGGTGTTAGTGTTAGTAGAAAGCTGAAATTTGGCATGGATATATAAATCAATAAAGCCGACAAAGTTGTGCAATAAAATCTAATTTTTTTTTTTAGAGTACCTTCCCTACTCGTAAAGTGGGGGTGATTTTTTTTTTCGCTTCAACCCGTGAGTGTGGGGCATCGTTGGAAAGGTCTTTCAAAACTAATAGGGGTTTTCAAGAAACATTTTTTGATAAAGTGAATATATTCGGAGATAATCGCTCCGAAAGAAAAAAAATGTGTCCCCCCCCCTCTAACTTTTGAACCATAGGTCCAAAAAATATGAAAAAAATCGTGAAAGTAGAGCTTAAGAAAGACATTAAATGAAAACTATAGCGGACATGATCAGTTTAGCTGTTTTTGAGTTATCGCAAAAAGTTTTCCCTTCATAGTACTTAAGACTTACTTTAATTAAGTACTGATTATGCAAATTTGCCTATTTGTTTAACTCGGGTGAAAGGTACCATTTACTACAAGCTCCAGTTTAGCTTATTGTGACGGAAGAGTAACTACGGAACCCTACACTGAGCGTGGCCCGACATGCTCTTGGCCGGTTTTTTTTTTCATACAATCGTATCGAATGATGAACAAACATTGTAAATTTTCATAGAATAACCATATCGTCAATAACATATAGAATAATTGTAGCGTTAAAATGTTTACTGATTGCGATCCACGGATCACCATAGAAGGTGTAGGCCGGAGTGTATGCAGACCGAAAAGGATATAGCGGGACGACTTAGACGTATTCTATCCGCAATGGCGGGTATTTAGAAACGACAGGGTCAAGTGAAGAAAACGCGGAGAGAACTTAGCTCTGCAGTGGGGTATTAATTCAGGCTAATAAAAGCGGCCAAGTGCGAGTCGCCCATGAAGGGTTCCGTACCATTTTTTTATTATTTTAAATTAATTTTTTAATTTTTTTTTTTCAAAAAAGTTGGTACAATATTTTATGACGTATTAAAAAAACTACTTACTAGATCTCGTTCAAACCAATTTTCGGTGGAAGTTTGCATGGTAATGTACATCATATATATATATATATATATTTTATCATTCTCATATTTTAGAAGTTACGGGCAGACAGACATGACGAATCCATAAGGGTTCCGTTTTTTGCCATTTGGCTACGGCACCCTAAAAAATATGTGTTTTTGTAAAACTAAGCAGTAGACTTTACACAATTGACCTCATTAGACATTGAACGATAAACAAAAGCTTTAATAATACAACCTGAACCATTTCCGCATCTGGATAATTGACTGTGGTCTTTTGGACTCTCGATTTAGAATAATTGTTTTTCAGGTTTAGAGTATATTATGTGATATTATATTAGATTGGGTTCCTGCTATAAAAATACAAATTACATGCTCGATGGGTACGGTGCATCCTCGCGCTAGTAAAATACAATTCTGAATCAGGGCAGTAATCTATTTATAAATGTATAAATATCATCATAAGACCTTTAACATCTTGACACATGATTTTATGCAACGTTTGTATGTGAGGGACAACGTCTCTCGTGGCTGTATAAGCCAATGCGAGACCGACATTTGCGACCATATTTGTGACAGCTAAAGGAGGGATCCATGTCGGCAACAACTTCAGGTGGGTTGTGCCTCTTCGCGCGTTTTCGAGCAAGGTCTTGGAATCACGCGTTGTCGTGAATATTCATCACGATCTAACGCGAGATCCTCCCAAGTGTCCCTGTCAATGTCAAAAGAGACCATGTCGCGTTTCACGCAGTCTTTAAAACGCAGCAAGGGTGGTCCAAT
Organism: Cydia pomonella; assembly: GCF_033807575.1. Taxonomy (NCBI): domain Eukaryota; kingdom Metazoa; phylum Arthropoda; class Insecta; order Lepidoptera; family Tortricidae; genus Cydia; species Cydia pomonella. Next base: position 9,394,608 of record NC_084707.1, read on the forward strand.
GCGACGCTTTTGAAATGCTATCTGGATTAACATGATCTGCCTAGGCAAGCGAGTGATGTCCATACGTTGCACATGCCCTATAGCCACCGCATGCGCCTCTGTTTCAGTGATGCTAGGAAGCTGTGCAATTTCCAGGACTCTCTTGTTAGTGACCCTTCATGTGATGTTGAGAATACTCCGAAGACAGCGCATGTGAAAGGTGTTTAGTCGACGTTTCTGATTAGCGTACGACGCCCAGGTTTCGGCTCCATACAAGAGCGTGCTCAAGACGCAAGTTTGGTAAACAATCATCTTAGTAAGATGTTTGTTATTCCACACTCTTGTACGCAGCCTGCCAAACTTCGTGGCCGCCCTGCCGATGGTCGACCTCACCGTCAATGGAGAGGTTGCTCGACACGGTGAACCCTAAGTAACAAAACTTGTCGACCACCTCTATGGGTACACTCTCCAGGAGAATGGGTGGCTGGTAAGTGTAACACAAAATATTTCACCACACCAATGAGAGGAAAATACTCACTGTGAAACACTACAAACCAAATCCAAACCAATGTTATTAAATATTTATCATTCAATATCATCACTTAAAACTGAACTCCAACAGCCAAAATGAGGAAACAACTCTAAATTTGCATCTGATTGCTTTTCCACTCTTGTGGATAAAATGCTATTTTTTCATCAGTTTTTGATGAACAAAGGGGCCCTCTTTATGAGCTCTCTACCAATCTCGCATGGCTAGGCCGTGGTATGTGGTGAAAAATAAGATAAATTTATTTTTTAGATTATTGAAAAAGTGCCCATGACGGAATACGGTACATAAATCAATTGAAATAATTTTCACACACCGAGCCTCTAATATATATGACACGAGAACCATAGGCATTTCATATATTTTAGTGTTGCAAGTGACTTTAACTGCTTTTTCTACTTTTGTTCCTACTAAACACTATAGTATAATTATACTACATAGGAGAGAAGGCAACTGACAAAATAACAGCTGAAGTTGTATGACGGAAAGCAGTCTTTAATATTTTTTGCGAAATTAACTCAATATTTCGTATTCAATCCACCATTTTCCGAAAATAATATTCATTCATTCATTCATATTAGCCTTTTATCGCCCACTGCTGAGCATAGGCCTCTCTTCCAGTACGCCACTTGTCCCGATCCTGAGCTAATCGCATCCAGAAGTGTCCCGCAATTTTCCGAATGTCGTCCACCCAACGAGCCAACGGACGCCAGGGGCTTCTTTCATCCGAAAGCGGCCACCATTCCGTTAACATTTTAGTCCACCTGCCATCACTCTGCCTAGCAACATGTCCCGCCCAACTCCATTTCAGGTTGGTAATGACGCAACCCACGTCTAGCACCTTGGTGCGACGACGGATCTCGACATTCCTTACTCGATCTTGAAGCTTGATACCGAGCATGGCGCGCTCCATGGCTCTCTGTGCTACACAGATTTTATGCACAGCCTCCTTGGTGAGTGTCCATGTCTCGGCACCGTAGGTCATGGTGGGCAGGACACATTGATTGAAGAGGCGAGTTTTCAGGCATTGTGGAATGTTAGCAGGTCTCAGGATGTCCGCTAATTTATTAAATGCCGCCCAACCCAGCTGAATTCTCCTGGAGATCTCCTTCTGCTGCTGTGTTTTGTCAAATGATAGAATATGTCCAAGATACAAGTACTGATCGACCACCTCTAGTATTTCGTTCCCAACCTTAATGATTGGAATCGATTTACCGGGGATGTTCGTCATAATCTTAGTCTTAGACATATTCATCTTGAGACCTACCTTCAAAGAAGCGTGGTATAGGCTTTCAATCATGCTTTGAAGATCTTCCAGGGTCTCGGCAAACAAAACAATGTCGTCGGCAAATCGCAGGTGCGACAAGAAGACACCATGGATATTGAGTCCAGTTTTATCCCATGCAAGCGTTTTTATGACGAAAATAATATATAAAACTAAAAGATTGTGGAGCTATGTTATGTATGGATTGAAGGTTTCTATAGGAGTATACTAAGTATAAATAAATATAAGTAACTAATATGTTGCGCATAGAAGCTGTCAGCTCTTTGGCCACCGTTGAAGTCGATCAGTATTTTTGCTAGCTCTTTAAATTATAAGGACGTACTAGGAGCCCATGGGTCGTGGGAAATGTTATAAATATTACCTGTTCATTACAAGCTTTTTATTAACTTCCAAAGTACCTATGTATGTGCGGGTCAAATCTTACAAGTTCAATTTGACCAACTTCCCGGGTACCGATGAAGCTGAAAATTTGCATAGGTATATATGATGTAAGTATGGTGACAATGCAATATTATGGTACCATCGAGCTGATCTGATGATGGAGATAGGAGGTGGGCATAGGAACTATGTGATAAAACAACGCAACCTAATTGTGTTTGGGGTTTTTAGATATGGCTCGATGAGTATTTTGCTTATGGAAAGAAAAGTACAGTAAAGCTAAAAGCTTGTACCAAAAATGAATTTTTTGCCAAAAACTTATTATGATTGTACTGAGATCACACATACCTGTTTAAATGAAATTATAAACAAACGCAGTATTAATTAAATACATGCGAACATGAACATGGATATGCAACACGAATTTTGTAATTGAGCATGTAGGGGCTTTCAAGTACTTAAGGATAATCATTGGTACAATCTAATAATAATATATTAAAACTTGTTAGATGCTAAAATGTCGATATTATGATTATGAATGAAACCCGTGTTTATATGTGTAAACATTTTAATTAAATTACGCCTTAGAGATTTATTTCAACATCTGTTGTTTATGTTCACGTTACCCTATTTGATCTGTAAATAATTTGTCCTTATTATACCGATAAGTAAAAATTAATTGCGAAGTAAAATTTCCACAACCGACTTGAAAAACTAATTAATTACTCTGATGGTTATTGATTTTCTTATTATTAGGTATTAAGTAATTACATTTTGGCATAAAATTGATTTACAAAGGGAAAGGGACCGGACAAGGATGGGGTGGGCATATATTTTTTTTTGTGCTTTTCAAAGCGTTGATTTTATTGAAAGCGGTTCCCTTAAAAAAATATGAATTAAGTTATTTTGGTTTTGTTTTTTCTTCGGCGTCCCAAGTCCCAGGGTTTATTTCATCGGTAATTTTCGATACTTACTCAATCATCTATCAAACATGTCATAATTTGAGTTTCATAAGATTGTAACCAATTTGACCAGATCAGATAAAATAAATCATTTTGAAGTTATGTTACAATTTAAAGAAAAACTTTTATTTTTGAACATTAATAAGCCACTATTGATTCGGTTACGGGTTAAGTTACACTACCTTCATTATACCGATTATTAACAACCTATTTTAATCCGATAGACCGCAACTTACTAATATAACAAATTATATAGGCGATATAATTATACTGTACAATTGGCCACCGCCACCGCCGAATGTAGGGAACGAAAGCTATTAATTTGCTTATTACTAATGGTCGACAGCGATTTGCCATGCCCGCACTCAATCATTTATAAGTCACATTACATTTATTAAACTTCAATACTTATGTATTAAACTTGCTACTTAGTTGAACCGGAGAAAGCTCTGCTAAGGGAAGTATAGCACGTAGGTACTCGTTCATACGAAAAAAAAAATTGTTTTTCCACTGCTAAATATTTTTCATTCTCTGTGATTTTTAGTAATGTTATTGACACAATGAAAAACTAGGTTTATGTAGGTTTTGCTTTTTTTTTTCAAAATTTGCAAAATATTTTTTTTTTACAGCGAAGGTTATATACCTAGAATATATTATGCTGAAGCAATTGAAATCAAAGTCAAAGTGATTTGTTAAGATTTAGTTACTGCAAAACAGTTTTCTCCCGAAATGGAATTTCATAGAAAATGTACCGTTATTTCATTAGTACCGTTATATTAAGCTAATTTTAGGATACTTCAACTCTGGATTGACTCCATGATTCTTTAGTAATGTTATTTACACAATGAAAAACTAGGTTTATGTAGACTTTGCTTTTTTTTCTAAATTTGCAAAACAATTTTTATTTTTCAAAAAAGCGAAATTATAATCCAAGAATATATTATGCTGAAGCGATCGACATCAAAATCAAGGTGATTTGTTAAGATTTAGTTAGTGCAAAACAGTTTTCTCCCGAAATGGAATTTCATAGAAAATGTACTTACCGTTATTTCGTTAGCGTACCGTTAGTACTTAGTACCGTTATATTTAGCTAATTTTAGGATGCGTCAATTCACATACGTCAACGGTAGTATTTGATTGTCGACCAACCACCGTTTATAATGCAGCTCTCAGTGCTTGTTTCAGTCGTGCCGGATTCGGTAGCTACCGACCGCGTTGCATAAAAAATCAATGCCTCTTTTTGACAGAATAACCCAAAGGTTCGTTTTTTTAGCAATTGAAAAAGTCACTACTAATGGCTAAGTATACACCACAGTGAGTATATACTAGTGGCTCTGTCAGCTGTAGATCTCGCTATAAGATTCATAAGCTTAAAAATGTAAAAGCAAAAAATACTTACTTTATTGTCATTATCACAGCATACTCACAATGGTCTTGAGTGCCTTATGCCCTAATGGCACTTAAGTCCTTTATGCCAATGTCTAACATTTTGAACATTTTCCATAAACAAAACGATAGAAAAATTCTATCTAACTATTGAACCTGCTTACAAAATTACACGAGAAGCGGTTGCGAATTGCGACCTCTAGAGGAAACATTCGGACATACAAAACGGAGACCTTCGCTGACGCTTTCATAAGTAATACTTACTTATTTTTTTAAAGCGTTATAATAAAAAGGCACGTGAAGATTGTTTACCCTTTTTACTATGCTAAAAAACGAATTATTAGCACGTGATTATTTCGCTGGTGAGCAAAGCAGTATTTTTTATTACGGATTGCCGCAAAGTAACGCATGAATCTATTTATTAGATAACTATTAAAAGAAATTTTTTATAGTTACCCTCTACACTAATACCCAAAAATATCCATAATATATGTATACTCTTCAAATGTTGGATCGATTTCCATCAAACATAGCTAATAACCACCGCAAGGAAACTCGTTATCACGGTAAAAAAAAACCGCATCGAAATCTGGAGCTACAGACAGACATTGTTGTAAACAGCTACGGTCCGACAGGCAGACAAACAGACATTGGCGTCAAATATGACACAACATTTTTGCTATTTATTTTTGCTTCGGGGTTAAAAAAGTGGTTGCCTGCTCAAAAAAATCAAAAAAATTCAGAGCAAATTCAGAGACTCAAGACGGACAATCTCCACACCTACTCTTTTTTGCGAGTCTTCTTGATTTAACGGTTACCCGCGCGTCTCATACAAATTGCTCCAAGCTGTGAAACGAAATAAGCTAAATCCAACTTTCTCTTCACTCTTAGGCGATTAATTGTCGCGAGCTCACCTTTGTTCCACTAACTTATTGAGGGTCACAGAGGACTTATCACTGTCGCGCGAGAAATATTAGCCTGCCTGTGTCGGTGGCCATCTGGGACGTTGATATCTCCTTGTGGAATTCTCCGAGTGATATTATAATTTACTGAGCGAGCGCGAAGCGTCTGTCTCCGCTTCACGCTTCAGCTTGGGTAAAAATGCTTTCGTATGTCCGGCTGTCGCTTTGATGACTCTGGGTTTTTTTGTCGATTCACTTTTTGAAGAGAAAAATAGTATTATCATCTTATATGAAAAAGTTCATCATGCATCCTACTTTAAGGACCTTAATCCTCTTGTCTTAGCCGGTCACCCAGAGAAAAGTCGAGAGAGTTGCTTAACAAACTTGGCGAAGAGGACAAATCGTCAAATGCGTCATTGAAGTCGAGTCGAAGAATGTCGTCATTTATTTTTAATATAGATGCTTTATTTGTTGATGAAAATACAAAAATCAATCGTGTTTTTTTTAATAAATTATAGAATTATACCTTTAATATTTGAGGAGTTCCCCCGATTCCTCATGGATCCTATCATCACCACTGGATTTTGACAAAAATGGGAACAGTCTGTATGTATACAAGGTGTAACAAAAATAGTGGGGATCATTTTCTTATATCGGATCACGTCTCCTATAGCAACCGGTTAAGTTACGGATAAAAATCCACATATTTTTCGTGATGTGTAGGTACAATATGGTGACTAAGATATGCATAGTAACGCAATAGAAATATGATATAGCACACATTACTAATCTCAGGACGTTACTATAAATCTCGTAGCATTTAGGAAGCTAAAGTAGAGCATTTGCCGATGACGACGATGATTATGATGGTGATGATGATGATGATTTGACTATAGATATGCAGACTATAGATCGTGTCAATCACGAAGACGCTTGCCTTGACTCGCATGTAATTAAAAGTTAGATTTGACAAACCTGCGCGTTATTGTGGATGTCATGGACTATAGTGATGAGCATACATCGTTATCGCGGGAGCAAAAACAAGCCTGTCAAAGTGCACGTGTAACAGAATGTCTGTTTTGTATACACGGAATATTCTGCCTACACATTCTAAACCTCTAAGATGTGCTTCATATCTGGCATGAAGTTTTCGTTAAAAAAGGTTAATCAAACTCGTATTTCACTATATAAACGCTTACATATGAGTCAAAGAGTCAACTTGATAACTAGGTCACTAATATATTTAATTTTTATATCAGTATTTACTTCTTAAAGTATTTTACTTTAACTTAAAATGAAATAAAAATAAATAAAATAAAATTAAACTTGGTTTTATTGTAAATTGGTTATTATAATTTGCAACAAATGAATAAAGTTAAAATATTTTATTTTGACTTTCGTAACAGATGACCAAAATATTTTCTAAATTTTCTACTGCTACATTTTGAACTCATACATAGGTACATATAAACGTTTCTCGATACGAGTGTCACTTCTGTTATTGTTTATTTGTCATAATCTTTCAATACTGTCAAATCGTTGTTGCTCCCGCGATAACGATGTATGGTAATGAGATAGTTTTAAACCGACTTCAAGATTTCAAAAGGCGGAGGTTTTTAATTCGGTTGTATGTTTTTTCAAATGTTTGTTACCTTGGAACTCCGTCATTTCTCGACCGATTTAAAAAATCATATCCGTTTAATCAGTGAGAATCCGTTTAAGGGCGTTCTTGAACTGAATAAAGTAGCATTTCTTTTATCTTTTTCAGACAAATGAAATTCAGCTTAGAATAAACTTAAAACTGAAAACATTTACTGTCTTGCGTGAGATTTGAACTCATGACCACTATATTGGATCACTATAGTGACTAGTGAGTTCAAATCTCATCCAAGACAGTAAATTTTTCCACTATTAAATTTATTCTAAGCTTAATGGCATCGTTCGTAGACGTTTTTGTTTGTTACAAATTAATTCAAATTAACTTCATCCCAATGCACTTTAACAACAAGGTTCAAATTAAAAAAATTGTACGGCGGACCTTATACGAGAATAATATGGACCTATAACAATGAAATGTTTAGGAATATTAATCACTTAAATAATTGATTGACATTGCGATGAAGTACGTATTTATTATGCCTTGTAATCCTTGTATAATGGGCCATACTAAACCATTTCTCGGTAACATTTATCTATTTTGTTTTTTTGCAGCTAACGGGAAACTTCCATCGTAAAGAAAACCAAGACAGGAACAAAATGCCAACAAGTTGTAGAACTTTTCGATGACTGAGTAACAAGCCAACTGCGATGTTGGTCGGTATTCAAAGATTACCAAGCAACAAGTAAATAATGGTAATTAGATTCCTGAGTGCGCGGTGTGAATAGGCAAGTGGCGTGGTCCTCGCAGGGATGTGGGTCGGCGGCGTCACGCACGAGTGCCTTTTGCGTAGGGATATCTTCAGCTCGGACTGTGTACATTTTTCTGTTGCTTGCCGAGTGGACCACTCGGAACAAACCAGTGTAGTACGGTCGCCAAATCTCAAAAGCCCTCTAGAAACACGATTTAATTGACTCGGCTCGGCCTTACCCACAACCGGTATCAATGTGTTCGGACAGTTCTCCTGATCACCGTACATGCGGTAGTAAAGCGGAAAAATGGTGGAGGGGATAGTAATGACGTCACAAAGATGGCGGCCGGACCTATTCTTTTTGGCGGTGTATCTCGAAAACCACTTAACCGATTTTAATCATTGAGGTGTCAAATAATAGCTTATATTATGGAGATTATTTCCTTTTCTACAAACATTTACGTGAAACCTATAGGAAAAAAAATAATCACAAAAAACAGTTTTTTTATAAAAAAAAAATTTTTTATTTTGTAAAAATCTCCGTAAATATTAGGATTTCGCAAATTTTGTTTAATATAAAACATATTGCTTCATTATCAAGGAATATAATGAGCCTTAAAACATACAGATCGAGTAATAAACAATGAAGCTACACTCATTTATTTGCGCATGGGTAACGATAACTGGCTTTTACCGGTCGAAACTGTGGTGACTGTTACGATACGTATTGAATGGAATTTATAGAGTATCGGTTTTAATTACTGAAATTATAATGACAATTATAAAAACCAGACACAATAATGTTACCTTACTTCGACGTTTAGTCTCTTTTTTCGTCTTAATCATAGGTAGGTACATATTTCTTTTTACTTAAAAATTTTATACAGGGTGAACTTTTAACCACCAGTCATACTCTGCGCAGCGACTTTATAGGTCATACTGAACAACTTTTACTATTAGTAGTCCCCAAGCCGCTCCGAGGCCAGATTTAATTGACTCAGCTCGGCCTTACCCACAACCGGTATCAATGTGTTCGGGCGTTTCTCCTGATCACCGTACATGCGGTAGTAAAGCGGAAAAATGGTGGGAGGGGATAGTAATGACGTCACAAAGATGGCGTCCGGACCTATTCTTTTTGGCGGTGTATCTCGAAAACCACTTAACCGATTGTATTCACCGAGGTGTCAACTAATAGCTTATATTATGGAGATTATTTCCTTTTTACAAACATTTACGTGAAACCTATAGGAAAATAATAATCACAAAAACATTTTTTTTTATACATTTGGTTGGTAGGTTTGTCTTATGTTTTAAAGCAGTAAAATCTTTCAAGTCGAAACACAGTATAAATATACATTTTGTTGTCTAATCTAAAAGTATGATGTTTATTGTTTAAGACTGATTAGTGATTACTGAATTAAATAACATGCTATTTGTTATTTTTGTTTTATTTTTTAAATCAGGTATTAATTTATTCACTATGTATCACTATACAGGCAAAATGTGTATCATAGTGGGTCTGTAAGTACTTACTACTTGTGTCGAATATAGGTATAAGATGAAATTTTAACCACCAGCCATACTCTGCGCAGTGACTTTACAGGTCATACTGAACAACTTTTATTATGGGACCAATGCCGAATCACGCAAGAAAATTTGGATCTGGAATGACACCCACTGGCTGTGCCCTACCACACAAAGCGAGATGACATTCACAATGCCCATACCTCTCTTTTGGACGTAGTTTAAGGACGTACCCGGGTCCATGACGCATGCTCGCCACACCGCTGCTTAAAATAAGCTGACGCACCGTAAATTGAACTGCGTAAAAATCGCAAAAAATATTACACGGAGATCTTATGGCAGACACCGTACCGGTGACGTAAAAGACGCAACTGTTTTGCGAACAAAAAAGATTCGCGTGAAGCACGTCACTGCGATTCCGTACCGTCACCGTTTTTTAAACAGCGGTGTGGGGAGCATGCGTCAAAACGGTACGCATACGACGCGTCACTGCGATTCCGTATCGTGACCGTTTTTTAAGCTGCGGTCTGGTCGCACCTTGTATTGTATTGTATTGTATTGTATTGTATTCGGGCGATTTTTCCGCAACTCGACGACTTGCGCCTATTTTGCGTGATATGTTGGGGGTGGGCTAGTCCTGCCAGCCCAGCTCCTCGAGGAATCCTATCAAACCTTTGATGTTGAGTAGGACCTCGGGGAGGTCTCTCGGAGATCCGAGATGTTTAGCCCTGTATGGAGTCACTCCGCTGCATTCCAGCACCACGTGAGAGGCTGTTTCTTCTGTCTCCATGCAACCTCGGCACAGGGGACTGTCTGTGACACCTGTTGTGAAAAGATGTTTGTTAAATAGTCCATGACCTGTTATGACACTGGTTACCATACTCAGTCGGACCTTCCCTAGTTGCAGGAGCGCCCTTGTGAGTTTTCCGTTGATGCCAGGCATGGCTTCTTTTGCCTGTCTGCATCCAGTCTGGTTCAGCCAGTGTTCTGTGTGTAGTTTCCCTGTACGTGCCAGCAGCATTGAGCGTACCTTGCTAAATGGTATCGGAAGAATCAGTTCCGGACCAATCGCCCCCGCATTCGATCCTTGCCTGGCAAGCTCGTCCGCAGCATCGTTACCTCGGGATCCACTGTGTCCCTTGATCCATTGTAGGGTGATCTTGTTATTATGACATACCTCCATTAGTCGTTCGTGGCATTCGTGTATAAGTTTGGATGTAACTATATGGCTATTTAGAGCCATTAAGACTGCTATACTGTCGGAGAGTATGCGGATGGAGGATCCTACTACCTTCCTTGCAGTGATGGCAGCCGCCGCGTTTATGATGCCCATGCACTCAGCTTGGAATACCGAGTTATGGGCTCCTAGCGGAGTGGTGATCGACATGTTCAGGTCTTCTGAGAAGGTTCCAGAGCCCGATCCGCTGTCTGTTTTGGACCCATCAGTGAAGATTCTCAGCTCCCGGGGATTGAGTCCTTCATGATTGTCGTCCTCATATAACTGTATTTTGTACCTTTTATAGAAGATAGCTTGTTTGTGAATACGGTCCGTGCCTGACCTAAGCACTGGAAATTCGTCATACACCTTTTCCAGGCATTTTGTGTGAAGAGCTCCTGTGATGTTAGACCATATCTTGAGGGTTCGCAACCTTACCGCTGAGAGACTGGCCTCTTGCTGTATGTGTAGGTGCAGCGGTGGAAGGTTTAGCATGACCTCCATGGCTGCAGTCGGGGTAGACCTCGTGCAGCCAGTGGTGGCCGCGCATGCGAGCCTTTGAAGTCTTTGTAGTTTGTCTCGTACGTTGCCTAGGTTTGTTCTTGGCCACCAAACCAGAGCGCCGTAACAGAGTAAGGGGCGGATTATCGTCTTATAGAGCCAGAGGGTAATTTTCGGGTTGAGTTCCCACCTCTTACCAATCATCCTTCTGCACTGCCAGAAGACAACTCCCGCCTTGTCTATCCGTTTGTTGATGTGGTTCTTCCAATTGAGTTTATTGTCGAGAGTTAGTCCTAAGTACTTAACTTCATCGGACAGCTGTAGCTCAGTTTGGAAAAGTGTTGGTTTGGTAAAGTTGGTCGCACCTTTATATGGGACAGTCAAAATTTTTTTCGCGATTTCGGAATTGGTCCCATAGTAAAAGTTGTTAAGTATGACCTATAAAGTCGCTGCGCAGAGTATGACTGGTGGTTAAAAGTTCAACCTGTATAAAATTTTTAAGTAAAAAGAAATATGTACCTACCTATGATTAAGACGAAAAAAGAGACTAAACGTCGAAGTAAGGTAACATTATTGTGTCTGGTTTTTATAATTTTAATTATAATTTCAGTAATTAAAACCGATACTCTATAAATTCCATTCAATACGTATCGTAACAGTCACCACAGTTTCGACCGGTAAAAGCCAGTTATCGTTACCCATGCGCAAATAAATGAGTGTAGCTTCATTGTTTATTACTCGATTTGTATGTTTTAAGGCTTATTATATTCCTTGATAATGAAGCAATATGTTTTATATTAAACAAAATTTGCGAAATGCTAATATTTACGGAGATTTTTACAAAATAAAAAATAATAATTTTATAAAAAAACTGTTTTTTGTGATTATTTTTTTTTCCTATAGGTTTCACGTAAATGTTTGTAGAAAAGGAAATAATCTTTATAATATAAGCTATTATTTGACACCTCGATGATTAAAATCGGTTAAGTGGTTTTCGAGATACACCGCCAAAAAGAATAGGTCCGGCCGCCATCTTTGTGACGTCATTACTATCCCCTCCACCATTTTTCCGCTTTACTACCGCATGTACGGTGATCAGGAGAACTGTCCGAACACATTGATACCGGTTGTGGGTAAGGCCGAGCTGAGTCAATTAAATCTGGCCTCTGAGCGGCTTGGCGACCGTACTAGTGGTGCTTTTTCATCTGGTAGGTAGTTACGAGTTTCTTAATTTTCACATACGATTTTCGTACCACTAGAAAAATATATCATCAGATTTACCTAGGAAAGTAATAAATTGTATGGTTTTCCGCCCCTATGTATGAAATAAGTATGCGTAGTATAGTGGAACGTAATAGACGGAAAACTTTTCGACTTGCGAGTGGTACTTAGAGTGAAAAAGTTCACCTTTTATGAGCCCAACTATACTCGCAAAGGAACTTAGGAATGGCTTTCGTTACACCGTACCGTACCCGGTTCATAGTTGGTCATTCGTCGTGGATCATTGTTGGAAAAGGTGTAATGAAAACTTCAGTAATGCATAAAAGACGGTCAAAAATCATGAGCCGCGAAATATGCAACTCATAATAACTTTACCTAGGTTACATTATATTTATTAAATTTAGCTTGGGTATGGCGTAGAGTCAGAGTCGTTAAACTTTTTCATTATTAACGTTCGGCTCGCTGAAAGCTCGGTGAGCGTTTTCAATAATACCCCTCTCGACGTCATGCCGCGTTAGGATTGTTCTCGCTGCACGCTTTGTTTACGAAAACATTGCCGACTACTATTGTCGGTCACAGTCCAGTCGATTGAACAATTATTAGCTAATGTGGAGCAGTGCCGACCTGCAGCGCGACACACATTCCCAACAAGAGAATTTTAATCAAGCCAGGCGGTTTGAAACTACCTACCGAGAATCCTTACTATGCGTGAAGGCATGCAAATTCTTCACTGCTTAATCGATTCTATGGGACACAATACTTAAAAATAAAGGAAACGATGAAAAACTGTTTCGGGCGCAAGTTTAAGCTATGGTGATGGAATTACTTGCCCTGGGGGAGGACTAAATGATAGGTCAACTCTCACACATCTCTCACATACGTATACGGAACGACTTTTAGTATGAGACCAACCCAGAAATCCTCAAAAAGAAAGGTACGCAGGTAAACAAATGCCCGGTATAGGTACGGTATTAGCTCGCATAGTAACATGCTGGAACAGTACCTTGTACGTGTGTAGTAAAATAAATCAATTAATTAATGTATTAATTCTCATAGTCATAATTCTTAGAAATCACATGTTCTCATCAATATAATTACCACGTCTATCAAATAGCAGTAATGTCTGGCGCGGAGAGAAATTAAAGATTTCCCACCAGATACAGTCTCATAAAATATTTATGACCAACAACAAACATGTCGTTAACCGGGATTTGATTGACCGTGTTGAAAAAATTTATCAATTTACTGATTTACAACTCACTATTTTCACGTATATTTTATTTATCAGCATGCAGCATGACGGAGATTATTATATCTCATAACAATAATTCCGAATCATAAGTAACCTCAATTTACCATTCGTCGATGATCTCAGGTTAGGATTGTCATTATTACCTAATTTAAGAACCTATGATATGGTATCCCATTCAATCCCGAGACCATACACGTAAAGTCACATTGCCAATATTGAAATGTTAATATTTTAAACATTTTATGCGATTTGATTTATTTATTTAATAACACGTTTATGATAAATAAACTTTTTTTATATGCTTTTACAGACGACTCTACTTTTTTATTCAGACGGTCATTCATCTAGTATTCATCAAAACTTTCCTAGCAACACGAACCCAATGTAGGTTTTTCTCAGATTTTCTCTAACCACTTTGATTTTTAATTCTGATGTATCAATCCCGCCCAGGGAGCCAGGGAGGGAGGGGGAGGGAAGATAACAAGATAGAAAACTTCAATCGAAACTTTAATAATAAATAATGTATGGAATCAGTCACGTGACTTTTCGTAGCATCTGTTATCCCGATACGATTTTTCATTTCGTTTGACGTTTGTCGATTGTCATCTTGGCTAGGCCCCCAGATTTATATAACACTGCGTTGTCACCAAACTAACGTAGATATATTTCTTCCTTCAATCCGACATCGGGTTCTGTTTCAATAAATACAACTATTGCTTATAAAAATGTATCAATTCGTGAGACACGTAGCAGAGATTGAGAGATTAGCGGTAATTAGAGACGTCTGCGCACAAGGGCGCTTTGTGAGATCCAGGCTTAGATGATTCAGGTCAGACGTCAGGCCGTCAGCGCCGCGGTGACTGGAACGCAATGGCAAATTCGACTTGCTGTAATGACAGTTGATAACATAACGCTCGGGTCGCACCGTTTTTTTTAAATGCCAAATTTATTTAGGGTATTGGTAGCTAGCCAACTAGTCTTAGAGGATACTAACAGGTAGAAGACATTTATTATTACGTACAGTCAGATGCACAGAGAGACGACTACACCCCCCCCACCCCCCCATTTACAATCGGTCTATCGCTCTGCATCTGACTATACAAGTCTTTCAAGAAATATATATATATATATATATATAGTTCTCCTCATCGTTTTCGATGACGGCGACCCTAAATAAACATTATGGACGTTGTCTAGCATGAGCCCTAATGTGGCTGGCCAAGCCGAAATGCAGTATACTCGTACCTAGATTGGAAAGAACAAAAATAGAATTTATTCCAATTTTGGTGCTTGTTCCAGTTTAATCAAATAACACATACTTACTCCGGCGGATAATTCAAAATCTGACAAATTCATGATATGTCGGCCATGTCACAGCATTTGTGATATCATGGGCTGACGAATATGTAGAATTGTGCTCCAGTTTGCCATTCAAGGGCGATTGATGGCAAATGTGTGATCGTTCGCTAAACGGACTATGTACCCGTGTTTATGTGTAGACGTGTGCATGCAAATTTTACTGTTTGTTTAATGAGGTTAATTATGATGGCGTATCCTAGACGCTTTTAAACGGTAAATTTATTGCCTACCTAACTTACATGCTGCTGGTATAGCTCTTAAGCAACATTGAAGCTTATGCATATACTTATATACTTTTAATGATAGTGTCTTAGTTACTTTACTTTGCTGCATAAGAATCAAGGAAGGACATGGACCAGAGCTACCTTTAAGGTACATACTCTTTTATTTGCGTAAAAATATGAAATCGAAATATGTAACTGCTTCTTCTTAAACTCCGCAACAGACAACCTAGCCAGCCTAATAGCGGATATAAGCCTTAGAGAACTCCATTTGGCAAATAACCTAGTATTTATTTGATAAATAGTGAATTATTAATGCATGATTAAAGCGATCCTCCAGATTAACTCGTAACATCAATTATTCTTGACTATAGGTACACATCTCTGTTGTATTAAAAGATCGAGTAATTTAGGCTATGCTACGAAATCGATCCCATGAAACCTTAAGTTTATTAGAGTTCACGTTTGACGACCGGTCTGCCCTAATGGGTAGTGACCCTGCTTATGAAGTCGACGGCCCTGGGTTTGAATCCCGGTAAGGACATTTATTTGTGTGATGAGCACAGATATTAGTTCCTGAGAATCCTGAGTCATGGATGTTTTCTAGGTATTTGTATATTATATATATCGTTGTCTGAGTTCTTGAGCTTACTGCGGGATTTAGTCCATTTGTGTAAGAATGTTCCTATAATATTTATTTATTTATTTATTATTTTATTGTCCTATGTCCCCTCGATGGGTCTCTAGGGAGGCACCGGTGCGCCGCCATCTGAATCGGTCTTGAGCTTCGTGCTTGAGTTCGCTCCCTTTCCAATAGCTTTCGCCTCTGCAATAAGAGTCCGGCGCCAGGTCTGCTTAAGACGGCAACGTTTCCTCTTTCCTTGGGGATTCCAGTCTAGTTATTAGTATCAAATATAATATGTACCTAATTAACTTTAGAATCAATGTGTAAATAGTATAAATTTACTAATTGTAAGTATATGAATATACACGTGTAATAATGAATGCGACTGATTACATTATACTTGAGCGGAGCTGGGTCCTCCTCTTGTCAGTAAAGTAAATGATCCAGTCATGTCATAACCACCACCACCTCTTGAAAACTTAAATTACTGTCATCGGGACCTCTAGTAATATCCATTAAAATATATAATAAACTCCCGGACTCTATAAAAGAAGAAGAAATTTATAATATACATATAAATAAAATTAAACAGTTCTTATTAGATAAGACATACCTATTATATTCTAAGCGAATTTTTTAATGACAGATTATAATTCAATAATATCTATAGATTATTCGTTCTTGTTAATATAATAACTTCATGTTTTGAATAATAAATGAAAAATGAGTATAATAATATTGCAATGCCCAACCGGGTTCACAAAGACCTAGCTTATAAGTTTACCACCTGTACAACTATTTTGTGAATTTGCAATAAAATATTAATTACATATTGAGTATTGAAATGATGCCATGGTTACCGGCAGCATTTCCTTACTTTATCGCAATCCCACGATGCCGTAACCAGAGAAGCTGTCAACCCCATTGTCCTTGGATGAAGGCGTTGCTTGGACCTGAGTCCTTTTAAGCAACTCATTGAAACTGTAACATAGGCCTTTATTTCGGCGATCGATAGAGATTGAATAGATAAGAGAAAAATCTAAAAATAAAAGGCAACTAATACATAATACATACATACATATTGACAAATTCGTAAAATCGGACTTTGAAGAAAAACGAAGATTAACTAAATATATGGGACACTCGGAGCAGGTTGATTAGAACCAAATAGTAATAAGCACTTCGTTTTTGATGGATTACGTATGTTTAATGAAAAAATATTCAAATCTGGTTCCATTCATTCAACTAGCAACATTTACTGACTTACCCGTTTTTATTAATAAAACTCAAATGAGGGTGGATAAGAAAAAATCAGATTTGACGTTAGTGATTAAGCAAAATTGTTCTCTCGCTGTTTCTTTTAATAAATTTATGGGTTTTAAAGTGTAGTTTTAACATGTTTGGTCCTTCTAGAACTGGATTGTGAAAGTGTAATAAGTGCTAAAAACAATAGTGTAAAAGGCTAAGTGTTAATTACTGCGAGTTGGTAAGATTAGACTGTAAATATAAACTTTGATTTCGTGCACCAGTGAGGTTAGAAACCTTTATGAACTATTTCACTAATTTGGACATTTAAACAGTGCACAGTGCTAAACTAATTTTGGACTGCTGATACTTGAACAATATTAATTCATAATAATAATAATAATAAAGTGTTTCAAACTAATGCAATTTCGTTACGTGAACTTTGTGATTAGAAACTTTGATTATTTTAAACTGCACATTTATAGACTATTTCGCCAGAT
Organism: Cydia pomonella; assembly: GCF_033807575.1. Classification (NCBI taxonomy): domain Eukaryota; kingdom Metazoa; phylum Arthropoda; class Insecta; order Lepidoptera; family Tortricidae; genus Cydia; species Cydia pomonella. Next base: position 9,412,059 of record NC_084707.1, read on the forward strand.
ATAACTTCACGTAAATTGAACTCGAGTATATACGGGAAAGTGGACTTTGAACTTATTTTGTTGTGAATTCTTGTTATAAACGTAAACAATGGCTCAACTTTGTGAATCACAAAAAACGTTATCGGAACGTATTTCTAAGTTACAAAGTAATACTAAAAAGACGTCTAAATCAAGATATACACTTGGGTACTTACAAACACGTTTAGAAACATTAGAAAGTTATTGGTCTAAGTATCAAAATCAATATGAGATGATTCAATCAACAGTTACGAAAACTGAACTGGAGCAATTACATTTTAATGCTGAAAGTCTGTACGAGGAAACTGAAGACCTATACCTGGAATTTAAGGGATTATTAAAGGATTATTTGTTGGAATTTTCGAATGGTCAAGGTCAACCACAATCAAATAATAGTGCGCATAGTTTTTTATCAACAAATGATGGCGAGACCACCCCTATTAGAACTAAATTACCTCCTTTATCTATTCCAAAGTTCGCCGGTAATTATAACGACTGGACAAGTTTTAAAGATTTATTTAAGGCTCTCGTGCATGACAACGTACATCTAACAACTATTGAAAAACATCATTATTTGAAAACTAGTTTATCGGGAGAGGCTGAACAACTTCTAAAACATTTTGCACTCACGGAGGCTAATTACGATAAGGCTTGGAGCACACTTGAGTGTAGATACAATAACAAACGTATGATTGTCACTACAATAATTAGCCGCCTTTTAAATCAAAAGAAGATGAACACAGAATGTTTTAAAAGGTTAAAGGAAATTTTAGATACTACGAAGGAATGTTTGAATTCTCTCGATAATCTCGGCGTGGATACCTCCACATGGGACGCAATTATCGTACATTTAGTTGTATCCAAGTTGGACTTAGAGACACACAAACAATGGGAACAGTCACTTGGATCATCTCAAGATATACCCACATTTACCATTCTGTCATCATTTTTAGAAAATCGTTTCCGGTCTATGGAAATGGTAAATGTCACTCACAAAAAAGACCAACCGCAGAAAAAGGACTTAGTTAAATATTCCACAACCCAGAAACCCACAAATATGAAGTCATTTGTCACAGAAGTAAACTTTGAATGCACTTATTGCTCACAAAACCACTATATTTGTCATTGTAAAGAGTTCGCCGCATTAGATGTTCCTCAACGTCAGGATTTTATTAAGAAGAATGGCATTTGTTTTAATTGCCTTGTAAAGGGTCACTCCGTTAATGCGTGTAGGCAGAGCACCACCTGTAGAAAATGTAGTCGACGACATCACACTCTGTTGCACTTCACAAACCCTAACAAGACCACATCAGTGCCTGAAAACGATACAGCAACACCCAGTACACCTGAAACAAGCCAAATCACATCAACCGTAGTTTACAAGGCTGAGGTTGACAGCGACAGTGAAGAAGTTATTTTGGCAACCGCGCGAATTGCAGTTAAGGCAAGGAACGGCGACACGATAGTCTTGAGAGCACTGATTGATCCGTGCTCGCAGTCCAACTTTGTTACTGAAGCGACAGCTCAACTGCTTAATCTCGAGCGCACTTCAGTCAACGGAAAAATCACTGGCATATCTCCTGTACCAATGACAACCAAATCACAAGTTGAGTTGAACTTTCATGCCATTAGAAATCCATCACACATAATTACAGCTAAGGCGTACGTCCTTAGACGAATAAATTCGAGATTACCATCACAAGAGCTCCCATCTGATACCTGGCCTTCTTCTGAGATTTCAGACCTTGCGGATCCACACTTTCACAAGTCAGGATCTGTCGACGTGCTCTTAGGTGCCGTTGTATACGCACATATTATTCTTGGTGGAGTAGTAAAACATAATGAGTCTCTGGTCGCTTTGAACTCACGATTGGGCTGGCTGGTATGCGGCGAGGTTGCGCCGTCGGGCCATCAGTTACACAACGTTATTGTTATGCATACACAAGTCGAAGTTGATCAGTTACTACGTCAGTTTTGGGAGATCGATGAATATTCACCAAACGCGAAGCCTCTGTCACAGCCTGAGATGCAGTGTGAAGAGCATTTTAAGAAAACTCACACTCGAAACACTGACGGTCGATACGAGGTTCGCCTACCCTTCAAGGACGAAGACGCTCCAAATTTAGGCAACTCCAGACAACTTGCTTTAAAGCGCTTACATCAGATGGAAAATAAGTTTAAGCGCCGACCCGAGTTTCACGAAGAATACTGCAAGTTCATGAACCAATATGAGTTACTCGGTCACATGGAGGTCGTCCCTGAGACAGAAAAGAAGAATAAAGCTTATTACCTACCACATCATGCTGTTCTTCGTGCCTCGAGCCTCACCACAAAACTGCGCGTAGTTTTTGACGGAAGTGCTAAACCTGCAGATGGAAACTCACTTAACGATGAGCTACTCATCGGCCCACCGCTGCAACAAGATATACGGGATTTAGTAACACGGTGGAGACAACATAAGTACTGTCTAGTAGCCGATATACAACAAATGTACCGACAGATACTTATCTCAAAACAAGACACTGATTACCAGAGAATCTTGTGGCGTGAGTCATCGGAAGAGCCGATTAGAGAATATCGGTTACTTACCGTTACATATGGCAGTTCTTGTGCTCCATATCTTGCCATAAGGACACTTCATCAACTTGCAGAGGATGAATGTGGAGATTTTCCTGAAGCTGAACTTCTCAAAACTGATCTCTATATGGACGATTTAATGACGGGCTCATCTACCGAAGAAGACACTCAACGGCTTCAATGTCGCTTAACTGAACTATTTAAACGTGGTGGTTTTCTTCTACATAAGTGGTCGTCTAATAGTGAAAAAGTTTTAAGCGAGATTCCCGATTCGCAAAAAGCATTACAAAGTTCAGTGAATATTAAAATGGATGATTCGGTGAAAGCTCTAGGCATAGTTTGGAAACCACAAAGTGACATATTTGAACTGGTAGTTAACTTACCTCATGACAACGACGTTGTCACAAAACGAAGTGTGCTATCTGCGATAGCAAAAACGTTTGACCCTCTGGGTTGGCTAGCACCTTGCGTGGTTGTATTAAAAATGTTTATGCAGAAGTTGTGGCTGGCCGGCCTAGACTGGGACTCTGAACTTCCCGAAGACCTGAAAACTGAATGGCAGACTTACCTGACTAACTTCGAACACATGCAGGCCATTCAGCTTCCACGTTGGTTAGGGATTACAAATAATGTAAAAATTGAATTGCACGGCTTTTGTGACGCCTCTTGCGCCGCCTACGCTGCGGTTATTTACATCAGAGTCATCACGGACAATGAGATAAAAGTAAGCCTGGTCGCAGCCAAAACAAAGGTCGCTCCCGTGAAACAGGTCTCATTGCCACGTCTTGAACTTTGTGGGGCAGTCCTATTGTCTAAATTGATACCAAATGTGAAATCTAGTCTAAATATTGATGATAATCGTGTGTTTGTTTGGACAGATTCCACAATAGTTTTGGCTTGGTTGCGTAAAACTCCAAATACTTGGAAGCCATTCGTTGGTAATCGCACTACCGAAATCTTAAATGTTACGAATAGTAGTCAATGGCATCATATTAAGTCTGCGGACAACCCCGCGGACTGTCCCTCACGCGGTATCAGCCCTGACGAGCTGATGCAGTCACAACTATGGTGGGAAGGTCCAGCCTTCCTTCGCGAGTCTGTTGAGATTTGTTACCCTAATTTCACTATACCTGAAACCACACTCGAAGCAAAACCGAAAGCAAAAGTTAGTTACTTATGTACCTCTGAACAGGGACCGGAAAACCCGTTCATTTGGCTTACCCGTTCGAATGGGTAACCCCTTCATATGATAAGCTAATCGTTTGGGTAACCCGTTCAACCGGTTACCCAACAATAATGATTAACCCGTATTATTCAGATTAACCTAATCGTAACAAGTGGTTACCGCTTACAGGAGCTGATTCGGTTTGTGTTTTGCGTGTACTAACCGGTAACCTTTCGGTTTAGGGTAAGCCATACCCCTCTCCCGCGCCTTTCCCCCACCGCTGCGGCACCGCGACAGAGATGGGCATTACGTAATTGATTCGATAGTTATATTGTAACTACCGACGTAAAAGTACTTTTCATTAATGTTGACTTGCTATATAGATGCTTATTTGTATCCGGTTTTAGTAAGATGGCGGCCACACACTTTGTCATAAAACTCATCATTTTTAGGTTTTAGGGAGTTCCGATTTCGAAAATGATGACGATTTTGGAATCCAAGATGGCGGCCATGCAGTAAGTCATAAAAGTCGTCATGTAAATCGGTTTTTAGGTTTATGGGAGTGCAGATTTAGAAAAAGATGACCATTTTGGAGTCCAAGATGGTGACCATGTACTATGTCACAAAAATCGTCATGGATGTCGTTATATAGGTTTTAGGGAGTGCAGATTTCGAAAATCATGACTATTTTGGAATCCAAGATGGCGGCCATGCAATTTGTCATAAAAGTCGTCATGGATGGAGTCCAAGATGGTGACCATGTAATTATGTCATAAAAATCGTCATGGATGTCGTTTTATAGGTTTTAGGGAGTGCGGATTTCGAAAATCATGACTATTTTGGAATCCAAGATGGCAGCCATGCAATTTTTCATAAAAGTCGTCATGGATGTCGTTTTATACGTTTTAGGGAGTGCGGATTTCGAAAATGATGACCATTTTGGAGTCCAAGATGGCGGCCATGCAATTTGTCATAAAAGTCTTCATGGATGTCGTTTTATAGGTTTTAAGGGGTGCGGATTTCGAAAATCATGACTATTTTGGAATCCAAGATGGTGGCCATGCAATTTGTCATAAAAGTCGTCATGGATGTCGTTTCATACGTTTTAGGGAGTGCAGATTCCGAAAAAGATGACCATTTTGGAGTCCAAGATGGTGACCATGTACAATGTCATAAAAATCGTCATGGATGTCGTTATATAAGTTTTAGGGAGTGCAGATTTTGAAAATCATGACTATTTTGGAATCCAAGATGGCGGTCATGCAATTTATCATAAAAGTCGTCATGGATGGAGTCCAAGATGGTGACCATGTACTACGTCATAAAAATCGTCATGGATGTCGTTTTATAGGTTTTAGGGAGTGCGGATTTCGAAAATCATGACTATTTTGGAATCCAAGATGGCGGCCATGTAATTTGTCATAAAAGTCGTCATGGATGTCGTTTTATACGTTTTAGGGAGTGCGGATTTCGAGAATGATGACCATTTCGAACTCCAAGATGGCGGCCATGCAATTTGTCATAAAAGTCTTTATTGATGTCGTTTTATAGGTTTTAGGGAATGCGGATTTCGAAAATCATGACTATTTTGGAATCCAAGATGGCGGCCATGCAATTTGTCATAAAAGTCGTCATGGATGGAGTCCAAGATGGTGACCATGTACTACGTCATAAAAATCGTCATGGATGTCGTTTTATAGGTTTTAGGGAGTGCGGATTTCGAAAATCATGACTATTTTGGAATCCAAGATGGCGGCCATGCAATTTGTCATAAAAGTCGTCATGGATGTCGTTTTATACGTTTTAGGGAGTGCGGATTTCGAAAATGATGACCATTTCGAAGTCCAAGATGGCGGCCATGCAATTTGTCATAAAAGTCTTTATTGATGTCGTTTTATAGGTTTTAGGGAATGCGGATTTCGAAAATCATGACTATTTTGGAATCCAAGATGGCGGCCATGCAATTTGTCATAAAAGTTGTCATGGATGTCGTTTTATACGTTTTAGGAAGTGCAGATTTCGAAAAAGATTACCATTTTGGAGTCAAAGATGGTGACCATGTACAATGTCATAAAAATCGTCATGGATGTCATTATATAGGTTTTAGGGAGTGCAGATTTCGAAAATGATGACTATTTTCGAATCCAAGGTGGAGGCCATGCAATTTGTCATAAAAGTCGTCATAGATGTCGTTTAATAGGTTTTAGGGAGTGCGGATTTCGAAAATGATGACCATTTTGAAATCAAAGGTGGCGGCCACACATTTTGTCATAAAAGTCATCATGGTAGTCATTTTTTAGGTTTTAGGGAGTGCGGATTTCGAAAATCATGACTATTTTGGAATCCGAGATGGCGGCCTTGTTTTTTGTCATAATAGTCGTCATGGATATCGTTTTATAGGTTTTAGGGAGTGCGGGTTTTGAAAATGATGATTATTTTGGAATTCCAAGATGACGGCCACGTACTATTTAATAAAAGTCATCATGGATGTCGTTTTATAGGTTTTAGAGAGTGCGGATTTCGAAAAAAATGATCATTTTGGAATTCATTATGCCGACCATGAAATATGTCAGAAAAATAGTCATGGATGTCGTTGTATAGGTTTTACGGAGTGCGGATTTCGAAAATCATGACTATTTTGGAATCCAAGATGGCGACCATGCAATTTGTCATAAAAGTCGTCATGGATGTCGTTTTATAGGTTTTAGGGAGTGCGGATTTCGAAAGTCATGACTATTTTGGAATCCAAGATGGCGGCCATGCAACTTGTCATAAAAGTTGTCATGAATGTCGTTTTATAGGTTTTAGGGAATGTGGTTTTCAAAAATGATGAACCTCAACTATGTGTATCGTAAAGAACTCGTCATGACATTTAAAATGAGCTTAAACTCGATAGCATTATGGGAAGTCATCGATGAGTTCCATTGACAACTTCCGATTTCACTATCAGACCTTCGTCACCATGTGTATCGTAAAGAACTCTTCAAGACATTTTAAATGAGCCCAAACTCAATAGCATTACTAGTAGTTATCGATGAGTTCCATCAACACCTTCCGATTCCACCATCAGACCCTCGCCACCATGTGTATCGTAAAGAACTCGTGAAGACCTTTAAAATGAGCCCAAACTCGATAGCATTACTTGTAGTTATCGATGAGTTCCATCAACACCTTCCTATTCCACCATCAGACCCTCGCCACCATGTGTATCGTAAAGAACTCGTCAAGGTATTTAAAATGAGCCCAAACTCGATAGCATTACTAGTAGTTATCGATGAGTTCCATCAACACCTTCCGATTCCACCATCAGACCCTCGCCACCATGTGTATCGTAAAGAACTCGTCAAAACCTTTAAAATGAGCCCAAACTCGATAGCATTACTAGTAGTTATCGATGAGTTCCACTGACACCTTCCGATTCCACCATCAGACCCTCGCCACCATGTGTATCGTAAAGAACTCGTCAAGATATTTAAAATGAGCCCAAACTCGATAGCATTACTAGTAGTTATCGATGAGTTCCATCTACACCTTCCGATTCCACCATCAGACCCTCTCCCCCATGTGTATCGTAAAGAACTCGTCAAGACCTTTAAAATGAGCCCTAACTCGATAGCATTACTAGTAGTTATCGATGAGTTCCATCGACACCTTCCGATTCCACCATCAGACCCTCTCCACCATGTGTATCGTAAAGAACTCGTCAAGACCTTTAAAATGAGCCCTAACTCGATAAAATTATTAGAAGCCATTGATGAGTTCCACTGATACGGGAGATGTGCACAGACAGCTAACGATAAAGAAAGTGACTATATAATAGGAGTAATAGGTACTAAACAAAAATATACCAAAATCAATGCAACGCCTTACCATATTAGGTAATTTGCCTTAAACTTTAGCATGTGTTTTGAAATCTACGTTGTGCGCTACTTGACTTAACGTACACTTTTGTTTGAATTAGCAATATTAGGTCGGCAAATTACAAAGCCTTTGACAAATACCGACTGCCGCCGCGCCGCGCCGCGCACTCACACGTGCACGTAGGGAATGGAACCGCCGTGTTTCGCGTCGGGCGCTACGTTAATAGACCATATGCAGTTCACGTAAAAGTTAAAACAGCTTGTTCGTATTTAATCAGCGCTTGAAGCGGTAACCCTTTCCCGGGTTTTTAATATCGGTAAGCGCTAACCTGAATTAATTCAAATAAAAGGATTAGTTTCTTAACCGATAAGCCAATCAAAAGCTTACCGAAATGAAGCGGTTTTTGGAACACAGCTTTACAATAACCCGGGTTTTTGAACGGGTTAGGGTAAGCGGGTCCGGTCCCTGCCTCTGAAGTCAATGAATGTGTACCTCAATAGATACTCTAGTCTACTTAAACTCATACGTGTAACAGCCTATTGCTTTCGATTTCTTCGACTATGTAAAGAAAAGGTTCTAAAAAGGAACGATAACCCAAAACCAACATACCTCACTACTGCTGAAATAAAAAATGCATTAAAAACCTGTATTCGAATGTCACAGTCTGTTTACTTTGAAAGTGAAATAGGATTGCTATTACAGAACAAACCTATCCCAAAAAATAGTAACATTCACTCTTTAAATCCGATCCTAGACAATGAGAAAATTATTCGAGTCGGTGGACGTCTTGTAAATGCTCAAATACCACATGATATGAAGTCTCCTATAATTTTACATTACAAATGTAACTTAGCAAAGTTGATTGTAATTGACGCTCATTTGAGAACATTGCATGGTAGAAATTCACTAACATTAAATCTTGTTCACCAAAAATATTGGATTCTAAGAGCGAAAACCTTGGTAAAAAAGATTTTAAGATTATGTAAACCTTGTTTTACCCAAGCTGCACAACCAATGACTCCGTTGATGGGCAATTTACCACAGTGCAGAGTCAATCCATCACGTCCGTTTTTGACCAGCGGCGTTGACTTTTGTGGTCCATTCACGCTGAAACTGTACTCTGGTAGATGCACCAAAACTTGTAAAGCGTACATAAGTGTATTTTTGTGTATGGTTACAAAGGCTATTCACCTTGAGCTGGTCAGTTCACTATCCAGTGCTGCGTTTTTAGCAGCCTTCAAACGTTTTACTGCTCGACGTGGGCATTGTAAAGAAATCTGGAGTGATTGTGGGACTAATTTCGTAGGCGCGTCCAAAGAATTAGACCTCGCGTTCAAAAACAGCAAATCAACTGTTATTGAAGAAATTGCCCAACTGTTGGCTAATGACAGCACAACATGGCATTTTATTCCCCCTGGCGCTCCTCATTTTGGAGGATTGTGGGAGGCAGGAGTTAAGTCCGTAAAAGGACATTTGAAACGCGTCGTAGGTGAGTCCGGCTTAACATTCGAAGAGTTTTGCACTCTGACCACACAAGTCGAGGCTTGTGTCAACTCTAGGCCTCTAACGTTGATTAGTTCTACTGTTGATGAACTTCCTTTGACTCCTGGTCATTTTTTGATAGGCGAGGCACCGCTTACTATCCCTGAAGAAAGTTTCGTGGATACTCGACCTGACTATTTAAACCGATGGCAAAAGGTGCAACGTATGGTACAAAGTCTATGGCGACGTTGGCAATCTGAGTACCTTACTATGTTACAACATCGATACAAATGGTCCCAGAATCACCCTGACATAAATGTTGGTACGGTTGTCTTAGTGAAAGACGATCGTTTACCTCCAGGTAAATGGCTTTTGGGACGAATTGTGGCGAAGCACCCGGGAGCAGACGGCGTAACGCGTGTAGTCTCCCTACAATTTAAGGATCGTGTGTTTAAGAGACCAGTTACTAAACTGTGCCCTCTGCCTCTAGCTGCTTCAGAGCCTTAGTTAAGTGATAGTTTATAGGCTTGTTTATGTACATTCTCACTCTATTTAAGTTAAAGTTCAGATGTTTATGTTTTCCACGGTTTAAAGGACCCATATAGTCCTTGGGCCGCGGCATGTTTAATGAAAAAATATTCAAATCTGGTTCCATTCATTCAACTAGCAACATTTACTGACTTACCCGTTTTTATTAATAAAACTCAAATGAGGGTGGATAAGAAAAAATCAGATTTGACGTTAGTGATTAAGCAAAATTGTTCTCTCGCTGTTTCTTTTAATAAATTTATGGGTTTTAAAGTGTAGTTTTAACAACGTAACACAATTGTTATCAATTTCCAATTAACGTTACAAAAGTTACGTTACGTACGAAACAGGTACAAAAGTTGTTCCATACTAGTAAAACTCTGAATGTCTGAATGTTCTCAAGGCATGAAAACTATTCAAGTGGAAAAGACTACTTTTTAAACGTGAACACGATCCATGGAAACGTTGTATTTGCCGTGTCGTAATTTGGCACTATGACGCATGTGGACACGGAAAGGATTAACAGACCATTCTTGGAGGCGTCGCAATACAACATTAGCAGCTAATCGATGCTTCGACCACACACGAAGAAGTGACGTGCGTCGGTTGCTGGAAGTGAAGCGGTGACAAAATAAGGAGACGATTTATACTCGTGCCAATCCACGGGAAACTTAACTGAGGTATGCGAAAATGGTTTAGAATATTCAATAAATTCTTGTTCTTCAAGTTTACCGGTATATTGATAACTGTTTGTTATGGTATGCAGAAAGGCATTTGTTTGGTTTCTACCAAATAAATGCCTTACTAACCCAGCGTTAGCGGTCTCCTTTTCAGTTTGGGTAAAAATGGTTTCGTATGTCCGGATGTTCTCCTCTACAGGTCACAATTCTGGACCGATTCTCGTTTTTGCGAGCAGGTTCGATGATTAAATATATATTTTTTGTCGATTCAGATTTGGGAGTTTTAAGTTATGCTCGCGAGGTCTAGGCACAGCTCACGTGTGGTTAGTTTATTACCGTATATTAATAAGTATTTGGTAAATATCGCAAATAATGTAGGTAAAAATGTGTTAGTCTAAATTGGGATAAACAAACATACGTGTAGTAGAAAAGTTTACCTGATTTACAGAAAATGCTCTAAAACACCAATGCTTCTTTGAAATATACCGCATCTAACTTTTGAGAACATATACCTTCATGTAACCAATGGAAAGACCCAACGCGTGTTTTTAAACAATCGGCTCCCGTTAGTTCACGCAATATTGTTGAGTACACATTGGTATACATACAATATGCATACTCGTACTTAGATATATAACAATACCTAAATATATATATATATATATATATATATATATTAACAGCAACTATTACAGTACGGGTAGACATTTCAGATAACACATGACATGAATGCGTATCTTGCCCACGGTTCACAGAACTTCAATTAGGTATAAGCATTCGTGTACTTTCTGTACACGAGTAAAGATACTTAAGAGGATAGGGGACGGCCGTTTCTCCATACAAACGTAGTCCCCATTTTCCTCTCTAGATATTGACATTGTGGAAAATATTATTACATAATTCGGTGTATATTATTTAACCGTAGCCTTTAGCTACGTTTGACTTTTTAGATTTTTTGATGATTGTAAAAATTTGGAGCGAAAAACAAATTTCATACAAATTTTTAAATGCTCCTAAGCGCCACTTGCACCATCCCACGGGTTAAACGGAACCTGGAGTTACCATGGTTACCAGTACAATTTGACACTGGGTTAACGGTTTAACCCCGGGTTAGTGGGATGGTGCAGGTGGCGCTAATTCTTATAATAATTTAAAAAAAAAACGTAGGATCATAGCTGTAGGGGCAGAGAGGAAAACGAGGACTACGTGTGTATAAAAAGGTGTGCGCGGTCCTCCACTTTCGTCATAAGCGTATATTGTATACGCTTTTAAGTGGTGTGTGAGTCAATGTCGACTGTCATTACGATATCGTCGAGGTGTCGTTGGGAAATGGACTTAGGACGAGCCGGGACTTCCTTATCGGACACGATGTTTGTCGGACATTTAAAATACACTTATTAATTGAGGTTTCTGATATTTGTAAACAACACGGTAAACATCTTGGTGTATTTTACCCCGGTCCGAATGATTGTATTATCAATCAACCATCCAAGGATAATGATCCGTAATATTTTTATGCTGTTTATTTAGACACTATTAACTATTATCGGAAGTTTGTACTGGGTTATATCAGGGGCTTCGGTGTTAATTTGCTTTTCCTGTTCACATTCGTTATGTACACAACAAATTAATTTAGAACCGAATTTTAGTTGCTAATCGTAAAAAATAAAACATAATTGTGACCGCAGCCGGCAAAACGTCCTACTTTGTCGCTTGCCATAAGGACGAGATTTGCTTGTATCTTTATACGAATAATCTGTCAAGGCGTCCGACAAAGTAGGACGTTTTGCCGGCCGCAGTCACATATTTGGAAAGTTAACAGGGCTGAAATGTTTCACTTTCAATCCGCTTCATAGTTATAACTAATATTTATTACATAGTTATTAATCTATATAAATTAGATAGGTGACGGTTTTCAGAAAAAAATATACCCGTTTTGCCTGAATTATGCTTAATTTCCCATACTATTTTTTTTAGTCAGTTTTGTAACGGTCCATACAACATGTGTGGTATGTGCGTTAAAAAACTGACAATTAAAAGTGGGACACTTTTTAGGGTTCCGTAGCCAAATGGCAAAAAACGGAACCCTTATAGATTCGTCATATCCGTCTGTCTGTCCGATTATGTCACAGCCACTTTTTTCCGAAACTATAAGAGCTATACTGTTCAAACTTGGTAAGTAGATGTATTCTATGAACCGCATTAAGATGTTTACACAAAAATAGAAAAAAAACCGGCCAAGAGCATGTCGGGCCATGCTCAGTGTAGGGTTCCGTAGTTACTCTTCCGTCACAATAAGCTAAACTGGAGCTTAAAGTATAGTAAATTGTTAACCAAGGGATGAAACGCGAGTTAAACAAATAGGCAAATTTGCATAATCAGTACCTAATTAAAATCTTTTTACTATGAAGGGGAAACTTTTTGCGATAACTCAAAAACAGCTAAACTTATCATGTCCGCTATAGTTTTCATTTAAAGTCTTTCTTAAGCTCTACTTTCACGATTTTTTTCATATTTTTTGGACCTATGGTTCAAAAGTTAGAGGGGGGGGGGGGGACATTTTTTTTTTCTTTCGGAGCGATTATCTTCGAATATATTCACTTTATCAAAAAATGTTTGTTGAAGTCCCGTATTAGTTTTGAAAGCCCTTTCCAACGATACCCCACACCGTAGGGTTGAAGCAAAAAAAAAAATCACCCCCACTTTACGTGTAGGGGAGGTACCCTCAAAAAAATTAAATTTTTAGATTTTATTGTACGACTTTGTCGGCTTTATTGATTTATATATCCATGCCGAATTTCAGCTTTCTAGCACTAACGACCACGGAGCAAAGCCTCGGACAGACAGACAGACAGACGGACATGGCGAAACTATAAGGGTTTCTAGTTGACTACGAAACCCTAAGAAACAATAAATTTTGGGGGTTCCCCATACTTAGAACTGAAACTCAAAAAATCATTTTCAATCATCAATTTTCTGTGTGGGGTATCTATGGATAGGTCTTTAAAAATGATATTGAGGTTTCTAATATTTGCGCGAGAGACACTTCCAAAGTGAAAAAATGTGTGTCCCTCCCCCTGTAACTTCTAAAATAACAGAATGAAAAATCTAAAAAAAATATATGATATACATTACCATGCAATCTTCCACCGAAAATTGGTTTGAACCAGATCTAGTTAGTAGTTTTTTTTAATACGTCATAAATGGTACGGAACCCTTCATGGGCGAGTCCGACTCGCACTTGGCCGCTTTTTATTGCTTAAATCGATAGTGATCGTGATTCTGAGCAGAAATAACCCAACATTTGTTAGGGTATAAAAAAGACAGGGTACTTTTTTTCTGAAAATGCCCGCGGGTACGAGTCAACATTCATTTAATATCATCAATATAGAAGATTTTTAATATAATATATACAAATGAATAAATAAATATATAATATAATATAAACTAACAATATACATTAGTTATTTGTTTTACAAGGGGGCAAAGTTGTTGTTTAACCCCTCGTGCTAATATGAATATCCGAGGAAGCAAAAGATTCTTGAGCGTTGCGAGCGTTTCAATAAATTGTTTTTTTTTTACCACAGTAACACGAAAAAATTACTAACTGTAAACGTTACAAATCAAATTCAAATGAATGTTATTAAATAAAGATCATTCAAAGTCATCACATAAAAGTAAATCCTATCAGCCAACATGAGGAAACAACTCAAAAGCATCAGATTACTTTCCCGCATATATATGCAATGGGAAACATATGGGAAAGTAATCTGCTGTTTATCCATATGGATAAAATCTGCATTTTGTCCATATGGATAAAATGCAACTTTCTTATGAGTTTTTGAAGTACAAAGAGAGCTGGTTTACGAGCTGGTGTGGTGAAAAACACATATATTTTAGTCATATTTCATAATTATTATCTACAAATTGTAACTGCCAAGCGTTAACATTAGCAAAAAGGCATTACACGCATCATTAGTAAATTTAGCTAAGCATTATTACTCGTCAGGTATTTCGCAACATAGTCCCGACAATCAATTTCTCTACGCGCCAAGCCGGAGGCCTATTGTTGCAGTAACAAATTGCTCGCGAGGGCTGTGCGAGATTCCTCACGGAATATAACCATAAGTTTAGCGAATCGCGGACGTCGATCTCATCGGACAGCCGGCGCTGTCGTCGGCGGAATTCGATTTATCGCCGGCCACAGCGGCCCGTTGTATGCGCAGGCGCAGGACTTTTGTTCCTACCGCTTCTCAAGCACTTGCCTCAGATGACATGAGCCAGTATATACCTATGTATGTGTAAGTAAGTTAAGTCAAGATAGTTCTTCACCTGCATCTTCTTCAGCTTTTGAAGCTATAAACTACCAAATTAGCTCAGATTTGCTTACAAATGCATTATAGGCCCGCCACAGGAGGCTTACGTTAAGAAGCAAGGCCTCAATAAATAGGCTATAAATAAATGAATATTAGTTGCACTCGTTCTGCATATGCTGTAGATTGGCAGGCACAACACGTACCCTTCGGCCAGAAGTTAGCGCACATAAGCCGCCGCTCGCGCACGCCAAATGTACTGTTGTTGAATTAAATTTACTCAGCTGGGATACCCTCAGCCATGCATAGATATATCAGGGGGCCTACCGCGAAAATCGAAATTCGCAAATTGCGGGAATCTTCCTCTTTTACTCTCACTAAGACGTAATTAGAGTGACAGAGAAAAATGCCCGCAATTGACGAACTTCGATTTTCTCGGTTATAGCCCAGAACACGTGGTCGCAATTATGCTGGTTCGTCTGGCGACTCTCGCCTGTGAGCTGTGGTTAGTAAGCGATATACGTGGCCAGTGCGCAGCCAGGGCTATCAGCACGCGATCTGTCGCTTACTGCGCTAACGAACTCGTTTACTTACTGCTATATAGGGTGCACTTCATTGACAACATCATCCATCACTCCTTTGACATGTAGGTACAATTTAGGAATTCATTTTAATTTGGTATTAATTTTGCTACAGTAAACATACATGTTTTCTTATATGTTCCACTGGTTCCATGGCACAAGTACATACCTATCTACACAAGTTCTTTCCGAACTGAAAGTAATTCCGAATGAAGTAAAAAGCGGCCAAGTGCGAGTCGGACTCGCCCATGAAGGGTTCCGTACCATTTATGATGTATTAAAAAAAACTACTTACTAGATCTCGTTCAAACCAAATTTCGTTGGAAGTTTTCATAGTAATGTATATCATATATTTTTTTTAGATTTTTCATTCTGTTATTTTAGAAGTTACAGGGGGGGGGGGCACATTTTACCACTTTGGAAGTGTCTCTCGCGCAAACTATTCAGTTTAGAAAATAATTATATTAGAAACCTCAATATCATTTTTGAAGACCTATCCATAGATATGGGTTTGATGAAAAAAGATTTATTGAGTTTCAGTTCTAAGTATGGGGAATCCCCAAAATTTATTGTTTTTTTTTTTCTATTTTTGTGTGAAAATCTAAATGCGGTTCATAGAATACATCTACTTACCAAGTTTGAACAGTATAGCACTTATAGTTTCGGAAAAATGTGGCTGTGACATAATCGGACAGACAGACGGACATGACGAATCTATAAGGGTTCCGTTTTTTGAATTTTTGCCATTTGGCTACGGAACCCTAATAAAAAAGCGTCGGTGTCAACATTAAACAGACAGCGAATACTCCAACTACTTATCGCAGAAATACCTTAGCTCGTTCCAAGTTTACCAAGTTAGGTTACATTACATAATACAATTTAACATACAGTACAAACACCGACTAACTTAGCAATTGTGAACGATGTCAGTAAAAAAAAAAAATCTTATTATCTTAAGCTAAGATCATGTTTCCCTTTTGCTACTATGCAGCTGATCGTGTGAATAAAGTTTTTTATAATGACGTCCACATACTGACATTGTTTCGCCCTACAAATGTAGCTATAGATTCGCGTGTAGGTAGTTAGTTAAAGGGTATCAATGAAACAGTGGCAGCCCTGTTATGGGGAGCCCGCAAATTAGTAGAGGAGATTGAGTACAAGAGGTGTCGGATTACCCGCGAGCGAGGGCCTTGGCCCAGCCTCCGATCCCATACATATATTGCGGTTTCCTTCTAACAATTAATTGACAGTCCATTGAGCATATTGTTCGGAGTATATCGTAAATATAATTATAGGTGTAAAGGGGACTTAAGAAGTTAGGCATAAATATTCACTTATCCATTTGGCGGTAAATTTTAACGACGACTGTAATTTATTGCCATTTATGAGCACTAATCGGTTGTGAATTTTGTGATGTAATCAGGGTTTAGCGTGAGTTAATATTGTACGTACCTACGTGATTTCAATGAAAACTATATAAACTTTGATTGCAGTATGGCCCCCACGTAAGCCGCTTTATAGTTTTTAGAATATAATAGTAACAGAATATAAGTTGCAGCGACTTGCCTACAACATACTCGTAGAACGATCCCATAACATACTTTGTTTTAATTAATATAACTTATGTAGATGAGTTTATTATTTGAAATGCCATTACATTATAAAAGAGAATGCCATTATCTAATGTTTTGAATTTAAAATAAAAGTAAGTAGGCAATAAGTAACAGAATATAAGAACAAAGAACGATAAAAGTAATTTACAGAACTATTTTGATAAGTACCTATCGTTTAAATCGTACCTTTTTAGGGTTCCGTAGTCAACTAGGAACCCTTATAGTTTCGCCATGTCCGTCTGTCTGTCTGTCTGTCTGTCTGTCCGAGGCTTTGCTCCGTGGTCGTTAGTGCTAGAAAGCTGAAATTCGGCATGGATATATAAATCAATAAAGCCGACAAAGTCGTACAATAAAATCTAAAAATTTAATTTTTTTGAGGGTGCCTCCTCTACACGTAAAGTGGGGGTGAATTTTTTTTTTGCTTCAACCCTACAGTGTGGGGTATCGTTGGAAAGGTCTTTCAAAACTAATAGGGGTCTTCAACAAATATTTTTTGATAAAGTGAATATATTCGGAGATAATCGCTCCGAAAGAAAAAAAAAATTGTGTCCCCCCCCCCTCTAACTTTTAAACCATAGGTCCAAAAATTATGAAAAAAATCGTGGAAGTAGAGCTTAAGAAAGACATTAAATGAAAACTATAGCGGACATGATCAGTTTAGCGGTTTTTGAGTCATCGCAAAAAGTTCCCCCTTCATAGTAAAAAGACTTACTTTACCTAATTAGGTACTGATTATGCAAATTTGCCTATTTGTTTAACTCGCGTGAAAGGTACCGTTTCATCCCTTGGTTAACAATTTACTATACTTTAGGCTCCAGTTTAGCTTATTGTGACGGAAGAGTAACTACGGAACCCTACACTGAGCATGGCCCGACATGCTCTTGGCCGGTTTTTATTAATAAAAAATAGAGTAGGTATGTGTCCTTTGAACGTAGAGATTGTTAGAGGTTATATCGATCTACTGAAATGGTATCTTTATTGAATACGGAAATAACAACCTATTTAGGTATCCATAAGTCCGTAGTCTTTGCACCATCCAAAACGGTTCAATTAAGGACGAAAAGGACGCGAGAACGTATATATAGATGTAAAATTAATTATGCGACTGACTTAATCAATTAACGATACCACGAGCCCTGAGAGCCGTCGGGTACTGCGAAGATTTATACCGAGTAATTTCGATCATACTGCATACTTACCCAGTAATAATATCCTTTTCCTCTCGCCTGATAGTAATTACTGTTACCCGGTATCATCATCTCCGGACTTCCATCGACATGGATGGTAAATTAGCAAAAAATAATGGTCAGCGGCCGCTTTGAGCCGTCCGAGGCACATGCGGTGCGGCAAGCAGGCTGAGCTCTCACTTACCGAACACTCGCTTAAGAGAAACCAGTGTAAGAATATTCTCTAGATCGGTAACGGCTACGCGTCAGACATCATTTTATGCAGGATAGCTGAGACAAGCTCTCGGTGGACGACGTGAATGCAGAGACTGCCCTTGCGCACCATTGCGGGTAATGAGCGAAATTGAACCAGCAAAGCAGAGGTTTAGGGTCGATCATGATTATTCATGATGCAATTTTATTTAATAGTTAGTTGCTTATACACAGGACAAGATATACCTACTTGAGAGAGAAAAAAAAAAGCAAAATGTACTTACCCAATACCCACTACGTTAACACAAGTGAGTACGTAAATAGTAGATACATATTTCAGCATAAAAAAACTCTGTTACTTACCAATTGTGGAAGAGCGGTATTCTCGTAATACAAGTATTTACAATACTTAAAAAGAGATACTAGCACAATTATACCGGGTGTTTCCTGTAACACGAGCAAATAATTAAACCATATATTGTACTCCTACTCCTAAAACGATATAATTTTAGATTAAAAACTTTGAAAAATTATGAAATTATGCTTTTATCTTTTTTATACCAATTTTATATTATTTTCAATGTACGATGACATCAGTGTGTTTGTCGTTGCTTGTCACGCTTTAAACGAAACGCAACAAAATTCGCAATACATTGCGTCTTAGTATTAACTTCAATGTGTATAATAAAAATTAAAACATAAGTTATTTTTAAAAGTTGCTGAACAAAAGTTGGTGAGTTTGAGGAGTACAACCTACAGTTTAATTTATTGCTCCTGTTACAGGAAACACCCGGTATAGACATTGTAAGTATGCTACCAAATAAATATTTTGCTACAATTTAATTAGTCATAATTGTGAGGTTTCTACAAACCTTTGCGCTATGACACTTTAGTGGCGTTCAATTTGTATGAAGATATCGTTCAAAGTTCTTGCTTTGATTCTCAAGTCTAAATTCAAATTATTTTTGAGTTGGGCAAAATGTTATACGTACGTAAACGTATATTAAATGCAAGTTTTTGAGGTATTGTATGGAAATCTTCATACATTTAATTGTGTACCAAAATCGACAAATAATGAGAAAGTTAACGGCGGAGAATACCTATGCTGGATATCTATGTTGAATATCTTCTTTATATTTTGTGTCAGTTTTTACATCCTTGTCAGCTTTGTAACGAACAAAAAACACTTTGTGATGCTCACTAAGAAAAGAACTAGTGAACACTACGAAAAAAAAATTGTGCTCTTTCCCCTAACAACAACATAAATTGAACTGACGGCCCAACGACCAGCAGAAACACTTCAATCATTACTAGATACTCTTTGAAGTAGCAGTAAAGCATTCGTGTTTCTGTTTACGGATTGTCCATTGCGCCATGCACTTAAACAGTGGCAGCTGGGTATGGTAAGAATAAGAACGCTTTCCCTGAAACTATGAACGTAAATGTGGAATGTGCTACAACAATACGAAACAAACGAGGTCGTGTTTTCGTACAATAGAGGGCATTGTAATTCAGAAACGTAGATTGTAATACCAATTCAATATCAATGAAAATTCGCTTGCAAAAGCAAAAAAAGGCAATGTTTAAGGTTTAGGTAAAGATTGTTTTTTAAACAATAAGCCACTAGGAAAATGGTTGCATCAGCAATAACACAACACAACTATAAAGCGTGTATTGCCTAGGTCTTCTGATGGCTCGGTCTGCCTCGCGAGGTGCGTCTCTGTGTCTCCGGGCTGGCTCGCGAGCCACGCATTCGAGGCTGCTGCGCGCCGCGCGAGTCTGTGCGCCCGGTGGAGACGCGGCTTTAGACGAGCGCGACGCACTCAATTTTTTATATAAGTGCCTAAATATAATTTTGTAGAAAATAATGAAGAGATTTGATTAGCCTAGTCCGGTTTGACGGGGGTAAAAATGCACCAATGCTAGTGATTCATTAAATATTGACTTAAGGGTTATCGATATCGATATGAACCAATTTCTAAATTGTAATAACAAATGTGAATCCTCCTCGAATTAGACGTTATTGATTACAAGCATCAGCGCGTTCATCACCTTCTTGCAAACAGCACAGCGGCACGACAGCACTGGTGGCCTAGCGGTAAGAGCGTGCGACTTGCAAACCCCAGGTCGCGGGTTCAAACCCCGGCTCGTACCAATGAGTTTTTCGGAACTTATGTACGAAATATCATTTGATATTTACCAGTCGCTTTTCGGTGAAGGAAAACATCGTGAGAAACCGGACTAATCCCAATAAGGCCTAGTTTTCCCTCTGGGTTGGAAGGTCAGATGGCAGTCGCTTTCATAAAAACTAGCGCCTACGCCAGTTCTCGGGATTAGTTGCCAAATGGCATAGTGCCATGCTGCCATGAGCCGTGGCATAATGCCGGGACAACGCGAGGAAGAAGAAGAAATATCCAACATCTGATATTGATTCGAGTCACTAACAAAATTTTAACATTACATTCAATATTAATTCGTTTCAAATATTGTAATCACGATTATAATCTTTTAGAATACATAACCGTGGTATGATGAGTCAAAATTTATCGATATCAACTTATAAAGCAAGTTTCATTTGCCCTCGCACTATTTAACGTCTGTCCAAAAATGCCCCGGTTTTATATGATTAGGTATTTAAACTTGTACAACCCTTAAAGTTCCTCAGTTTCATAAATAATTATCTATAAATGTAAGAATAGATACATTATAGTACCTATAAAATTAAAAACAATATACTTACCTATTATTATTATTACGCAATCAAAGGGATGATAGCTACTCAAAGTGATAATGCAAATTAATTGAAAAAATGTATATTTATACTTATAGACAGTAAAATAACTTAATAAAAAAGGATATTACAAACTTATTTTAATTTAAAATGTGAATGTAATACTGACTGGCAGAGACTAAAGAGAAACCTCTGCAATCTTCGCAGGTGTCAAGTAGAGCGGCTCGATATAATTAAAACCATTTGTGTGAACGTATATTAATTATGATACTTATTAAGATTTTTTTTAAACAGTAATCGCATTATTTGCTACTTAATTTCAAGTTGCGTTCAAACGCTGAACAAGTACCCGTACCATAAGTCCCTGAAAATGTCAAAACTCACATATAAGCTATCGGGAACGTAATTTACTTTCTATACATCTCTCTGGCACTTATATGCGAGTACGAGCGCGATGCATAGAAAGTAAGTTACGTTCTCGATAGCGTTTATGTCAGTGCTGAACTGGTGGTAGCCACAAAGGTAGGTCTACGGTGAGCCGCATAACCACACCGCTTCATAGTGCATATTTTATACTACCAACCTACTTAAATTTAATGAGGCAGGTATCTACGCCTATTAGATGGGAGATCCTCTTAACTGATATAATTTGAGTCATGCCAGTTTGCATACCGTGCAAATTGGAAGACTTTTTTTTAGGAGTTATTTATATAATTTAGGATAGGACGACTTCGGGGGAAACGGAATGTTTTTATTAACCATTTGGTCGAGTTGTTCCTCGTTATATTCAGAGAATGAATTCAAGGACGACGTTTAATCCAAACAATCGTATTATAAATCGGGCTAAATTATTGATTCAAAAGAAGGTTTATTTTCAGTGTGCGTTCTAGGTAGGTGTTTCTAAACGGATGTGGCCGGCTGGCGCTCCCCGAGTGGGCTTTAATTTCCTGTAGTTTACACGATGGGATTGAGAGGAGTTGAACTTCTCGCGGATGTCAATATGTCAGTGAACCCTAGAACAGTTGTAATAACCATTGTAGCGGTGTTGATAACTTAATCCGTGTTAATAGTATTAAGGTTCAACGTTACTCTTATTTTTTACATATACAACAGTTTCTCTAGGTTTCAATAATACAAAATACACGAGAAAACACATGAAACTGAGCAGCATGCTACCGAATATTATCTTTATGATAAAGTCACGCCACCAATCATTTAATTTATTATTTATCCCGGCCCACAAACCCGTGAATATCACAATTTCTATAGTACACACTATGATCCAAAACACGTGCCATACACGCACGTGACGGAAGCGAATTTTAAATTCCATTAAACAAACTAAATAAATAAAAGCTAGAAATATGTAAAACCCTCTTTTTACTGTACTAGCTTGAGGGACTATTAAAAGAAGTAAAATTATTTGATAATGCGAAAAAAGAACTATGATCGCAGCAAAAGGAAAAAAGTTTATGAAAGCTGCGATAGAGAGCAATCGGGAGATAAAGAACATGTGCCAGCCTAGGAAATGGACTAGTGCAGCCGATGCGTCTTGAGGTTCGAGACCCCGCATGATGAGAGGCCCAGGGACATGGCGTGGTACGTCAGGCTCGTCTTTAATTACCTCGACGTGTCTCCGTCGAGGAGGAGCTGATAACCAGGTTGGTATAGATTCCGCATTCTCGACTAACTTTTCGGCCCACATTGAGAGAGTGCCTGGTCTAGGAGCAGGCATAGCCGGTGGCGGAGGTACGTACACTTCTTGTATAGTGTACTGTGTATCTCGACGACGAGGTGCGACTCTGTCAATTATAGATACTGGCCTCACATACTCATCTACGCTGTTTAATGAAGAAGTTCTACGTGATGCTTGGCCTACAGGTATTGGTGGTAAATATTCGGAACTCGAATCGGAACAACATCCCTCATCATCGAAAAACGGTTCAGTAACATTAGAACGCGGTGAAAACTGAATCATATCACTCGTAGCCTTACTTCTACTTTGGTTCGACCTTTGTGATATTACAGACGTTCGATGAAGTGGCGATAATGTTTCGTAGATATGGTCCTCTTCCCTTTCTTGTTTCTGTTCTTCAATTTTGTTAACCAATTCGGTTTTTTCATTTGCAGAGTTTTCCAGTTCTTCCGAATAAGTCTTCCATGGATAATGGCGACCACAAATTTTTTCGCGTTCAAATCTTCTATATACAGTGGCCGTGCTAGCCATCCGGAATGAAGACATCACTACACTCACCCATACTAAGGAGACTGAAAATAGAAAAAAAAGCAAATGTACTCAATATAAATCTCCTCATACAATCCAGCTCTCTATCGGTTCGACAATTGTTTATCTACAGGGTAGGTACGATAATGCATCGAAACACGATAAACTCGTCCGGCTTCGCAACTCTCATCAGCAAAAGGACTTTTCGCGTTCCACGGAACAGAACGGAAACGCCTTATGCACGTCGCTTCCCTCAATTCCTCCACCCATATGTGTACAATCACATAGCTAAACTATTCAACGTGCAAAACATGACACTCAAGGAATTTCAAATTGTTGTCCGAAGGTGGTTAGCCTCTCTCTCTTACAGGGAAACTGAAGAGGTATTGAAACCTTTGCAGTAAAATACACTCAGGCACACACACACACACACACACACACACACACGCACGCACGCACGCACGCACGCACGCACGCACGCACGCACGCACGCACGCACGCACGCACGCACGCACGCACGCACGCACACGCACATGCACATACACACACGCACAAACAGTAGTATTACTCATCATTATTAATATTAAGTAATGTTCTGCATCCACTCATTCTCCTTTTTTAGGGTTCCGTAGCCAAATGGCATAAAACGGAACCCTTATAGTTTCGCCATGTCCGTCTGTCTGTCTGTCTGTCTGTCTGTCTGTCTGTCTGTCTGTCCGAGGCTTTGCTCCGTGGTCATTAGTGCTAGAAAGCTGAAATTTGGCATGAATATATAAATCAATAAAGCCGACAAAGTCGTACAATAAAATCTAAACATTTAATTTTTTTTAGGGTACCTCCCCTACACGTAAAGTGGGGATGAAATTTTTTTTTCGCTTCAATCCTAGAGTGTGGGGTATCGTTGGAAAGGTCTTTCAAAACTAATAGGGGTTTTCAAGAAACATTTTTTGATAAAGTGAATATATTCGGAGATAATCGCTCCGAAAGAAAAAAAAAATGTGTACCCCCCCCTCTAACTTTTGAACCATAGGTCCAAAAAATATGGAAAAAATCGTGGAAGTAGAGCTTAAGAAAGACATTAAATGAAAACTATAGCAGACATAATCAGTTTAGCTGTTTTTGAGTTATCGCAAAAAGTTTTCTCTTCATAGTAAAAAGACTTATTTTAATTAGGTACTGATTATGCAAATTTGCCTATTTGTTTAACTCGGGTGAAAGGTACCGTTTCATCCCTTGGTTAACAATTTACTATACTTTAAGCTCCAGTTTAGCTTATTGTGACGGAAGAGTAACTACGGAACCCTACACTGAGCGTGGCCCGACATGCTCTTGGCCGGTTATATAGTCTTTATCTGCATGTAACTTATTTTAATTATTTTAGTTGATCACCTCATAGTTTGTAATCTTTTAATTTCTCATGTATTATATAGCACCAACTAGTTGTTAATTCGTTTTGCTGTTACTGTCTCACCAAAGTCCTCACGACACGACACAGGCTTGACCTAGTGTGAGGGCTACTGTTAATCTAACCGCAATGTATATAAAATTTATAATTACCTACTTTTGTCAACCCTACCTCTAATCAACTCTACCTTGTTAATAAAGAAATTTTGTATTTGTATTTTTGTATTTGTATAAATATAATAAAAATACGCTACTTAAGATAAAGGTAAGTTAATGCCTCGTTACATTAGGGTCGGAGAATTCCGGGAATCTTTTTAAAAATGTAGGTGATAAACATAACTATGTAATAGGTACGAAAAGAAAAGGATGTTTATCATGCAATGTGTTATGGTACTCTAAACTGGACCCTGAATGCAGACGTGTGAATAAGCACATTACTTTAGAATGCAACAGAAAAATATCACATCTTACATTTTTCGAATTTAGGATCAGAATAATGGTTCATCATGTCCAAAACGTTCACAATGATATGTGGAGCTGAATGAATGAATGCCTGAAGGAACAAATATAGCTCCATCGGGGAAGGAGCCTTTGCTATTTGTATGGCGTGTCTGGTACGTTCATCGTTTTCATCTCGAGCTGCACAAACTGCTTCCACCCACCAGAACACTTGGTGGCAGTATCTAAAATGTAAAAAAAATGTGTTTGATATGCTACTACTTATAAGTAGGTATTATACGAACTAGGCGTTTATAAAACGGCTACTTCAACCACATTATTGAAATATTTCAATTACACCAACAGGGCTTATTGAATGTCTCTAAAATCTAAAATTACGACTAGGTAGGTACCTACATATGAAGGTACAACAAATGTAGGTACCAACCACCTAAACAGAAAATGTATAATTGTGTATTACGGTGTTCCAATTAGGTCGTCTAATTAAATGAATTGGCTAGTTTGTATTTGACAGATTTTTATTCAATTTAATTTTCTATTCTAAGGCGAGGCTCCTTCAGAATATATACGTGATTTTCTAACTAAAATATTTTATATTGTTCAACTAAAAATCAGAGAAATTTAACTCGGGGTCCGATCATGCGCTAGGTCACTTGCATCACTCGAACATATTCATCACTCGACCATCAGTGTGTATTTTTGATATAACCACAAACTTAATCTAGATGTAAGGTTTAGTGCTATAAAACAATTCTGAAAGATTTTTTTAATTTAGTGTCAACTATCAGAGCATATTTAATTGTTGAATTTTGTTCGAGCAGCAATGTACTCGTACAGTCACCCAATTAGAATCCTAGGCCACTATAGAACCTTGTCGGTTTAACTACTAGATACTTGACAGGTTGACACGCATCACTCAATAAGCACTATCGTAGAAGTCATTATGGCATGGTTCTATAGTGGCCTAGGAATCAAATTGGTTGACTGTACGTACATCATGGTCACTTGTCACGTCGCGTCATTAAATGCGACGTTTTAGTACTTTTGAGTTAAAGCAAGTGTTATTTTAAACGTCATACTTGATGTGATAGGCGTTTGACGTTTAAAATAACACTTCCACAGTCTGTGCTATCAAAATAGCTGCCAAACTTAGCTTGGTCTAACTCACAGGTACGTTAAGTACAGCTTGTCAAGCCATTTACGCCAGTAGAAAAAGCGGCAAATTTAAAACAATGTAGGCGCGAAGGGTTATCGTTGAGAAAAGTAAATTTGAAATTCGCGCCTTTTTCTACTGACAAACTTGTTTGACCGGCTATACGTACGATTATTTCATAGTCGTCACCTGCCAATTGCAGCAATCGGAAATAATATAAAGTTTCCAATCTGCATGAATATCCATTTTAAATCATTTTGCTTTAGCTCAATAGAAACAGCCGAGTCTTCTGTCTGAAGTCCTGGAGGTGGTGATGCTAATGTAAACACCAAGCTTAACAAGGCAGGCAACACCATTAAAATAATCAGGAAAATCCCGATTCTGAAAAATACAAAAATATGTTTTGTTAAATCTCAGCTCCAACTGCTCCAATCCACAATAAGGACGCTAAAAAGGCGACTTTTGTGTCAAGCCCTTGTAGTTTAATATAGTAGGTATAATCTTTGTAAGTAGGTACTGTACACATTATGGCAGTATTTATACTTTTCAAAACTATTCTAACATCACCCAGATTTAAGACATTTAAGAATAAGAAAAAGGTAACTTCTGTGCACAATACAATAAAAGTTTACGACTCTGGTACATATATAACACGTTTTTCTTAGTTGAGTTTTATCTCGAATACTGAAAAAAAAATATCCCGACTGATTTAGATGACCTTAACATTGCAATCTTTACAGGAAAGTGTATGGTCCATCTATTTCGATGGAATTATGTTGCTACAGAAGTCATTAATGTCATTATCCAGTCCGTCGGGCTCCAATGTTAGACCAGTTCTAGGGAAATAGATCAATTAAGATTACTAAGAGGAAGAGAAATATTCTAACTTAGAATAATAAAGGTGGTAGGAGAAAGTAAAAAATTATATTAACTTGTAACTTCTAAAGACAGAGTCAAAGTAAGCTACTGCACCGTCTTGGAAAAGAATGCCAGCTTATGAGAATGTCCTTTAAATAGTGCTTGGCACCGCTTCATTTTGTGCAGATTGCTATGGATTTTTATATTATTATTCTTCTTAAATAATGTCAACCTGGTGCTGATAGAGAAGCATTTTACTTCGTCATTATTTTGCACAAATACGGCTTCGGCAGAGGCTCCTTTTGTTTTTCTACAGTGTGTATTTTTGATATAACCGCAAACTTAAACAAGACGTAAGTTTTAGTGCTATAAAACAAATTTGAATGTTTTTTTTTAGTTTAGATGTTTTGTAAAGATTTCGAGCGGCAATGTATTTCGTACACATGGCCACTTGTGACAGTGTGACTGTGACAGTTATTGTGATATTGTCACGTGGCGTCATTAAATACGAGATTTTGAGTTAAAACAAGGTACATATAGTGATAGTGTTATGACGACCGGTCTGGCCTAATGGGTAGTGACCCTGCCTATAAAGCTGATGGTCCCGGGTTCAAATCCTGGTAAGAGCATATATTTGCGTGATGAACACGGATATTTGTTTCTGAGTCATGGGTGTTTCTATGTATTTAAGTATTTATAATTATAATATATTATCGTTGTCTAGGTAGGTACCTACAACACAAGCCTTATTGAGCTTACTGTGGGACTTAGTCAATTTGTGTAATAATGTCCTATAATATTTATTATTATTTAGTGTACAGGCCTGCTGAATTATTTTATATGAAAAATGAAAGTCGTCCATTTTTTTTAAACCTATGAATGTGTGTTCATTACAGCCTAAACTAATACCTACTTAAATACCCTTTGTTTATGCGGTAGTATCAAAAATACACGCTGTTGTATAGGCACGAAAGAGAGAGATGACTAAGTGTTGTTTACTCACCCACGATCGTTGCTCAGGAAATGTTCGCAAACAAGAGCAATATCGAAGCAAATCAGTGTGAGGTAGACAACTAGACCTGCACAAGAAGGCAAGACTCGATGCAAGAGGAGTGCTGTCCATTTCGGCAACTCCCAACCCAGAAGCTCACCCGATACCTCGCTGTCCAACTTGCATGTTACCATTGTGAAGCATTACCAAATATAAGATATTTAACACTGTTCATCAACTTTATATATTCACATCCCACATTTAAACATCTTATTTACCAAAACAACTTCAGTCACGGCTTTTTAGTGTGCAAACTGTGCAAACCAAACTATGTTTTGTTTCAAGGCGAGAAACACAGAAAGTAAACCTGTGAAATATTAAACACACCCATTGATAACAACGATAAGATAAAAGGCAAACAGATAACTGAAATATAGGACTCATACGAAAATCTTTCCTCTATAATCTACAAGTCTACAATACCACCATAGAGTTTTACTATTAGTTAGTTATGAAAATTAATCTTTATACCTACATAAGTATGGGAGACTAGGGAGACTTGATCCTAGGAGAGAAGAGGAGACTTGGTCACGTGAATGATAAACCCATAATTAACTATCAATAAATGACAAATAACTTTCCTAAATGGATTTAATCGCAATAATTTTGACAACTTATTAGAATTAGAATTTATATTTCAATATCTATTTTAAATAACTTTGTAGTTTCGGGGACCAAGTCTCCCCTACTATTTTTTTCGTAATTCCAAAGTCACTAGACCACCGTGGGCAACCTATATCCTGCACGGATAATTATTGCAAATATGAATCTGCGCCATTATATGCTCTTTGCTCTGCGCTATGTGCTCAACACGTCTAGCGCGCGACTTCATATGTCAAGCCAAACTTGTTTATTAGCCCCGTGGTAGCCCCGTACCTTCTCAAGGGATGAAACGCAGTTGTGTGGTGGAAAGACATCCCAATAATTCCGTGGTTCGATACAAAGAGAATATAACCACTACGTGTTCGAAATTGCATCGCTGCGTCACTTTCCTATGACATTTTGGGGAAAGAGATGCAAATAGCGCAACCCAAAACACACCACGAAGTGATGTAGGGATTTCAAAAATGAGGATAAACGTGTAAAGCTTAATACAGATGGCGCTGAAATCGCTCAAAATTTGTCTAGAATTCTTCAGTTTGGCTCCAGCACAGGTGGAACTATTGTAAGGGTTCGGGTTTTCAAACTCATTGTTTCCATGAAGGTTTACATAAAGTGGAGAGCGCAATGACTTTTTTGCCATACCAAATTGAACCTAATCACTGAGTTAGAACGGTGTTCGTACCAGACTAGAGAATACGGTCCACTTCAGATAGCAAAACCAGAGCCCTGTGTTTCACTCGCACATGTTGCCAATGTTAACCTTTTGGCCGCCGGACCCTGTCCGCCAAGACGCTCACTCACACGCCAGAGCAAATTTTAAGTAAACAACTAATAAAAAGTTTAGGGATTGCAAATAGTGATATCGATATTTATAATTAATGGTGGAATTCTTCTCAATTTGGCTTATTTATTTCCAAACTTTGATTTCTCTCAAAAATTCTAAACTAAACAGATTTACTATACAAGCAAATGTTGAAAATAAAGGACTTTATCATGAAAAACAACCGAAATTGACATTATCGATTCATGAAGTAATATCCCCGCACTAGTCTGTACGAGTAGTCTTTTATACATGCCAACGGCGCGCATGGCTCGTCTTTAGTTCAGACTGACAAATACTGTTTACGCGCGAGCTAAGTAATAATAGCGTCTGGATCAACGGCATAAGCGCTTGTCGGTACGTAAACTTTATAAACGTAAGATTAGAGACGCGCATCGTGTGTCAATTTACATACTTACCAGAGCGTTTTCGGAGAAAAATAACAGGTGGATTTAATTATTTCAAAGAATAAATAACAGTAATATTTAATCAGTCATTTATTAATGGAATATTAAATACATAACATATAATATATAATTTTGGCCAATTTTCATATATACACGATTAGACATATATAATATATACACCACGCTGGTTTTGGTTTCCATTAAATTCAACAAGACGTTAGGTTCATTAACAGAAGCTAACTGGTAGATCGCTTTTTGAGCCCCACTACACTAATATATCAAAATAAACTAGTGGCTCTGGGAGCTGTAGACCTTCGCGACATGATGAGAAAACGCAAAAGTGAAAAATACTTAGTTCTTAAAATCATTATCACTGTCAAG
The DNA here is from genome assembly GCF_033807575.1 of Cydia pomonella. Classification (NCBI taxonomy): domain Eukaryota; kingdom Metazoa; phylum Arthropoda; class Insecta; order Lepidoptera; family Tortricidae; genus Cydia; species Cydia pomonella. Next base: position 9,442,347 of record NC_084707.1, read on the forward strand.
TCACGATAGTCTTAAGCGCCATTTACGCTATTTGCACTTAAGCCCTTTAGGGCAATTTCAGCATATTACATAATTTTCAAAAACTGGATCGACAAAAAAAATTGGTTCATCATAGAATCTAGTTACAAATTTTCACGAGAATCGGTTGAAAATTGCGACCTGTAGAGGAGAACATCCGGACATACAAAAAGCAAATCGAGTTAAAATGTAGACCTCCGCTGTCGCTGCGGTCAATAATTTATTCGGCAAATAAACCGAAATGGTCGATTTACTTGTCTGACTCATTTACTGAAGAAGCTGCCTAAACTTTAGTTTTTAGTTACTACGAGTAGTTACCAACAATGACAATAATTGGCGATTAAATGTTTGAACGATTAAATAAAACCAGATTCGTGAAATCATATTTATTTAAAAAAATTGCACATCGATTGAACTTTCCCATCCCTAGCTGTCTTTTATACATGCCTACGGCGACAGTGACACAGAAAAACGTAGAAATTATAAGCATATTTTTTAAATCCTTTATTATGAAACAATGGATTCATATAGCTGCTTAAAAAGTAAATGTATGAAAAAACAAAGGGTCAACAAGTTGACATGAGTACAAAAGAGTTTCCAATTTCTATTATTTTACCATTTAGTAAGCGGTTGAAACTTTGTCTTGTATACAAGACGACGGCGCGAGTGAATCGTACTGTCGTTGTCTTGTATACCGGACCAAAGAGCATATAATCACTACGTTTGTGTACTGTATCCAGTTTATTATCTACTTACGTGATTGTTTCACGTACCTATAGCGATTTGTTATTGAAGCGGAACACTCCCTACACACGTCAACGTGACATTGACAATTTGACATTAGTTGACACGAAATGATTGTAGGTTATGTTATGGGCTTATGGGCAATGGAATTGGAAAATAACGAAATTTTGATTGTATATTGCCCTTTGTGAATCATTATAATGTATAAAAATATTTTATCAAGGTCATTGCTTGGCAAATCCGCTAGTTTGTTCAAAGGTTCTGTTGAAAGCGTTAGGCAACTTAACTGCGGGATTTGTTTAAGAAATCCTAGGCAAACACCGAAGCCAAACAACCGAGCCTCTCCAGCAATAGCTAGCAAATACCAGGTCATTACAGATAACAATGCGACTGTGATAGAAAATACGGCAGAAGAGTTATATAAGGAGGAAAACAAGTACCCTATTTTCAGTGACGAATTCGATGGTGTTAACCTGGAAAGTATGTCAAATAAAATTATCCTAATTATTACATGTAGACATTGGTGTTAAAATTTTCTCACCATTCATTAAATTTTTTCAGGAGGAAAGAATGGCGTTTTCGAAATTGAAGATTTAGTATCATTACTCCAAAGAGAAAACTCAAAAGATATATTTGTAGCAACTGTACCTCAGAGTATAAACTATGTTGATTACATTTGTGTTGTTAGTGCCCGAAGCAAAAGACACATTTTAGCATTGGCAGAGTTTGTCAGAAAAGTTTACAAGAAGAAATGTTACAAGTCTGATTCAATACCAAGGATTGAAGGCAAAGATTCTGAGGAATGGATGGCATTAGATTTAGGTATTTAACATCTAACCTACATCCACAATCCACAAGTGATGATTAGTTACATTTTATATTTTATTAATTTCAGGCAACATTGCGCTGCACATTTTCTCGGAGAAAACAAGAAAGGTCTATGATCTAGACTCTTTGTGGGCAGTAGGACCAGAATATGATGAACAAATGAATAAGAAACATGATGTAGCAGATATTTTCCAGAATTATAGTGAATATCTGAAGGACCTTAAGCCACTAGCATAGCTGTTTAATTAACCAATAAAACTATTATTTCAATCATGTAGGTGTTTCGCTTATAAACCTATCCACAATTGTTGAAATTATTTTTACTTACTTATTAAAATTAATATTTTTTTAATTATTAAAATTAATATTTTAAGACTATAGGCCGAACCATGTGTCTTAGGGTGTTAATGTTATATTAGAATCTGTAGGTATATAGTGTAAATCATATTTTACTTTTATCCACAAGTCATAATTTGATTTGTTTTATAATGTGTTACCCAATATTAAGTTATGATTCTACAGATTGTTATAAACTTATTTAACAAAATGGCAGAAAAGACTTTTCTACAAAATAATCGTTAACAAAAAGAAGTTCATAAAATTAGTCTGTATGTCATCATGGTCTTTATCAGCTGTTCCTCTTTACTAAATCATGCTTTCCAAAAACAAGTCTGCTGTAATATTTGAAAAGTTCCTTTGATTTCTCCAGGATCCGATCATCAGATCCTGACCTGATGGCATTGGAAGTATTGGGACCAACTGTGAAGTATATCCTTTCACACGAAAAAATAAATCCCCAATTGGTCCAGTGATGTTTGAGAAATTGGGGAACACACAATAAACAAAACAATGATCCCAAGGGATCCCGATGGACCCACCTATTGAGAACATTCTTCCAAATTTTGAAATAGGTTTCGAAGGTTTGGAAAAGAGTGAAAAACTACTTTAGAAGGCCAATTGTTGGAGTAGAATATTTGGAAAACCACATCATAAATTACGTCGAACACGTGAATATAAGATTTTTGACCCTCCCCCTCTTTTTGTCACGTCTGGTCATATTTGCAAAACCCTTACCCCCTGATGTGACGTCATATATTAGCCAATATAGAATTCCAATTAATTATTATTATATGAAATAAATAAACAAATTAATAAAAGATATTTTTGTTTCAAGCAATATTAGAACATTTAAATACAAAACATGAATAAAAACTATTATATGTACCTAATTGCAAAAATAAGTAATTTAATTGTACGGTCACGTCTGAAAATATCGATACGGAGAAAGTGCCAAAAATTTTTTGGGACTTTTTCCGTATCGATATTTTCAGACGTGACTGTACAGCAAATAAAAAAAATCAATTTTTGGTTACAGATGAAGTTAAGTGTCGTCAACTCGTCGCAAAGTTTGTGGCTCCCCCTCCCCCTTGTTACAACATGTCACATTTTCTTGACCCCCTCCCAAACGTGTGACAGAATTTATGGATGACCCTGTGATGTTGACAATTAATGGTTAATGATTAATGAATGAGAAATTAAAATAAGTGGTCAATTAAAAGTCTCATATAAAATGTTTATTTTCGCTTAGTTATTTAAGAGATACATAAAGTATTGGTTGTGTGAAATTATAATACAGCAATTGATTTGTATACTAATAATGGAATAACATTAAATTTGAATACAAACTTTTATTAATAATTCATAACTATTGAAATAAAATGTCCATCTGTTAATATAATTTGATATACAAAATAACAATTTGGCATATTTTTGTTTATGAACTAGCTTGAATTTCTAAATGCATTGTTACAATGTAAAATAATTACAAAAGCATAGCTGTCGACTACAACATTCATTCCACAATCACAAGATTTATTTATTTCATTTCAGTCAAATTCAGATGCACTACCTAATAAAATCTAATTATTACTAAGTAGCATAGTTTAGGAAGCAACCTATATTTATAAATATACAAGTGCTTCTAATGGACTAAGAATAAAATTAATTGGAAGCCAATATATGATAAGATAAACATAAAATGTATCATGATAAAACATTTATAAATTATAATAAAATATTGTAAGAATTAAGTTATGTTGTATTAAAAACAATTATTGGACCGCTTGTAAGTCTTTCATTTTCACAACTAATATCAATACAATAATTACATAAGGATTATAGGGTGCCACTGCCACACGCATCCACAAATATTCATTGGCTTTCCACAAAAAAAAATGTCTTACAAATACTGAACTAATAATTTGCCTTAAGTCAGATCTTAAAAATATGATCGAGACCTGTAACTGGTCAGATTAGCAAAATGAAGGCTACAGTTCAAATTATGAATTTGGTGCAAATTTTCTAAATATAATTTAAATATATTAATATAAAATACACAAATACATACTCCAATGTGGTTGCTTTAATTTTGCAAAGTTTTGGCTCATGACTACTGATTTAAGACAATATGGCCACACTTCTCCTCACACCAGCACCTGAATTGACATTGTCTAAGCTTGACCATTTCTTTATGCCATTCTTGGCAATTTCAGCAGATATTTTATCTTCCATGACTCGTGACATTGCTTCTAATTTTTGTGCTCTCTCCTTGCTCAGTGGTTCACTGGGGAAAGCGAGGTCATTTGCCTCTGCAAGTGTGCGTAGATCAAAATAGTATTTAGCGTACACACTAGATGGAACATTGATATTAAACTGCAGCATTTCTAGAAACTGCCTCTCTAACTCATTCATATCTTCTACAGTTATGTCTTTTAGAATTTGGCAGTAATCTACGTTCCAGACAGCCTGGTCATCCCACACCTTACTGGCCAATAATATGGCTCCTAAAACTATCCTCTTCCAATTAGATGGTGCAATATCTAATTCAGCACAGATGAGCAGGCGCTCCAAGTAGACAAGTGTGATGATGGCGCATTCTGCTGTTAGTTGTGCAGCATTAAATAAGGTTCTTACAAACTTATATATCTGTTTGTGCTCAGGATTATATTTATCATAGTCATCACTCACCCCTTCCTTGCTCAGTGGGTGTAGTTTCTCATCAAAAATGTCGTGTCTACGTTCCGATGTTCTATTCTTGATATGGTAATAGATGGCCAAGGCTACACACTTCACAGTATTCTTCAAATTAGGTTGTGACACTGTACTATCATCTAAATAGATAGTAGAGCAAGAACTGCTTTTCTTGAGTTTGTTGTCCGCAATCTGATGTTGGCTGCGCTTTCTGGTGATGCCGTTCTCTATAGATGCCTTAGACCTTTCCATGAAGATGGTTTTGGCTATAGGATCTTGCGAAGGGTCGATATCGCCGTCATCCGGCTCGCGCTCGCTGATGTGCTGGATGTTATTAGAACTGACCTCACCTTCCGGCAGGTAGTCCTCCAGCTTCACGACGTCCTTCCGGATCGGCGAAGGGCTCCGGTAACAACAGCAACTATTTTGGTTACCCATCTTTGAATGCAAATTACGAGCGCTAAAGATAAGTCGTTATCATTCTACAAGCACTGCCAGTGTCTGAACGCGCGTAAATAGCGTACCGAGTCACTATAATCACATAAAAGGGCCATAGTATCTGAAACAAATATGTATCATCAATTTCTATACGTTCTAGCGAAATGAATATTCAGTTATCACATGCGGCATATATTACTTCAAGCAAGAATAAAAGTTAGGTACCTCAACAATCGTGATCAGTATTAGTCACATTTCATTGAAATGCAAAGAATAATAGGAGAGAAAATATATCAATCACTTTATTGGAGGTTCGATTCTATCCATTTGACAGAGCTTGAACGTCATTAAATTTGTTGCCTGGCGTTTTTTTACTGCGCTTGCTTTTGCAAAATAAACTTGTTACTCGTTGTTTATGGTTCTTCAGGATGCGCATTGCTGGCAACATTGTAGTCACTATCCAATCATAGACATGCAGCAAGATGGCGTGTGCATAAATTTCCGGTGGCGGCCATTCGTTTAGAAGGAGCGACATTGGGAGACTGTTTGAAGTTGTTAATTAGTGAATTTAAAGTGTTTTAGACACCGGTATTTATCTCAGTATATTTCAGTTTTGTAATACCATAATAGTAAAATATTTGTAGTATATAAAAGATACTGTTTTGGTACGATGCGTCGTAAAAGTGAGCGTACAGCTACTAAGAAAGCAAAGGCTTCTCCCGAGAAAAAAACAACTGAAAAGGCAAAAAAGACTAGAACATCTAGACGACGTAAACAGTCTAATTCTTCCGAAGAATCCGCTGACGAGACTAGCCCAGTTCGAGAAGCAGAAGCGACCCCCGTTGAGCAGGAACAGAAACCACCTCAGACTCCTACTAAAGAAAAAGAAGTTTCACCAGAAGACGCACACGAAGTGTGGCATGTGAAAGCAGCAGAGGCGCCCAGCGACACGGGGGAAATACAAAAATTAAAAATATGTCTAACTCGCCCTCCCTCGACGCCTGAGCGAGTGGACAGATCACCGCGTAGCCGAAGGAAGCACTCCCGCGCTACTAGTTCCAGCGATACACCGAGCGTCGAGGCTGTCGAGGACCGCAAGAAGAGTAAGCACCGTTCTAAACGCTCTGCGCGAGAGTCCAAGGATGAAGCTGAGAAGAACCAAGATAGCCAAGGCGATGAAGCTGATTCGGAGACGCCTTCAGAACCTAAAAGTCGTAAAATCTCGCAGAGTAGTGGAGCTGTAGATGACACTGTTCCTGATGAAACGCCCATGTCCACTACTAGTGAAGATAAAGTGATTGAATCAGAAAATACTACTGCATGTGGACAGTCACAAACTGATACACAATCTAAGGAATCTGATATTGAAGGGAAGACTTCTGATGCTGATACAACAGTTGCATCACCACAGGCTGAAGTTAAAGGAAACCAGTCAGAAGACAGTAAACAATCACCTAAAAATGAATCAAAAGAAAAATCCCAAGCTTCGCAGGAATTGGAGAAACCTGATGAAAGGAAAGTTATAACACAGTCAACTGAAAGCAAAACTGAAAAGACTGAGTCACAGGAGCAATCTGATGGATCCCAAGAAAAGGAGGAGACGCCGAGTGAGCATGAGGTAAGTAAAAGTGAAGATAGCAGTAATAATAGTAAGACTGAGGAAGCAGAGTCCTCTCAAAATGAAAGTTCTAAAGCTACTAATGACAATGATGTTGTAGATAGCTCTGAAAATGTAGAAAACAAGCAAAGACAGTCTGCCTCTCCAGAACCAGTAAAGGAGAGGAGAGTAGAGCACAGCATGGAGAGAAATAATAGTAGAGATCTTGAACGCTCTGATTCAACACAGTCACATGAAGAACCTATACATAATGGCCAAGCAGCTCCTATTGTTGTTAGTCGGAAAAGGAGATGGGGCTCGAGGCCAAGTAAACTCACTACCCAGAAGTCAATAACTATCTCTACCGATGTATTGAAAGATATTATTCCTGATGTAAAGCCTGTTGAATTTGAAGAGGTCATTGAAGAAAAGAAACAACACAAACGAGTTCAATCCAAGGATAAAATTGAGAGACCTGTTTTACCTAAGATTGTCATAGACAATACTGATCACCTGGAGCACCATAAAAAGGAATATGAAGAAAGGGAACCTGAAAACTTAAAATTCAGGGAACCCTTGTCAGCAAATAGAAGAATATCAATTGTTAAAGATGATAGCATTATTGCTCGACCACCAAGTCCACCCCGGAATAAACAATCATGTATTCTGTATATCACCAATCTTGTTAGACCATTCACATTGCCTCAACTGAAGAATTTACTACAACGGACAGGAAGAATTTCAGAAGATGGTTTTTGGATAGACAGAATTAAGTCAAGATGCTTTGTTAAATATGAAACTGAAGAGTAAGTATCTACCTATGTAACATATTAATATGTTCAATTTGTTATACCTATGTTGAAAATATTTTTATGTTACATTATTTTTGTTACAGTCAAGCAGTTGAGACCAGGCATGCCTTACATGGGGTTACTTGGCCTGTGTCTAACCCAAAGACCCTACAGGTGGACTTTTCTTCTCAAGAGGCATTTGATAAAGCTAAGGCAAATGAAGATACAGACAATGCACAGGCAATTACTATACCTGGCACTGTGGAGGATTGGCTGCGAGAACAAGATATGAAAAGAGAACGAGGGGAAATGGTATGTATTTTTAACTTTAACTTAACTTATTTTATATATATTTAAAAAGACAGTTCATGTCTGTGGCTTTTAAATCTTTTAATACATATTTATATTAAGAGTCCCCGGCAAGCTCAGTTGAATTTCACCTTCCCATACAAATGGAGTTTCATCTCATTTTAAAACTATGTGTTGGGTTGTAATGAAACTTTGCACATACAATGAGATGGGGTATATCTAGTCCTGTAATTAGTTTATATAGCTCTTGTTTATGAAACAAACAAAATAGAGCAAGTACAAGTTTTATATGGAAAACTTAAATTTGATGTATTTTTTTGACTGTGGTAGAGGTATATGAAGCTACATAAACGAATTATAGGACTAGATATACCTTATCATAGCCTCCTGAGTTCCAGAGGCCTTTATAAAGGACAAATTTCAAAAAAATATTTTTAACTTTCACTATACAAGACATGGTTCCAAATAAAAAATAAAAAAACATCGCTTCTGGGATTCAGGAGGCTATTGTAAGAACAAAGTTCTAGAGCAATCTAGCTAGTCATTTTAGAATGAGAGTGTATAGAACTATGTTAGTATGGAGAACCAAGCTTGCTGGGGACCAAAAGTGACAAATGTATTGAATTAGTATGTATCACAATTTGAATGTTTTTTTTTTCTGATATTATAATTATGTAGCCATAGGAGTATATAGGTAGGTATGTAACTGTGACGGATTATACAGGCGACTATAATTTACAGGCCCTTTATTATTCATTTTAAGTTTTTTTTTGTGATTATAGCAATACAGTGAGTAAGTCTTATTTGGTAAATGAAGAATTTTGCAATTTTTGTGGAAGTCTCCAAAACTCTAGAATAGCAGTTTATTAAAAATAAATATTGTTTTAAAACATGTTCAAGTTCTTGTAAGTTCCAGTAAATACCAAGCTTACATCTCTATACTCTGCACATGGTATTTGTAAATAAACCATTATAAATAAATTTTGCTTAATAATAATTGCAGATTTTGTTTTTATTCCCTAACACAGAAGACATTTTATTTTATTTCTCAGATGATCTTTTACTTCTGAATTACATTTACTTTATTGTTATATAAATTTTCCAGGAGAAACCATGGGAGCGGAAGGCGGCTGCAGTACGCGAGTGGGACTTCGGCAAGAATGAGAAAGACAAGGACAAAGAGAGACCTAAAAGAGATGAACGTGTTCTGGACAAGCGACGACACCGCACGCCTGAGAGAAGCCCAGAGCCAGGTAAATCCTTCTTGATAAATTGTAATTCTAATTTGTAAACATTTATTTTAAATTTGAGCGTTTTAGTCATGGTGATTTTACGTGAAATGCATATTTAATGTAAGGTGATGTATCTATTTAGTTTACTCGTCTCAACTAATTAAGAGGCCTATCCCTTTGAATGCCACGCCGTTCGTGAACTTTGTCGGAATGCACGAAGGTATTGGGCTGCAGGCTGTAGCCACACGCGTCAGTTGACATCTATGGCGGTCAAAGAGTTATTCATTTTTGTCATCATAAATATTAAACACATGTTTCTAAAGTCTGCATGATCAAATTTCCACCACAAGTGCAGTTTTGTATCTGGTAAAACGACCAGGTACAGTCATCTGCAATAATATGTTATTGTTCGAAGGCCACAAAAAAACTCTTATGGCTCTACAAATAAGATTGTGACAGATATTTTTGTTACCTTCATTGTTTAACATATTGCAGGTGACAACCCAATAATGATGATATTTTATTATAAGAACAATTTTTGGGAAGATGACATGATATTTTATTACACTTGTATAATAATATGATCATTTTGTATTACAGCAAAGAAATTCAAGAAGAAAGAGGAAGAAGCTCCAGCTAAGCTATTGGATGATCTATTCAGGAAGACTAAATCCACTCCATGCATATATTGGCTGCCGCTATCTGCTGAAATGGTACTTTTTATTATTTCATAATTAAACACTATAATTGCTAAAGGCACCTGTAACTTGACCACCTAGTCAATTCACTCTTGTCTACTTCTAGATCTGTGTAGTTGCTAATTGGCTAAATTAGACCCACTTCCCATTATTTGATCGAGCTTAAAATTAACATGTGCAATATTATGGTACTATACTATCAAGCTCATGTGGTGGAGAACAGCCATAGGCCATGTATAGGTAGCCATAGCATCTCCGTGATAAAACAATGATAACATCTAGCCGCCCAGACATCAAAACCTGCCAGGACAAATGTAATTTGGATTTGTCAATAGGCGGGTCCACACAGAGCGAGCATATGCGCGAGGCAATTTCCTCACGCACAAACCTGCCAGTGTAGACGTGACCCGGCTAATGTCAATTTAACAGAATTTTGTTAGTTTCTGGGTGCTAGGGGATTAAAGCATGTATCATTTTTTTTTACATAAAGCTTATTCCTTTTCAGATCGCCATAAAAGAGGAGCAGCGGCGCCAACACATGGCCGAGCATGAGCGCCGCATGCAGGAGCTGCGTCGCACCCACCGCCGTCACTAGCATGGTCCGTCCCATACTCGCTCATCCATCTTACATTACACACACACACACACACATATACATACATACACACACATACGTCTTCAGTCACAATACAACCATTTCTATAAAACACAACACTTCATGCTCATCTCGACTAATCTTTTGTCGCTCTAGCGATCTTTCTTTCCAGGTTTCACTAATTCATTTTGAAGACCTATCTTTTATTTTAATAACTATTGTTAGAGGAACATCTAAGTTCTGGTTTATTGTAAGTTAAATGTAGGTTCAACACAAAACAAGATTGTCATGAGAGAGACATTTGATTTTATTTTCTACAAAATGTTATAGAAAGGCACGCTTGGATGGAATCCTATGATTTAATTGGTCGTCGCTGATCGCGTTCGATAAACTGAGAGGGGACATTCTCGGGACGCCGCGGAGGGATAGACTACGTCGCGCTGCCAACAAATTGCCATTTGGTGGCGTCGTCGAAAGTTGCCTCGCCTCGAATTGACCGTTGGTCATTCAGTAGCTATTGAAACGCTACGGCTCAAATGAGACTCCGAAATACAATTATGCTTGACATATGTAATGACATGGAAGATACAATGAAAAATCAGAATATGACTTCGACAGACATGGCGCTGGATATTAAACATTTTCATTGAGGAGCTTACAATGGATAACTAAGATTGTATGCCCCAGGAGCTAGCCGTCGTTACTAAATATAAGGAAGTGGATCTATGAATTGTGAATTTATTATCCACTCTCCGCCTATAATAGACTTAGAATGAAAAATTAGGGATTGTGTGCTAACCCGTACAGAAATGTTTTCCAAAAACTTCCATTGTTTGATGTTCAATAAACAATATAACATTTTATGTCATGTTTTATTTCATACGTTATGGAATCCTATGTACTCTTGTACAGATTTTTAACGACCCCTGATATTTAACATTCCACAGATTCATTGATTGTATAAGTTGTGTGTAAAGAATGAAGACAAATTCGTGTTTTGAATTTGAGAGCTAATGTAGATGGCCCTTTAAGTTTCGGTATATTATTCGGTAACGATGGTTACCAAAAGTTGATCGTTAATAATTTGTTTGTTTAAACATTAACGCACATAACAAAAGTACATCAGGCGCACTTAATGCCTTAGGGCATTCTCTACCACTATCAGTTATCTTTATCTAGCGCTGAAAGAAAACATGGAGCCGTACAGCGCCATCTTTATTACTGTTTTGACAAGGTAAGATTTTTCTTAGGTTGTACCAAAGAGTAAAGTAAGTATATAGGGTTGTACAGTCAGCGTCAAATACTTTGTAGCAACCAAAGTAGTCAAATAGTTCGGTACACCATATATTTAGTATGGTGTACCGAACTATTTGGCCACTTTGACTGCTACAGAGTATTTGACGCTGACTGTACATGGGATGTAATACATTGACATATTAAAAGACTATATCAATTATATGATACAATCAATGAATCTTTGACGTCTTATGTGGCACGGGAAAAAGAACAAGTTGGTACTTGGCCTGCCATTCAACAGTCACGATTTCTATTGGTTAACGTAAACAAATAGAAACCTAATTCTCAATAGAACCATTGCAAATGAGTAAATAGTCATTATAGTTCGTGTCATCCACGATGATGATGACAATATGAGTCGAGCCACGCGTCGTCGTGAATGACACGATCTATACAGTATCATTTTTCTTAGTACAATTTTGTGGGGTCTTCCACTTTACTCCATAGTGACCCGAGGTTATACTATCGTACCTAATGGTAAATACATGTAATGATCTAAATTTGTTATCGAAGCCTGATATCCAATATTTTACAACGAGGATAATCGCCGCAATTATTTAAATTATCAATATCTCGAGATATTTATTATCAATGGGATAAGGTGTTGTAATTCTTGGCGATAAAGTTGTAGTCGTGCTGGCGGATTACTACCGTCGGCCGCTGCTGTTTTAATTTAAGTGGTGGTATTTTGACCAACACCATGGTGAGTAACCATTTATATTATTGACATTATTGTTAAATGTAGGTGGCGTGGCACCTATCTTCTTCGCTCATGGCTACATTTTACCGCCCTTACAAAATGGCTACATTTAACCGCCCAAATCTTTCCTTTTAAAAACCTGTCTGGTTACACATGAATAAATTCTCAAGAAGCACTTATAACTTAATCGTATATGTGTGATATAAAATCATACAAATACTGCCTTAAAATGTGAAAACTGAACAAAACTCTAAATGGTGCCGTACTTTGATCAGTTCCTATAATGACCTTGTATTACCGTTCTTCAGGGTCTGGTATCGTGGTGCTACATGGTGGCACTCCTGTCGGTGGCGTCGGCCCAGTTTCCCATCACAATGGAAGAGTGGTTAAGAGGAGACTTCACTCAACGCGGATTCACGGGAACTTGGATTTCGGGTAATTATTGCTATTCAGTTTTCGTAGGCGTTATAAATTTTACTCGTCATGCGTGTTTTGGAATTACTTAGCAAGTCTTTTTTTTCAGATACTGAGTTCACTTATGTGATTCCTGGCGAACCCGGTATTTATGTTTACGATGCCTCCATTCAAGAAAGCAGTGTGCTCGTGTCTGGCGAACTCATGGTATGTTTACTACTTTTACTATTTAGCCTTGTTTGTTTGTATGTTTTAATGTATATATATATATTTTCCAACTAAGATATCAACTTAAAGACGATAGTTCGAATTCCGCCACAGGCAACAATGGGCCTACCGCGCACCATGTTCGACGTGCGCCCTCTCTATCGCACTTGTAAATACGTGCATAAGTGTGACAGGGAGGCAATACGTCGAATGTGGTTCGCGGCAGGCCCGACGCCCTCTGATAATTTATAGTTATACGTATACTTGTTCTACGAAATTAATTTCTATACAGGATGTTTATTTAGTCACCTCCAATAATTTACATCATACTGAGCTGAGATAATATAGATCATACTGAGCAACTTTTATTATGGACCCACCCCGAAATTGCGTAAAAAAATTACTCTCCCATAGAAAATGTCAAGGCCAGACTGCTAAAATGTATGAAACAGCCAATTTTGTTTCGCGATTTCGGGGTTGGTCCCATAGTAAAAGTTGCTTAGTATGACCTATATATTCACTAGTGTTGGTTAAGACTCGAGTCCTTTGAGTCTTCTGCTTTAAAACACGACTCAGTATTCAGACTCACATATCAAGTCTTAACTCTAGTTCTTATTCAACTTGTTAGACTCGAGTCTTTTGTAGGGACTTGAGTCCTTTACAGAGAACTCTCAATTTTTTTGTTTGCAAAATTTCGAAATGCTTTGCCTTTAAGTAATATTCGTGGACTAGGCACACAAATTATACAATGGCGCATAATTTCTTTACTTTCATTTAGGTTACACTTCTGAAGTTGTTGACGGAGTCTTTATTCAGAGGCTCGCCTTTTGAGTTCTCTTAAAAAAGACTCAATAAATGACTCGCCTCGGGACTTAAAAGACTCGGAAGTTTTTTAAGCGCCGAGTTTCGTAAAAACGAGCCCAGTTCTTCAAATTCAGACTCAAAAGACTCGAGTTCCTACCAACACTAATATTCACCCCGTAAATTATTGCAGGTGACTAAATAAACACCATGTATTTCATGAACAGGCATTCCTGAACACATCCAGCCCCATTTTGTCAGCGGACAGAGAATATATTTTGGCTCCAAGTGAAGTTGAACAAGTAAGTACCTACTGCTTTACATTACCTTCATATTCGAGTTACCTATGTCGTGTTCCCAGATAATGTATTACCTACATATACAAAATATTCATCAAAAACAAAAACCTCCCCATTTAGGTATACACCGAGGCAATAAAAACAAGTTGCTTTGTACGGAATCTTCCGAGAGTTGTGGCCCATTTTATTGCTATTGAGTATTTATAAGTAGTAAAGTTTCGGCATACAGTTCACGCTAACAGTGATAGGTAGTGAACAACTAAGTATTTACTTATTATACATACACCTATCTGCATACATAGCTATATTTTCTATCTAAGTTATGTTAGATAATTGATAAGTAATAATTTGATAAGAATATTTACTGGATTCGGAAAGATAGGCATTTAATAGGTAAACTATTATTTTTTTAATATGTTCTCGAGGTAAATTAGTTCTTAAGTATATCTTACCTTACGGAACTTGGCCTTAAAGCACTAAATAAAATATTGCACTCCTGTCAAATAGAAATACCTAAGATTATCTTTTTACTTTCGTTAAAAAAAATTATCATTGGGTTACCATTGTTTTAGGTGTACAGATATTCAACCACGGCGAAGTTCGCTCTCTACCATATTGCGACACAGTAAGTAACCGCTTAGGTACAGTCAGCTACAAAAATATGTACCGAGAGAATCGTCTCATAAATATGGTACTACGCTCTTATTACACTGGAATAAGATGCTATGGGACATATTTTTGAGTAAGATGTGTACACCCATATTTTTACACTTGACTGTACTACGAGTATATACATTCATATAATATAGGTGTGCGTAGGTACCTAAGTATATACTTACTTACATATTGATCAGTACTATCGAAACTAAAGTTCTTGGCGCCATGGGCACGACATCTCACGATGCCGAGTTCAAGGCGTTTAAATTACAAGTAATGTCACAATACATTCTCTATCAGTTAACCTTAAGGCGTAGCAGGAAGAAATTGAGGATGGTGCTCAAATTAATAGGGGGATTATAAAAATGCTAAATTGCACTTTTTTATATTGAATTGTTACACGTCTTTACAATACTTTACCATGAAAGAATTCACACTGGAAATAGATTAATCTATTTGGAAGGGCAGACTCCTACCAAAACCTTATTAGGGTAAAGTTGGCTCGATAGAAAAAGAAACGTGAACGGGTCTTATTCATTTAATTTGAATTATGTATCGTTACCTTGCATACCTGTTACCTACCACAGCAGTATGTATAATTTTAGTATAATACACCTAGGTAGTGATATAACCGTCAGACGGGACGAGCAACATTTTAAACAGAAGTATATTTTCATAGTTATTGAGGTAAAACGTTAAAAAATACCCGCGCGGTGGCGATATAATTCTTCGCAAGTTTCGCGTAGCGCGGCCTTCTAATTCCCTTGCTTTACGCACTTATATACTTTTGCTCTCACTTCTATAAAATGTCTTCGCATTTCTAACGCCTTTATAAATTACAGGGAAGTGACGTACGTTGCCGATCACCAGCGTCTCCAACTATGTATCTTCGGCGGCGGCCACTCTTTGGCTTACGTGTTAGACAACAATGTTTACTACTTGCCCGAGAACTCGACCGAAGCTATACAGCTCACCGACGACGGTATCCCCGGGGTCATATACAACGGCCACGCTGACTGGGTTTATGAAGGTAGGTACCAACTGGGCTACTGCGCTCGCCACACTACCAGCTACAAGTACATTTTCAGCAGCGTTCACTCCTTGCCAATATACTGGTCGACAACGTGTAATATAGGCACATTTTGGAGAGAGACATAAAACTGGCAGTGCTATTTTTAAACTCAGAATTATTATCTTATGTATATGTATTATGCATTTTGTTTATTGCATTTAAATAACACACCTACTTCCCATGTATTAACTACATTAATCAAATTGTGGAATAACTGTTTCGGGTCATGCGTTGAAAGTACCTACCACAGGATTTATACCTATCTAAGTATTATATATCCAAGATAGATATCTGGAACGGGTTTAGTTCACTCCATTACGTAGTCTTCGTACTTGTCAAAGCACATACAGTGTGTAACATAACGAAAGGCAAAGAAAGAGACCCATTAATGTTTAGGTCATACTGAGCAACTTTTACCTTGGGACAAATCCTGAAATCGCGAAATTGGTTGTTTCATACATTTTTCTGGTCTGATGTTAAAATTTTCTATGGGAGAGTAATTTTTTTACATATTGTGGTTAAAGAATTTTATTGATCTAAAAAGAAGTATACATTTCACTTAATGAGATACATACATGCACTAATGAATTCTATGTTAATTTGTTAGTTTGCGCCCGTGAGCGACAATTTGGTTGTATTTACAAATTTACAAAATTAATTTTATTACTCTTAGTATATTTAATTCTTAAGTTAGGTGACAATAACATAATAATAACAATTGTGTTACGAGGCAGTATAGTGGGTAGAAGTAAGTTTAAATACGCACCGCTGCACAACTGCACTAAGTAGTGGTCAGCGGTAACTGGCCAGGGCCGCATTTAGGTTTGGATTATAGGGATGTTATTTAAAATATAAGTTTTTAGATTCGTTTTAAAAATGCTCATTGTGTTAGATTCTTTTACATGTTTTGGTATCTTATTATATATCCGTGCCCCTTCAAATTTTATATTTTTGGTGCCAACATTTTTTGTGCGGGGAAACTGTACCACTAGATGGTCCGCGTTGCGCAGTCTACACCGTCCTTTTTCTCTGTTAGTGAAAAAAACTGTTTCACAGTGTATCTGTTTCTTAATTATCTTTCTTATTAACATACATGTATTAAAGTTATATATTTGGTTAAGAGATAGGATCTTAGTTTCTGTATATACTTTTTTAGTAGGTGTAAGGAAATCGTAGTGGAAAAGTACCTTGATAATCTTATTTTGTATCACTTGAAGATCTTTTAGAGTAGTTTTCGCAGCGTGTCCCCATATTTCGATTAAATGATCTAGATGAGATTTGACAAGTGAATTATAAATATTATACCTAATTTGGCGCGGAAGGCATTTCACAATACCACGAAGTGTTCCCAAGAGAGATGACAGTTTTGATCGAATTTTGGTAATGTGGGGTTTCCATGTGAGATTACTATCCAAAATCAATCCCAGATATTTTTCTTCAGAAGAATGTTTTAATTTTGTATTATTTATGCTTAAGCCTACATGGTTATTGATTTTCTTATTTTTGGATTTAAAGATTATATAAGAAGTTTTAGATATATTAACTGTAAGTAAATTGCACTGAAACCATCTGTGTATATTATCAAGGTCTTCTTGAGCGAGTGCTAATTTTTTTTCCATTTATTACATATACAATAACATTAACCTACAGTGTATAATTTATACACGTGGTTCTATGAAGCGAAATGAACCGTGCACATGCCGGGCGGAGTGCCCAACTTTCTGCTTCCTTAGCGCTCGAAAACACGAACCCTGTGTACTAATGCACCTGAAAACATTGCCAAGGTCAAGAGAGCTCGTGAGGAATAGGACCGTTAAAACAATGATTCCAATTTCAGAGGACGTGATGTACACGGGCCAAGCCACGTGGTTTAACCCCACGGGCACGTACCTGGCGTTCGCCAGCTACAACGACACGGAGGTTGAGACCTACTCCTACTACTACTTCGTCGACAAGACCGACCCTGATGACTTGTACCCGGAGCTTTTTGATCTTAAGTACCCTAAAGTAAGTGAAAGAAACTGCCTAAGTGGATACCTAATCAGAGGGTGTTCGAAGAAGTAAATTCCAGTTGGCTAATTCTACACTAGCGACCCGCCCAGCATCGTCACATTTCAACTCATTTAGACAAAACCGATACTAATTATACATTCAAACCTCCTCTTGAATTACTGTATCTTACGCAACCGTATTCGCCCAACTAACCAATTATATTGTGTTTCTGTGCGAACTTTTAGGATATAGTCTGGCAAGGGCGTATAAGATAATTTGAACTTTTCAAACCCTATATTATAAACTCGCTTCCAGGTCGGCGACACAAATCCCACAGTGAACCTGCGCGTGATCAACTTAGAACGCCTAGTGCAGGACGGCGTATGGGAATGGCAAACCCTAGCCGCGCCTGAAGTCGTCACAGGAGACCATATTCTCGGTGGCGTCGTGTGGCCTACAGCGTACGAGATTGCCGCTCATTGGCTCAACAGAAGACAAAACTACACCGTGCTAAGGTTCTGCAATGTGCAGACTGGACTTTGTCCCGTAAGTATACACGATAGAGTTAATACTCGGCTGATAACGTCCGTTGCGGTCACAGATGACCATATCCTCAATGACGTTCTCTAGCCCACGGCGTACGAGATGGTCGCTCATTGGCTCAACAGGAGGCGGAACTATACCGTGCTAAGGTTCTGCAATATGCAGACTGGACTTCTTTCCGTAAATATGCACGATAGAGTCGATAGTCGGCTGGCAGCGTCCGTCGCGTTCATAGATGACTACATCCTCAGTGGCGTCGTCTGATCCGCAGCGTATAACGAGATTGCTACTCACTAGGAGATAGAATTCATCAGAGTACATTTTTGTAATTGTTTTTACTAGAAGATACCTACTTACCTATACTGAAAAAGGTCGTTTATCGCCAACTAAGGAATTAACGAGTGAGCTCACTTTTCCTATTTATTGTAAAATCTTTCATAAACAATGAACAATTCAGCTACTTAATCTACTCGTTAGTAGCTATTTCACACTTAGATGCCCACAACTTATTTAAACAGCTCTCATAAAAAAGGCGTTATATTCAAAGGGACAAATTATTTGATTAGTTTATGATTACTTCGTTGAATTTATAGTATTAAGTTACAAGGAAAAATAAACTATTAGTTTTTTGGGTCATCTCCAACGATAATCAACAACACCCACAAACAGGAAAAATATAAAATCTATTCTCTGACTAATTTATGTATACTGGCACCACTTTTCGAATCGTGTGTCGACCTAAACCTAAATGCATGTAAATTACCCAACATATTTACCATATGCATACGAATTGTTTATTTACATACTTAGGTACACTTTTAATGACTTTTTTATCTTTGGAGTTTTAGGACCGCACCCTTTTAATAATAATAATAATAAATGTCTATTATCATTAAGAAGTCGTTATGTGGGAATAGAGGGTTTCTATTAATTGAAATATTGTTTAAATATCATTATCAAAAACCATCTAAAATAATTAGATAGATTCTGTTATCCTCACGTGACCCACTTTGTGCACTTGCAGTGATGATGTCATATTTTAAATCCGTTACAGCGCAGTGTCTTAGGTATTAAGTGAGCGAGACAGCTCTATGCACGTACACAGCGATTTCCTGCTCGCTAACCGGAACGGCGTGCGAGTCCGCTTCCAATGTGAAGGTCGCCATCGAATATACCTATTAAAAAGTTACCAGTAATGATTTCAGTATTCCGTCTTCCCAAAATCCAGGGTCTTACCTTTAAAATATGGTAAAACAGTTTTTTTTTATAGGAAGAGGAGCACCGCCAACAGCCCAATGGCTGGGTGCCCATCGCCCTGCCCCGCTTCAGCGCCGCTGGAGACTTCTACGTGTCCACCCGCTGGTCCCTCGAGCAAGCCGACGGCAACATCTGGCAACATCTTTATGTCAGCATGCGTATAAATGGCGAGATCGTTTCAAGCTCCATCACGCCTGGTGCTTTCACTGTGAACAACTTTGTTGGAATGGACGAGTCTACGCTTTCTTAGTAAGTAAAATTATCAATGGTACCTGTATGAGTGTACCTACTATCTATATTCTCGTCAGAAGTGTAGCTCCTCGCTCGTCGCTCAAGCAGGCGGGCGACAACATCTAGCAGCATCTTTATTTCAGCATCAATGGGGAGGTTGTGTCGAGCTCGAACACGCCTGGTGCTTTCACCGTGAACAAATTCGTTGGAATAGATGAGTCTACGCTTTCTTTGTGGGTATTGCATACATCAATTGTACTGTCTATATTTTCGTCAGCAGTGATTCTCACTAGTTTCTCCCCTCTCGCCCATGGACCTGTGCCCAGCAGTGGGACGTTATATAGGCTGAATTATCATAGTGGTTCTCACTAGTTTATGGTGCAGGCAAATGGCAACCTCTGCAGTAATATCTTTATGTCAACATGCGTATCAATGGGGAGATTGTATGAAGCTCCATCATGCCTGGTGCCTTCACTGTGAATAATTTCATCGGAATGGATGAGTTGACACTTTCATAGTGAATATTACGTGGACCAATTGTGTTGTCCATACTTGTTATCTACAGTTGAATAGCGAGCATTTGCTAGTCTCTTGTGCAGGCAGATGGCAACATCTAACACTTGACATAAAGATGTAAGTATACGTGCCAATGCGGAGATTGTGTCAAACAAGCCTGGTGAGGGTTATTTCGAAGAACTCCGCCTCCGTCGGAATAAACAACCTTAAGCTTGTTAGACGCCGAACGCTTGTTACTAATGATTGTAGTGCTGGGTGTACAGTACACTCAGTTGGGTGTATACACCCAGCTAAAAATTGCATGGCCAGTTGAAATAATTCCAATCATAATATGTCCACGTATGCAATTTTGCAGCTCGCTATACAATTAAAGTCTCTGTTTATCTACTTCGGTCTTGTCTGTTGACAAGCCTTAAGTATTTCAAGTTTGTTACCTGTTCAATAACAAACAAACCAATGTTTAAGTTTGGTGCCCATTACCAACTTTTTACTCTCTAGTTTTCCCTTCGATAGTGTTCCTGAACTGCTGCCGGTTACCTTTTATTAACAATGTGCACACTAGAATACTTTTTACAACGTAACAATATATCTCCGTAGTTACTTCACGCGCACGGTGACGGACTCGCCGTGGCAGTCGCAGGTGCACGCGGTGGGCGCGCAGGCGCGCTGCCTGAGCTGCGCGCTCGTGCTGCCCGACGGCGGCCCGTGCACGTGGGCCTCCGCCACCGCCAGCCGGCAGGGCGCCTACATGACCATCACCTGCTCGTCGCCCGAGGAGCCCTCCTCCACCTACATCATCAACCCGAGGGTGAATCAATAGGGTTTACCTATTTTATGTATCTGCACTGGGTCTCCGCCCCTCCCCAGGACACAGAGCGGGCTCATGACCATCATCTTTCCAGCGTCCTAAGATCCCTCTGCTACCTATATCGTCGAGGGTGAGCCAATAGGGTTTACGTAGCTGTTATGGCCTCTACCAGCTGCTTGGCACCCTAGAAGCACTCCGATATCTATATATATATTGTCAACCCGAGAGTGAGTCAAAAGGTTAAACTTAATGTAGCTTTTTTGGGCGTCCGCAACCGCGAATTGATGGAGTAGGTTCATGACCGTCACCTGCCCGCGTCCTACTATCTACGTCGTCAATTTGTAGATGAGCCAATAGGGTTTCTGCTACCGACAGTAAGCAGAAGGAGTTTTTAACTTAATCAGCAGCTGCTTGGCGCAGAAATCAGCGGGCTACCTGATTCGTCTACCCGAGTATGTACAAATTCTCTGTTTAGAGCAGGATTTCTCGAAGGACTGGGCAAAAATATTCCTATTCATTTTACCAAGCGAATCTCTTTGTCCAGAAACCCGTTATATGTCATATGACTATTATCTTATCGTACAGTAATTTAGATTCATCCACAGAAGAATGTCACTGGCGTAGTTCTGAGGGTTGGCATACCCCACATTGAGAAACCTTTATTTACAGAATTTTGATATTGAATTGACCTCATATTTTTTTCTAAATAAATTGTAAATACTCTTACAATTCAGTATTTTATCACAGACCGGTGATGTCCTGGAGACTTGGGAGAACAACCAGCAAGTTCGTTTCAACCTCATCGGCAAGGACCGTCCGCAGAGCATTATCACGACCGTGCCGCTGCAGAACGGGTTCCCAGCACCCGTGAGGTTGTTCCTGCCACCGGGTCTTGATGTAAATGACACCAACACCAAGTACCCTTGCGTGTTCTACGTGTACTCCGGGCCTAATACTAACACCGTCTACGATACCTTCACTGTCGGTAAGTCGGTTCATTTTAAAAGCTTTTATTAGGTTATCAGTGAAGTTTATGTGGTATCCGTGAAGTTGTGTAATAATAATAGAGATATTACAGATTGTGATTGGCGTTTGATTTTAGACTATTAACATTAATCATATTTTTGTAAAAAGCAGAAAAATATTGGTAGTGTACTTATTCCACTCGTAATTATGATTATAACCTCATCATAACCATGCTTGCTTTATTGTTACGTACTTATCTGTTTAAGTTATGTACGCTTTGCGGTCTGAATGTTACGTATGTTTTCTCTTTAATCTATTTGTCATGTAATAGTCATCATGATTATTCCATCAAAACCATAAAAAAAGTATGCCTTATATATAAGTAGATACATATAGGTAACTGCGACTTGAGATATTTTTAACAGGTGACGAAGACCATTATACTATTTAACTATTAGATACTGTCTCAAGGCAGATTCGTTCTCCCGGCTGTTGAAGAATATATGTTTGATTTTGGGCTGCTTGCATACAGGCTACCACACGTACCTGTCGACGAACCGCAACACAATCTACATGATGGCGGACGGTCGCGGCTCCGGCCTGAAGGGGCAGGATATCCTGTACTCACTCAACAACGCGCTCGGCACCGTTGAGATCGAGGACCATTTCGTCATCCTTAGGTAAACTACTCGTACCTGAACACGAACCGCAACATAATCTACATGTTGGCAGACGGGCGCGACTCCGGCCTGAAGGGACAGGACATATTGTATTCGCTCAACAACGCGTTCGGCACCGATGAGATTGAAGACGATTTCGTCATCATCATTTAAAAGACACCGCTGCAGACTATTAACAAAATTATGCATATAAGTAATGACGTGAATAAGAATAACCTCGTATTCCTAATCTATAAGTAAGATCAGAGTTTAGTTACGGTATGTAAAACAATAACCTTTACTCGACCTTGAACAGGCATGGAATTATAAGCAGCCTTTGTCTCAATATAACTATTCGTTCCTCAGACGATAACAACGTTCATATAAATCAAGAATGGTATTGCCGAAGGTATTCAATGTAATGGGTTTATAATAGCTGACCCACAATATATGTTGCATTAGATAAGCGGATGTCTGAATCGCCCCGAGTGATTTCTTATGTCTATCACCTTTAGAGAACGTCTGCTCTTAGCTGTATAATAACTATTGGTTGGTTGCATTTTTTATCGTTTAGTCTCCTCCGTTACTCTCAGTAAAAATATTGTAACCCGTCGTCTTAGGTTAAATATGTCGGCCACGATGACGATGGACGCGACCATTTTAGGCTAGTGCGAGGGCAATATATCTAAACTATTAATGCGTTACATTGCCTCTGCTTTCTCAATACACAAGCTATTTATGGTGTTTCCATATAGTGATATGATATAGCGATCAGAATTTGTCCTAAAGTTACAAGTGACCTCATTAAAAAATGAAACTAATATGCAGCAACAAATACTTTTAATGAGTAAAACACAAATAAATGTCTTACCGGGATTCGAAATCCAGTTCCGTAGGCAGGGTGACTACAGTATTGGCTAAAGGCTTCATCTAATGCTAACATTGCAGAGAGGTGCTAGCTCGGTATCAGTTCATCGACCCCGAACGCGTAGGCATCTGGGGCCACAGTTACGGCGGCTACGCCACGCTGCTCACACTGATCCATGACGACAACCACGAGTTCGCGTGCGGCATCTCCACCGCGCCGGTCACCTCCTGGCTCTACTACAGTACGTTACTATCCCTTTACATGTTTATTCATCAATACGCAGTAATATAGCTAATACTGGCTGGTATAGCGAGTTTACCAGAAACCCCTTTTTAGAGTTCCGTAGTCAACTAGGAACCCTTGTAGTTTCGCCATGTCCGTCGGTCTGCCTGTCTGTCTGTCCCTCCGCGACTTTGCTCGGTGGTCGTTAGTGCTAGTAGAAAGCTGCTTCGGAAATAATGGATTTAAAAGAAGAAAAAAGGTGTCCCTCTCTTACTTTTGAAACATGGGTGCAAAATATATTTAAAACCGGCCAAGTGCGAGTCGGACTCGCGCACGAAGGGTTCCATACCATTATCTATGTCACTTTTTTGTATGGGAGCCCCCTTAAATATTTATTTTATTCTGTTTTTAGTATTTGTTATTATAGCGGCAACAGAAATACATATTCTGTAAAAATTTCAACAACTATCACGGTTCATGAGATACAGCCTGAGATACGGACGGACGGATGGACGGATGGATAGCGGAGTCTCAGTAATAGGGTCCCGTTTGACCCTTTGGGTACGGAACCCTAAAAATCTTGAAAGTAAAGCTTAGTAAAAACTTTCAATGAAAACTATAGCGAGCATGATCGGTTAAACCGTTTTTGAGTTATTGCAAAAAGTCTGCCCTTCTTAGTACAGACAATGACGTACACGGTAGACGGCATATGATGCTTACTAATAGCCCCCGTTCAAGGGTGTGTAACTACGAAACCCTACTCTGAGCATGGCCCGACATGCTCTTGGCAGTGCTGCCTACTCATATCGCATAAAGTATTACACCCATTATCAATATTTTTAATCACACTTACTATCGGAGCATGAGCGTGACTGTCAGTACTTACAACTCAGCGTTTTACCACTTTTAGCGCCAATGGGTACACTAACGGTATAGTTATTCGTTATTCAAAACTTAAAATACCCATATTTTGTATATAGGTTCTACAAGGATAGGTTACCTATGCCAAACGCAACCCTTGTAGGTAACATTTGAATTATTACAGATACCATGTACACTGAGCGCTACATGGGCGTACCGACCCCAGAGGACAACCTAGCGGGCTACCAGGCGGGCGACGTGACGCTCATGGCCGAGCAGCTGCGCGACAAGCACCTGCTCCTGATGCACGGCAACGCCGATGACAACGTGCACTTCCAGAACGCCGCCAAGCTCATGCGCGCGCTGCAGCAGCTCGACATCGACTTCGACCAGATGGTGAGTCTCTGAATGATGCTAGAGTCGGACATGGCACCCTGCGTCCGATTCGCACGTATTGGTATGATGGAAAGGGACAAAAGATTATTAGCGGCTTGTCAACTTGAGTAGACGTTTATGAATAAGGGGGTAAAATCGAACGCCCCCCCCCCCCCCCCCCCCCTTAGTTTGACAACTGAACGAGATGGCGCTATACTACGCAATGTTTCGTACTAAATAGGGAATATTACACGAAACTTTGCATAGGAGGCGCCACAACCACAATCCATCACAATCTGAGGATCTACCGTGAAACAAGAAAATCAAAATTTCGTTTTCTAACCTGTCTATCACTCTCGCACATTCGAGCGACAAAGAGGCAGATAACTAAATTCACGTCACGAAAGGTATATATGAGAGACCGCTTTCGGCTGTGCAGGTCGCTCCCCCCCGATGTGGGGAGGTCAATTGTCGTCGTTTTGAGGACGATGTGTGCCGCTGGTGTTGGCCAGCTCTTCGCTACAGATCGTTACCTAACCCCGATCGAACCCCACGACCCCTAGCCTGGTGATACCGTTTGAGCGGGGCCAGGTTTCGGGGACGCGGTGAAGGCGACCAGTAGTTTAGCTGGCATTTGCGGCGTGCTGATGAACCACGACACGTCTGCGTTCATTTAAATGTAATGTCGGCTGTACACATTCATGGAGAGCCTTGGCACCGCTCTGATCCAATCGGAGAAACTCGAGACGAGCAAGAAAGAGGGAGACGAGAAGGGAACAGCATATACACACTCGTTCTCATCCTGTCTCGGGGTCTCTCGACGAGTATGTACCTAGTACCTACAGCCCGCATAAAATCTGACCGCTCCATTCGTTTGCATTCTGCACATTTTTGTAGATAGGTATTTTGCGATTTATATGACCAGACGCACTCTCATACTAAGTAAATTAGAATGGAAATGATAATTTGTGGTAACCACGAGTTTTTGTAAGTCCATTCCACTTATGTCTATTAACTAATAGAGCAGGGGTCACCAAATGGCGAGGATCTGGACCGCCGGTTTAATTATTGTTTTTTTATTTAAAGTCGCGTTGTCACTTAGTGTTCTGAGCAAACATTTTGTTTAGAGCAAATGTTTGCTGTTCCATTTACTATTGGAGCCAGTGTTTCCATTCACCGAACGAACGAACGATTGCTCGCTCAGAACTGTTCAGAGCACCAAGTGAATTTATAAATGCGGCTTTATAAACTCAAGTCGGACCTCGATGGTCATTTTATTTTAAGAACCGGACCCTTGAAGTAACTAATTGGTGACCCCTGAGCTAGTAATGAATTAATCGTATTCGCGGACCTCTCCAATTATAACATGCTGCAAAAAATGCTCTCTAATGCCAGCTGTACACACTCCTCGAAAGCCTCTCGCTAAGTCTCGGTAAAAAAACCCAATCGGAGAAGGGCGAGACGAGACGAGTAAGAGCGAGACGAGAATGGAGCAGCATGAACACACTAGTTCCTGGCTTGTCTCGTAGCCTCTCGACGAATGTGTACAGCCGCAATAAGACGACGCAGAAATCCAATGCAAGTTGATCCCCCAAACCCAACGCTTATCGAGACCGGCGCCATAGCTAAACATCCGTCACTTTATCAATAAATACGACCGCCGTAAATCCACAGAAGGTCGTAAGGTAACGAAATGTATCAAAAAAGCCACGTGGAAAGAAGATGTTTTCTAAATATTAGCATATTGGCTGTTCCGGTTTTGCCCAATGCAAGATATTAATTTTACAGTACATATGGTGCTACTTCACCGCACTAGTGCGCAAATTAGCATATTACGTTACTGTGTCAAACATTTAAAGGGCCATATGTACTGTAAAACGTTGTACGATACATGTGCGAATAGATAATTAATGTACTATTATCGACACACAGGCGCGCCTTCAGTTCTAGTTTTAACGACTTCGTAACCCGTGAAATAAATCAGCCATTATAAAAGTACTTTATTATCACATTTAAATTAAAATGTTAATATGAATGATTACACATGTCTTTGATTATGTCTTTCATAATGGTGTTATAAAAACATGTCTAGACTTAAACGGGTTTGTGTTTCGTGTAGTAACAAATATGAAATAAATTAATTTTAAAAAGCTGATACATTGATAGATTTGATAGCATATGAATGGTAATTATCTTGATTTTTACGCCACATTCAACCCAGCCGTATAACAAAGGTGCGACGTTTCACCTTACCTCTAGGTACACGAAACCCTATTGTAGTCTACTAATAATTGACTAAACGTTTGGAGTTAGAATTATTCACTATCAAGTTTCTCGATTTAAAATATCTGTTAATTACTGGAATCTTCTTGTTATGCTATCGACCCCAACATCCTTTTCTCCATAGTATCGACATTCGTTACTCCTATACTTATTAGCATAAAAATATTGACACAGATGTACGTTATTGAGTGATATTTGTATTATTGATTTGTTCACGTGATATGTTTCTTTCAGTCATATCCCGACGAGGCCCACAGCTTGGCGGGGGTCAATCTCCATCGCTACAACGCCATGAACACCTACTGGGAGAAGTACCTGAGGTTGTAATCAAGACCTAATATTATGGCTTAGACTAACACAAGTACCTATCTCCATCCCTATCGCTTTTGCAACATTCGATTGAAAGACTATCAACGGGACGGTAAATTTGGTTTTACTTGCTTCAATCCTGGTGGCCGAACTCTTCTAGGCCTTAAATATAAATAAGAATTCAAGCCAAGTCAAATATATACAAACTAGTCTGTCACACTTGCCGATTCGTTCTATCGTTAACTGATTTACCACACGCGTGATACTAGTTCCGCTGCGAAGTGTTATTGCTTAGATGTACATTAACTGAGGACTTCCCAGTTGGATGAGCATGTAGACAGAGTGACTTTAATCAATGCATATTGCCATACCAGATGTGTAAGCTACTTCGGCCCTGATGCTCACTGCACTCACTAAAAATAAGTGTTAAGTATTACCTATTGTACCGTAATTTTCTAATTATGCAGTTTCCAATAAAATGTTCCATTCATAGTTATGTCACATATATATAGTCATATTATGTATTTAGTCATAACTTAAATTTAAGTAAATTAAAGTTTTCTACGAAATACGCAGTTTTATTTATGCCTATATCCAACCATTTCTTTTTCCTTTTAACCCTTTTCCAGGCATACGATATATGGACCACATACGCGCCATTAGAATTTCGACTTTAGCATTCCGATTTAAGGTTCAAATTAGATTACACTTTCAGGAAATGTTACTTGTCTTCAAATGAATCATCAAAGCTGGATTAATTGGAATATATTTGGATTTTTTGGGAAAACCTTGTAGATTTGGTGCGGCCTGGAAAATGGCTAATAGTGTAGGGCGCGATCCCGAAATGGTAGTCGTACGAAAACTGCTGTTAACAAAACTAGTAAACCTATGCATAATTATCGTACTGTACGCGAGCAAATGATTCGCAAATTACGCGCTAGTGGTGCATTAGCCAGATCTGACTATAGTTAGTTTAAACCATGATAGGCACCCATTTCTGACGGTAGTAGGTAGTCAGAACGAATGGTTGCTTTTCTGCTGAGTTAAACACTACTATTCATTTCGAACGGGTGAAATTAAAATGCATGTGTCTAAACATTTGTAGTATTATATTTCAGGGTACTTTCAATTTTCATTTCAAGTAAAATTATCGTTATTTATGGAATCGGGTTTTAATATCAGAATGGAATTATAGGTACCTACTTGTTGTAGGTACCTATAATCCATTTAGAACCGAGTTTTCATTGCTTATCGTAAAAAATAAAACGCCCTAGGGCAGAAACGGATCCCTTTCAGCCCGCTTCATAGATGTACAATGAGCCACTTTCAGGGCATGAGAAATTAAATGAAAGTAGGAATTGTCTATTCGCTCGTATCGCATAAGGTTTACAATATGATAGTTTAAATTTTCGACATAGGCACGTAAAGTACTAATTACCGCACTAGGGCGGTGAAATGTATGTAAAAATTTGTTTTTGGTGAGCTTCGGAGAAGGGGGATGGTACTTTTTTATACATTTTCCTTCATAAGATTCATTCTTTTTACTTTAAAAATATGTTTTAAAAAGTTGCAACTCAAGCTCTTTCATATAATAATAATAATAATAATAATAAATTCTTTATTTCAAGTTTAAAAACTCATACTATACAATTAAATAAATAAAACAATAACATAAAATTAAACATAAATTGAAGCAGATGCTGTAAACAGATCCTTTGTTATAAAAATTTATATATTATTTACCATTTTCGTCCAGGTGCACGGCTGTCCAGTGCTTTAGGATCTTATTGCTCGGGTTGACAGTAAACAGCGCCAGAATATCATTTTGCTGCGAATTTTGCCATACGTTTGCCCAGACCGAAGCTATGCGTGACCGCATGATTGCATAAAAATCAGGTACTCCCGCATCAGCAAACATGGTCTTAGCACTGCAGTAGCGAGGTTGTTTCATGAGTATTCTGAACGCATCGTTATACTGAACCCTGAGCGCGTTATATGAGCGTTTGGTGTAGTTACACCATAGTGAGCATGTATAAAAGCACTGGCAGAATGCCCTAAATAGAGTAGTTTTTACGTCCGTGGTGCACTTGGAGAATCTTCGCGACAGCATGTTACAGCGGACCGCGAGCGCACGGCGCTCTCGCTCCATGTCCATGTCGTCGCGAAGGTTCTCCGTTAGAAAATGGCCTAAGTACTTGAAAGATGTTACGACCCGAACCGGCGAACCATTCAAATAAACTGGCGGAACTACCTCCGGACCCTTGCCGTATCGGAAAACGAGCATTTCTGTTTTTAAAATATTATATTTTAGATAATGCTGTTTCGAGAATGTTTCGCAAATAGTAAGCAATTGTTGGATACCCTGGCTTGAGGGGCTGAGAAGCACCATATCATCGGCATAGCTCAGGTTGTTAACGCATATATTAGCAACATGGCAACCCGTCCTGGTACCTCTCAGCTCCTCAATCAGACCATTGACGTAGAGGCAAAATAGGTCCGGAGAAGTTATGCCCCCTTGACGTACACCACACTCTAGCCTATAATCGTTAGAGAGGGTGTCGCCCCATTTCACGTTGTTTGTTTGGTTTTCGTACCAATACCTTAGGACATTGACCGTGTCTACCGGCACGTTTGATTCCAAGAGCTTAGTCCACAGTAGTTTGTAATTTACTAGGTCGAAGGCACGGCTCAAATCTAGAAAACATGCATACACAGATGTATGTTTACTGATATAATAGTTAACTATTGTTTTGAGACTAAGTACCGCGGACTCGGTCGATAGGCCGGTACGAAAACCAAACTGCGCGTCATTCAACCTTATGTTTTTCGTCAGTTCGGGCTGCAACAACCTCTCAAACACTTTACCAATAATTGTGCCCAGGGATATTGGCCTATAGTTTTTTAGGTCAGACAGATCACCGCTTTTATTTTTGACTATAGGGACAACTATAGTTTTCATTAATGCTTCAGGTAGGTAGCTAAACTGGATACATAGATTAAATAAAATAGCCAGTACTCTCGGCATCTCATCGCTAGCATATAGTATGTGCTCCACGCTTAACCCGTCGTGTCCCGGAGACTTGCCCCTCTTCATACGTTTTACAACATCCGCGACATCCTTTGGAGTAAACTGACTCATCTCGCTTGGAACAGGGGAGTTCCCCTGGACAGGGCGGGGGGGAGCGGGCGCATTGCCGACGTCGGCTGGCGGGTCTACTTTGAAATGATGCGCAAACTGGTTGGCTATTTCTTTAGGGTCAATGATTTTATTTATACTTAAAGGTAGTTTTGATCTATAATCTAAAGCTTTAGTATTTTTCCAAAATTTTGAAAAATTGTTACATTTTCTATTTAAAGCTAAAATATTCATTTTAATTGACTCTTCATTATCCTGGCACCATTTTAATTTATATTTGAAAACTTTCCTACTTTCTACCATGCTATTATAAACGCCACCCGAGCGCGGTTTCCCGCAATCTGCCCATTGATTAAAATACATTCTAGCGATAAGATGGCTCTGTTTGACGTGGTAGTTCCAGCCAGCGACCTGTCTGCCCTTTTTTCGTGCACCTGGACGCAAACAGTAGCTCATGGATGCAGCAGTCTGCATAATATCGATAATATTGTTATATAATTCGGAAACCATTAATTTACTATCTAAATTCTGTCCATTTTTATAATAGTCAATGCGTTTTAAATGTTCATAACAATATTCACCATATTTATTTATTTGTTCTATATCCCTTTGACCCCACAATACATTTTTTAATGCATTTACATTATGTTTAGCCGCCGTAGTGTTACATATAACCTTTAAGTTTAGGCGAATGAATAACGGAAAATGATCTGACCAGGAGACATCATTACCTACCCAAACAGATTGTATCGTTCTCCATGCGGCCTTAGTGGTTACGCAATGGTCCAACCACCGTCGAGAGCCATTCGCTTCGCTTAAATAGGTATAGGTATTAGAGTTGATACCTAGGATATTTATGTCCGCACATTCCCATTGCTGCTCAGAACAAAAGTCGCTTAACTCTTGTCCAAAGGCAGCACTGGGATGAGCGTTGAAATCGCCTATGATATAAACAGCCGCAACATCACTCTCCTCGATGGCTGCACTTACATTGGCTAAGCAGCTCGTAAAATCCATTAAGTTATCAGGACTGTCGCAGGGCATATACACATTAAAAATACTAAAACTTATATTACTATAATCAATTTTAATTGCCAATATCCTATCGTTGTCGCACTCTATTCTTATTACGTTGGAGAAAACCGACGTTCGCCATAATATAGCCAGGCCGCCGTAGGGCCGTCCGCGCAGCACCCCGGTCGACGTGTCCACGGAGGTAGTAGCACAGCCGCTAAATTTCTCGTCGATGTTGTGCACAAGGCTCAGGTCGTGTCCCAGGAGCCAGGTCTCTTGTAACAGGACGATATCGGCATCACGACAAAGTTGACGAACATGCCCAATGGATCTCTTTAGAGACCTGCAGTTAAACGAAACCATTACGATTCCGTTCGGCGTATTAATTTGATATGATACCTATAATATAATATGATACCCCACTTGACCCAACTAGACTTTGAGATTTTAACGATGTGACAGACAGACGGACAGGGTCACATTACAAGGGTTCATTTTTGCCTTTTTAGTACGGACCCTAAAAATCTCTAATTCAGGTAACTATCTCCACTATTACTATAAACCCTAAGTTTATCATATCACCTAGGGATTTACCTACATATTTTATTTATGGTTAGTAAATTAAAAATAAGTAGGTACTTATATAGGTAGATAAATTGCGGCTTGTATAGAAAAAGACACGCACGTATATTGTGGATTATTGGCATTATTGCATCTGACGTCTATAAGACCTGCGTACTTGCTAAGTAAATAGGTACGTAGTCTATACGCAGTACTTATATTGTAAACAACTATTTAGTACCTATCTATACGACAAGTGAATGACCCATGAGAGGAAAGATATAAAAAGAGCAGGATGCGATTATACAAATGTCAGTTCAAGTCTCAATGGACTCTAGCGATAGTGAAAGGTGGATCGCCGCGGCGTTCCCGGTCGCCCATTATATAAGAACGCGTAACCGTGCTACCTAGTCTAGCTTTATAACTGGCACATTAGGGGTAGTTTAGCGGTAAGAGCGTGCGACTTTTAAATCAGAAGGTCGCGAGTTCTGATCCCGGCTCGTACCAAGTTCGGAACCCTATATTTACCAGTCGCTTTTCTGTGAAGGAAAACATCGTGAGGAAAGCAGACTAATCCTAGAAAGGCCTAGTTTCCCCTCAGAGTTTGAAGGTCAGATGGCAGTCGCTTTCGTAAAAAGTAGTGCCTGCGCCATTTCCTGGGATTAGTTGTCAAGCGGACTTCAAGCTCGCCGTGGCCGTGAGCCGTGGTGAAAAGCCGGGATAAATGCGAGGAAGATGATGAGGAAGTGTTGCGGGTTATTTGCAATTAGATAGATCGTGTCATTCACGAAGACGCGTGCCTTAACTCGTAATGTCATCTTACTAAAGTTTAGATTGACAAATCTGCGCGTCATCGTGGATGACACGAACTGGATTTAGGCAACTACTGGCAATACTGATATGTAGTCTCTAGGTAACATACGTCTTGTAGAAGTTGTAGACAGTTTATAAGCATAGTATTGATGTTGGGGGGTTTTGGCCGCGCTTCTTGTTGAAAGTAGCCATATAGATTGGTAATTATGAGGTCTAATCCAATTCGTTTCACATTTTTGCAATATGAAAGTGTGCCACTTGGATTTTTAAAACATAAAATAGATTAGGTACTTTTGGCCCTACAACATCTTACAAATAAAGTAACTTACAATTGTTTTGCTTACTTGATAAGGTTTTATTTCGTCTGGCTGAGTCGTGATAAAGGTTTTTTACAAGCTGTAATTTGTTGCGTAGGTACACATTGGGTACTTTTACAATATCGGTGTCAAAATTCGTTATCTAACGTCATTTTTGAACAGCGATCTATTTGACTCGTAAGAATGACACGTAGTGACGAGGTTATTATGTCCACATTATTGTGTAGGTACATTGTAAGATAATAAATACATTGACTTTAGTTCAATATATGATAAAAATAAACAATCCGAAGCCACGTCACAAGTGTCACTCTGGCGAGTCGAATAGGCCCCGTCGTGAGGTAATCTGTCAAATTTATTTGGGACACATTTTCACTATTTCATACCAAAATGGAGCTACTGTAATGTAACTAAATTATTATGTAAACGAAATTGTCATAGACTTACGGAGTAACGTAACCTACCTACCTACCTAAAATTTGCGTTTAGAGTCTGTGCGGAAAGAGAAGAGTCGTGGAATGTATTGGGCCCCATACATTCCACGACTCTTCTCTTTCCGAGCAGACTCCAGAATAGGGGCTGAAAAAGTGTTAATTATAAATAGATACTTGTACTTACTACCTGCCATCTTCATATCATCGTATTGACTACAACTTTGTTTACGTAAAGTCACGATCCGACCTTTCCATACTTACCTAATAATACTCGTAGCATTAAACGTCAAAGCGGGTGTGAATTAGGTATAGGTAAAACGACCTAACATCTGAAACTAGCAAATTGTACTAGGTAAGTATCTACTGTATATTACTACTAGGTATATATGTACGTATAGTAAGGTACAGTGAGCTGCAAAAGGGTATGAATTCACAAAGTGCGTATGTACTGTTGCAGCAGGGTGCACGTACAGTTGTTGCGGAAGAGTACTTCGGCGTTCCTGGGACCTCGCCCTATAGCACCCTATAGGGGGAGGGAATAGAGGGGTTTTAGTGGGTAAACCATGGGTCTCATCAGCCTATATGGGAGTCCCATATAACCATCCCAAGCCCGTCCCCGCGCCTGGGTGGTATGCGGAACGCATTTCCCCTCTTTAAAAAAAAGGGTGCACTTGCAAACATATTTCTATGCAGGAGGGGAATAGCTGACTAGATACACTAATTATAAATACTTTCGACGCCACCAAGAACTAATGTGTCGCCGCGAGTAGCTGCGTACAGCCCTAAGTACTTATTATGGACTTGCGCTGTCCGTTTGTCCCATATATCCTTCATGCTTACCGAGAAGGTTTTATGATGGCTATCTTCCGCTGCGGCTGCGGCCATGATCTTGTCGTGGGAGTCTCATTTTTAAATATAACGAACTACTTAGAGTTCATCTAAACTAACTTTACACACCGACTTGGCAGTGTCAAAGTGTGACAGAGCTGCCATACATTTCATATTTTCATTGTAATGTAATGTTGATGGAGCGCTTCCACAATATAGCTTGCCTAGTAAATGGAGACTTGCAGAGTTAGCTCAGACGGACTCTAATGGTTACTTAGGTAATAGTTTCAACATAAATATTAGTGTTTATGTGTGTTATTAGCTTACTAGTGTAGTGTTACACAATACCAAATTAATGATGTAATTTAGTTTTAGGAGTGCATTTTCTTTCCGGGGTTTTTAAACTTCCACCTTCCCAGCTGTAATATTCCCCAGGGGGTTTCTATAATGGTAACGGGTTGGACTCGTTGATTCATCGTTTTTTTCTCTTAATCGGTGTTAGGTTAGGTTAGGTTAGGTACACGCTCGGGTTATCAGACCGGTTTAATAAAATCTGGGACACCCTGCATTGAAAAGCCTCATGTAGTCCCAGTATTTCTTCTCTGGTTCTTGAAGTTTTTAGACAATTTGATGTAGGTGTATTAACCATAGCTATGCCCCCTCGTGTTAATTATTCTATTGACTACTAAGTAGCCGCCCTTTCTATAAACTGCTGCCCCTAATATCTTGTCTTAAACCAATGTTAAAGAAGTAAATTTTTTGAAAGCTCTATTATAATTAAATAATCGAAACAAAAAAGATAACAAAGGGGCATAGCTGTGGTTAATAAATAGGCATGTACCTGTTATAGTAGTTTATGTGACTGCTACATAATAAAAGACATTAAAAAAACGAGTGTGGGTTTAAAAAATGAACGAAGTGAGTTTCTTAAAAAGATCACACGTATGTTTTAATGCCTAATTATGTACAGTTACATACACTATTTTATCTACACACACATTATAAACTTTCTATGAAATATTCACTAATCCAAATTACAGCCTCCGTTGGGGCATAGTTGCCAAATCGTTGCTCTCTTGGCGGAATTCGCGGATATGTGGTGGCGACACCGAAATATTTTTATCGCTTATTTTACACGAAACTTTTGCTATATTTACCTGAAAAACAACAAAACATATTCATTTTATATTAAAAAACTAATTAAAAGATAAACTGTACGTCAAATGGCGGTAAATGAAAACTTTTTTCACGCATGCAGTATTTTTTTATACTTCAGAGACTATTAACTAGAGTCGGGGGCCTATTTCCGTATCATTCGATACAAACTAACATGCGAGATATGTCAAAATTGTATGCAATTGACATTTAATTTCGAACAAAAAGGCATCGACTGATATTATAATATAGGTCAAATCGAATTGCTTTTTTTTCAGAGAATTTCCAAATTTGAATGCATAACCAAATCGATTTTGATTTAGTTATGAAGCAATAACTACATTATCACCGAATTCACAGATAAGAAATTTGTTGTAACAAAACAGTTTATCATAATGTTGGCCATTATTTACGGATTTTGAAGGCATCATAGAGGGTTTATTATATGTGTGTAGATAAAATTGTTTAAAAATATTTTCTGTGATATCCAGAAACGAAAGTGGGGACTACATTTGTATGAAGAGGCCGCGCGCGGTCGTGCACTTATGTGTACAAGGCTAAGCTTTTGCCAGCCCCGGTGCGGGTAAAAAATCTAAATAAACCCACTCCGCGGTCATTGCTCTCTCATTTGCCTAAATCTTCGCACTAGTAGTTATCCGGGGCATTTAGTTATATGGACAAGATGGCTGGTATTGAAAGGTTTCGTAAATGGTTGTGCAACCCGGGCTCACATAACTTCATCTCTGCAATCGGGCTATTATGTCACGCAGGTAAATCAGTTGGTAATACTTATGGCTGACATACTGCGCGACTCGCATTATCGTCCCATTTGTAATCAAGGATGTTGGGTTAGTTATTTTGTTGCTAAGTCTTGAATGTTCTGGCCACACCTACTCATGGATTAACAATGCAGATTATTTTAAATACTCGTACTTCTTCCGCTTACTTACTTTTAATTAGATACTATCTTTACTATTAAAAGATCATATGTATTGTATTCGTAGGATCCAGTTACTGGTGTGCTGCAGTGGCTGGTATTGATTGAGCCATCAATGAGTGAGTGATAAGCAATTTCGAGGACCATTATCCAATTTTCCTCCGAGAGCCTACTTGGTTCGCAGGGATTAGCATGAACAGTAAAGGTTTCTTTTGTACTGTTAGGTAATATTTATACGCGCCCTTATAAGTAATCAACATCGTTAATGTCAGAGCAGCCATGTGGAGCGTAAACAAGTTAACCGAAATGGTATGAAGAACTTCAACCGAGTTTATTAATTAAGGTTAATTAAGGTGAGTCATCGGGTGCGGAGGGCTGCAGCCCGCAGTCTGCGCCGGTTCGTCAACGCAAGTTCCTGACGACACTGCTCGGTACGGAGTGAAATATGTCGAGCGTTTTCGACTGTCGTTACTATACGTGAGTGACCCGTTTTAACATATTTAATATTGCTATGCCCCTTTAATTATTTAGTAATATAGAGCCCATCAAAAACATTTTCATGTAAAATGTTGCAAAGACGAAACCATAAGGCTCGCACTGTCATAAAGTTGATAACTTCTTGACAGTCCAAGCCTTATGGTATCCATCAGATCTCTTGTAGAGCCAAGCTTTAACTCTACAAGCCCTAACTTCACAAACTCTACACCTTAGTCAAAATATACGGCTTGGCCGTTGCGCTACCGGCACAATGACATGGTAAGGTAAATTTTTTTATCACTATTCATTATTTTTTATTATACAATACTTCTTGTAGTAAACAAACGGCCAAGCCACATATTTTGACTAAGGTGTGAAACACACTTTCAAGTGTGTGTCCGAATTAAAACTAACTATAATTAGTATATGTATACAGAACGCCTGATGGTGATTTAGATGTATTTATACAAAATCTAGAATTGCACTTACACAAATTAACATTACGTTCACGGAATGCGGCTAAAAATATTGATTTTGTGATTGCAGGCGATTTTAATATTGATGTAGGTATTAAAAAATTACAGAGCTTCCAATTTTTTTTAAACAATATAATTATTTTTTTTAACCTAAACCTGACTTTTGAAACTCCCACCAGAATATAAAAACAATCTTGTTCTTGTATCGACAACATCGTCACTAATTTTAATACCTACACTTCGGAAGTTTTAAACTTTGGCAATAGGCATAGCGAACCATACCTACAGAAAAATAACTCAACTCCTCATCTCATCTTTATTTAAATTTATTAATATAATATAATAATAATAAATAAATATAATATAATTATTAAATAAATAAATAGGTTTAATATTAAAAAAATAGGTACCACCGATACAAGTAATACCATTTTTTTATTTAATCGGTTTTTTCTATTTAATTTATATAAGTAATTTAATTTATTTTATTGATTTCATTGAATGAATTGTAAGTATTTTATTATTTAAAAAAAATGAAATTATTTTCAAAAAGGGTTCCGTAGTCAATAGAATTTGGCATGGATATATAAATCAATAAAGCCGACAAAGTTGTACAATAAAATCTAAAAAATTTTTAGGGTACCGCCCCTACACGTAAAGTGGGGGTGATATTTTTTTTGCTTCAACTCTACAGTGTGGGGTATTGTTGGAGTGCACTGCATTATGTCTACTACACTACTTTTTCATGCTTTAATAAACAAAATCATTTTAAAATCACTGCAGTTTGCTAAAATATGTGTTCCTTCATATATATAGCAGTCTAAATGTTTTTCGCTATGTGATATTTATTTTTGACATGCAAAGTCTCCAATTGCAAGTAAGTCCGAAGGAGAAAATCATGGCCATACGTCTATTACTTTAATTAGATACTGATTATGCAAATTTGCCTATTTGTTTAACTCAGGCGAAAGGTACCATTTCATCCGTTGGTTAACAATCTACTATACTAATAGCTCCAGTTTAGCTTATTGTGACGGAAGGGTATTTGCGGAACCCTATACTGAGCATGGCCCGATATGCTCTTTGCCGGTTTTTTGAGCTTATGATGATATATATGCCGTATCATCTGTGGTACATTGTTAAAAAAAAATCAGCCATATCGTAGCTGGAGGAGCCCAAACTTACTTTTTAGTATGTTTTGAAAATGATTTTTGTTTTAATTTAAAAAAAGTGGCTGAAATGTATTAATGTGGTATATTTTTAGAACCGCCTAAAAAATCACTCAGCACAAAAGAATCTTTTTTAGGAACTGCGGGTCAAAAATTTTGTTTTGACCTCTAGTAGGTATGTATGCGTGTGCCAAACGGCTAAACTGTACATCGATTTGCGGGTTTTTTTATGCGTACACCTTACACTATTACTTAGGAAATTTACTTGTCGATTGTGTTGCAATATTTATGTTAACGTAAGTACAATCACGTCTGAAAATATCGATACAAACAAACTTTCAAAAATTTCATATATTAACGTAAGTATTTGGGCACTTTGTTTCATTAAAAAAATTGTACACCTCAACCACGTCCTCATAAGGTCTATACACGGTCACACGTGAGGTAACAGGTGAGATATTTTTTCACGTTTTCGTACCAAAGTATTATGCACAGGTGCAAAATCGAAATCAAGGTTAAGCCTTATCGCACGTGACAAGTCGCTTGACCGGTGGATCGACGGCTGGCTGTTGTTGTTTTGTGTTATAAGGGTCGAACATTGTATTCCAAAGGCTATATAATAATATGTGAAGCAATTGACATCTTATTTATGTTTTATAACATAAATAAGATGTCAATTGCTTCACATATTTTAATAAATAGTGGATTAAAATAAAGCTAACTAAAAACTAAAGTAATGTTTAGTTATAATGTGAAATGTAAAGGATTTTATGCTAAATTATTATATATTTAAGCAGAATTAAAAGAAAAATACCCCACAAACTAGCCCCGTCCAAAATTAACTTATAAGCCCCGAAATGTTCCTTACCTGGCCCAAATATTCCAAATATGCCGGCTGCGTTGCCACGCTGAATGGCTAGGGATATACTCAAGAACTCTGTTGGTGGTATGAACCTGCATGCATCACATACTCATATAGGTAACTGCACTCAAAAGTATCTAATAGAAACGGGCCACTGCATGAAATAGCTTTGGACTCAAATTCGATGACATGACTCAGATTTGTGGACCTACACTTTTGACCACGCGTTACCAAAAGGTACGAACAAAAAAGTGCAAACCGTTAAAATTACATTGGCAGGATGCCGACCTATTATCATTAGGTATACATATTTTAAAACTATTTCATCGGTAAAGTAAAAACTTGTGGCTCTAATAACTAAATGAAGAAAGTAGGAAACGTCTATTGTGTTCAGTATGCTCATCATGTCGTGTAAGTAGTTGATGGTTGCAATTTGCAAACTAAATAAGTACTATATTGGATTAGGCTATCGAGACGACACTCAATGACACGTAGGGCAACGTCCTTTAGTAACAACGTTCAGTTCAGTGACTGACTTCAAAGTAGCTTAGCTAATGCCAAAGAGATTATACGGGAGTAGGTATGTAACTAGACAATTACTTTAGCAAAATGAGCAACACGTTGAGATGAAGATAATACTTACGCAAACTAGTAAATAGTTCCATAAACTTCATTTGTAGAGATTTATTGGCCCTTTTATTGATCGCTACTAATAAAATTATTACCTAACCATGACTGTTTATTGAGAGAGGAGGAATGAAAGCTTTTACTTGATATATACCTACTCGTTAAAGGATTTTCAGCGTCAAAACAATGAAGGTACCTAGTTTGAATATTTGAATTAAATGCAATGCGCGTAAAAATTAACGCAATTAATTAACCAATACAATTTTAATCTAGTTTATTTTCTATACTTCAGTTTGCGGGTTCATAAAAAGACTGATAAGCATAAACAAAATACATTTACAGTACATACGGTGCTACTTTCCCGCACGAGTGCGGGAATGAGCACTTTTCGTGCATATGTCGAAACTTTATACAGCCCTATGTACTGTAAAACGTTGTACGATACACGTGCGAATAGCTAGGTAATTCGCACCTCGTGTCGATTTAAAACACTCCCTTCGGTCGTGTTTTAATTTATCACCACTCGTTGCGAATTTCCTATTTTCTACACTTGTACCGTCATTATTTTAACATTTCTAAGCGCATTTGGAGCTAAATACCTAGTTTTCATTCATAGTTTGGTAATTATTTTACAATAAACAAAGTTATAAATACATGAAATCATTCGCGCACCAAAAACCCCGATGTATACGATAAGTAATACGTTTTTTTTACTGCGATGATATTGTTAATAATTTGAACAAACGTTTGCGTTTGTAAATATTTAATATAATAATATAAATATTGCAGTTTTTGTAATTAAATGACTTTAGTTTTAATTCTCAATGTGGTGTCGTGTAAAAGACGTGCAAGTAAACATTTTTTTTAAATTGATGTGTTTGATTTATATATGGAGAAATTATCTGAAATATCAGACTTTACTTTTAATGCATTGTTTTGACTGTACCTACTGTGTATAGTAAACTATCAGATAAGTACTATATAGCAAAGTTGGCATACGACAGTAATTCATTCGTTAAGGTACCGCTAACTGGGGTGAATAGGGATGCCGAGGTGAATAGAGACAAAGCTAAAACTGTGATTTAGGTGACAGTTTCTTAAAAAATACCCACACAAATTTTATTATTCGATTGAAAATATTCGTAGTGTTCCTATTCACCCCAGCCATCCCTATTCACCCCAGTTGACAGTACTGATAGATCAAAATGTTTTTTCATTGTGTTCGAAGACAATGACTTCCTATTAAAATAATCGATTTCGTCTAATAAGAGCTACTATAGTTACCTAAATATTTACTGTGCCGCGCCGTCCGTTCAATTTACATTCAATTGTTTATTTTATA
Source organism: Cydia pomonella (assembly GCF_033807575.1). Classification (NCBI taxonomy): domain Eukaryota; kingdom Metazoa; phylum Arthropoda; class Insecta; order Lepidoptera; family Tortricidae; genus Cydia; species Cydia pomonella. Next base: position 9,484,111 of record NC_084707.1, read on the forward strand.
TGTAAATATGAGTACCTGTTGTGTGAGCATCAACATCTTAAATGAATCAGCTGATCGTCGGTTACCTTAAACTTACTAATCAACGTAAAGAACGGCCTTGTGGGCGTGGGAACGTTAATTGTGTCTTATCTGAGTGTGGGTACTTAGGCAGTTATAAGGTAGGTATGTAATGTACCCTTTGTTAATAAATAATAACTAAGTACCTACATTTTAAGTGCAAACCTCCTGGATTATTAAATTTTATTTAAAATTAAATACCTACAGATTGATTTAGCATAACTGACCATACGCTGAGGGGTGAATATGTAGGCCATACTGAACAACTTTTACCATGGGGCCAGCCCGGAGAACACAAAACTGTCTCATACATTTCGGTGAATCATATGTCAATTGTATTCTCTGGAACGGCCGATTTTTTTCGTGATTTCGGGGTTGGCTCCATAGTAAAAGTTGTTCTGTATGACCTAGGTACACATTCAGCCCTCAAATTATAATCAGACTTACTTAGCAAATAAGCCAAAACCGGGCGTAAAATACAAGTTAGGGTATTTTCACCTTGGCTACGCTCCTAGTGTCTCAAAGAAGCATTTGGGAATCTGGTAATCACGACTAGATTAACAGAATTGGCTCCTATAAAACTGTCACGCCATAGCAAAAGAACAACATCAATCATAGGACTAAATCCGTGAAACCGGTCGCCACGCTATTGAGTCGGAATTGTTTCTGTGATGCGCCCGCAGTCGCCGACTGCGCGGCCCCGACAACGCGCGTGCGCGAGTGATGTTATTGGACCACTTAGCTTATTGAGGATTACTCTCGGCGTCCTCGCGTCCTGTTCATAACCATGGTGAGTGACCTTAAAAGTATATTAGGATAGGATTACGACAGTCTTTAAGTCACGAGAAGGGCTCAGCATCAGCGGATGGAAGTGATTTAGCCGATTCTTATAAGATCAGTGTTTTTTTTAAGAAACTTTTAAGTGTATTTACCTAAGTGAGTTATCGAATAGTATGATGTGGATTTATAATTGATGCCGAATAGAAATATTTACCTGACATTTATTTTTTAAAGCGACGATTAGTTAGCCCGAAAGACCTAAGTAATATAAGTTACCTAAGCAGGCAAGTATACAAAATTCTCAAACTTAGGAGCGAATGCTGTGATGCTAGTTTAATATTTGCATAATTAACGTATCTTAACTTAAGATGTAAGCATGGGCTTAAACAATGAAAGATATAATACAAAAATACAAAATTGGAATTTAATTAAAATTAAATTACCTACTTAGGTAGGTAACCTAAAATCGGCCTGAAATATTTACTGTACAGAGCGAATTGTACAGGTACAACTACTTAGTACTTATTTATTAATTTAAATGAATAACTTAGGTAGGTAGCATTAGCATACTAGCATTGGCTCAGTTACTAAGTTTTTCTTACGTTTTATTGCCCGATTGCCGCTTAAACACTTCTGATAAACGCTAATGTGTGTTTAGTTTTGCGGTTCATTATAGCTTATGGTAATACCTACAATAATACGATACAAGAGACATCAATACAGACTACACTCGACGCGGCGAATGACGATCTCTATGACAGTTCCTCCAACTCGCTTTTAATATAGTTAATTAAACAAATAATTGAAGAAATTAGGCTTTTACCATAGGTATTTTTATTACTTAAGTAATTGATACATTTCTAAATAAAAAAATATGTTAAAGTACCAAAAAAGTCTAAAAATATTTGACATTGGCAGTTACTCCATACGAAAATGAACTGTCATAGGGATCATCATTCGCCGCGTCAAGTATAATATGATTTACATTGCATCATTTACATGAATCACTTTACGCATAAGGTAAATGTAGGTACTAAACATCCAATATATTCAATCGATTAAGGCCACTATTGTTGTACCAAATAGCACTGCTTGTTGGTATCTTTTCACTTGCCACTAGTAAAGTATGCTTGTAAACAAATTACCTACGTAGTTACTGTAGTATTTTGACGTCACCATATACGAGTACCTATATATTAAAGCACTGAATTACCTATATGTTTTTGAACAACCTGAACAGGTTTCCGTACCTCAAAAGAAAAAACGGAAAGAACTCCTTATAGGATGACTTTTTAATCCTTCCATCTGTCTGTCAAAACCCTTTATCTCGGGAACGCGTGGAGGCATCGAGTTGAAATTCAAACCATATTCTCAAGTCTACAGTCCCTTGAGCTGTAAAAAAACAGACGGCCGTTTATGCCGCAAAAAACGTATATTTCGTCACTCACAGAGGAATCAAAATTTACAGGGTACTTTATGTCGGCCTAGAACTATGAAATTTGACAAGTAATATCGTCACAAGTAAGGGGAAACATGAAAATTATAAATATGTAAACAACAAATACCTAATAAGTTAAATTGTACGGAACCCTAGGTGGGCGAGCCTTACCTAGGTACTTATGTACATTTTATTAGTCAACAATTCGACACTCGCTTTGTAATGACTCGCACTGGGTTAATTTCATTTCCTACGTTTACGGAAATCCGTTCATTTTGTGGTCAATACAGGAACAATTGCAGTCATATATCAATAACACTAACAATGAGCTCTTATATTCTAAATTGTGGATTTGACGAATCAAAATTATAATTTTTTTTTATTGGATTCTAGACGGCAGTTGGATACCCAGACTGCGATACAAGAATGACAGGCGTATTGATACGAAATTGGTATTATATTGGTACCTATTGAACACAATTGTACATTTCTACATACGAGATGGGCTCACTTCGTATTTCAAAGACACAAGAAGCGATTGATATTCTATAACTGACAATGATGATGATTTGTTTCCGGCTTTTTATCCTCGTCTTGGCCTCCAATAGCTACTATATCTAGTCATAGTAATAAAGTTAGGTAACTGGAAGTAAATTACAATAGGTACCTTATACGTACTCGGTAAAAAAGTGTGATTAAAAAAAAATCTATCGGAGGAAGGCTTACTGCTTAAGAAAAGCCTCGACAAGAATCTTGCAACAATGGGTAGTTCCGTTTTTTCGTATGGATTTTAACGTGTGAAATATTGTTAGGATTCTCACAGTGAAATCAATATTTGGTACATACAATTTTTAACGATTCTTAATGTTTTTATAATTTTTATAAATCTTTCGATTTTACCTGTATATCCTACCAATGTGCAGAAGCAGATAATGAGACTATGGCCATTAGAGACGTTTATTACCCGACATAGAAATTTTTGTGGCAAAATAAAGTGTTTGAAAAAATGAAATATCGACATGTCTGTTATCGATGTTACCTTAACTTTACCTATATTTTATGAAGTGAAAAATACACAACACATCTTCTATAATATATTGGTCGTTTTCTATTCTTTTAGCACTGTATACTAAGGTTTAAGTTTTTATTTTTAGGTACAAAATAAATGTAATAAAGAAATTATGTAGGTAAAGATTGGTAATTAACCACTCATATGCTTTTGGTAACTGTAGTTACCAGCTGTCACCCTTATTTTATTATAATAATAGAAGTCACTGAAAAATATCAATCATTCTTGCAATTTCTCGGTAGTTAACAGCAAGTAGAATTTACATCTCTTAATTATTAATTTATGACTGACTTGTCGGTAACAGATTTATCGATGTAAATTTTTTTCAAACACTCGTTTTTGCCAAATGTCTGTATATTAAATTTAACAAAATTTTCTTGTTGTAAAGTGCAGCTTGTAGATGGTTTTTATTGAAACGCAAACTTTGGCAGTCTCGATCTTGAATCTTGAATTTAAATAGGTTAATTACTTTATTTTTCGAGTCCACCTTTTAATATTTCATTAAATGACTACTTAATCTAACACATTTATAAACTACCTGTCTACTTAATCTGACACATGTCGCCATAAAATATCTACAAACACTGCCGCTCTGTTAGGATCCCTAAAGTTAAGAACACTGAATTTGTTTTTTACTTGACTATTGTACCTACACGAATAGAATTTTAATAGTCTATGTAAAGGTATGTATGTACATAGATGCCGCTATAAGTATAACGCTAAACCGATGTGCCGATATAACGCTAAGGAAACATTTAAATACTAATAAAAACAGTCTAAATATAGTGCTTTAATCAATAATTAAGTAACTAAAAGTCGAATTAATTATAAGTTTATTAGTTTAATTATATGTCGATTACTGTTTCAGTAAACTGCCTTAAAAGTGATCTTGGATTGATTTGTTTGTTCGTATAAATGTGACGTTATTTATTGAAATGGACCTTATAGTCGATGGCGCTTACGCCATTATTAGCGATGCTCCTATATAAATACAACGCTGCGCTACGCAGTGATCGCAGATCCAGGTTTTATAGATAACGTCACAATTAATTCAATTTACAATTAATAAGATAAATTTCAACCAAACGTTAATTTCTCTTTAACTTTTAATTTTATGCACTTGCACTGGTTTTAATATTTTTGATCACTTTTAAAGCAGTTAACTGAAACATTAATGGACTTATAATTATTTCTTAAAGCACTCTTTATTTATACTATACTATTTCTACTGTTTTTATTAGTATTGAACTCTAACAATATTTTGGTGGTAAATACTGGGAAAAAAAAATCCTAGTAGTTACCACCAAACCGAGTTAGTGGTAACTAGTGGGATTTTTTTCCCAGTAGTTACCAGTGGTAAAAGGTGGGAAAAAAATCCCAGTAGTTACCACTGGTAACAACTTGGTGGTAACTAATGGGAATGGTAGACATATATATGTGAAATAATAAATACCTACTTAACAAGCTAAAACTTTTATCGCCTTTAGCCTAAAATGACTCTTCCCAAAAAAATAATCAAGGCATATTCACTTGTTTGCTTAGCTGTTGCGATTAGCATAAAACGAATACAAATGAGCTACTGTATCGCATTTCCATACTAGCACCGCTAATTATGTAGCGTTGATAATAAAAAAAATATTCGTGTTTTCCTGTTCTTCAGTTGGAAACAACAAATTGTCTAGTCAGTAAATAGGTGTTACTATAACTATTCCGTTTGGTAAGCTTTAGTCGTCAATTTTGTGCGTGTGTCGCAGTTTACTTTAATATCTAGGCTTATAAGGCAATCGTCTCACCGCCAGCAATAAGCGAGCTTTTTATTAGTGGGAGAATATTTTCTTTGAAAAAGTTACCGCGCGAAATGTATGCTTCATGGCTTACATTTCATGTGCGAGAATATAGCCAATCGCTTATCGGTTTGAAAGAATGTCTTGACATAATATTTGGAATTAACATACATAAAACAGCGCCATGAAACCCAAGAATACCTATAAAATATTAACGTAGGTACTTTTCAGGTTCGCTTTCCCATATTCGTGGGGATTCTGCTGTTGGGGTGCCACAGCTCTTCGCCGCAGGCGGTGCTCAAGACCTTCACGCTGGAGGAGCTGATCCCTTTCCGGGGGGAGTTTGCCCCGGACAGACATACTGGGGATTGGATCTCAGGTGAGCCGACAATCCCACACTCTGGCCGTGTAAGATCCTCTATATAGTCGCCCAGAAACCTAAGCCTATCTAGTAGAGTACTAAAACTGTTAACAAATGATGTACGCTGTTTTTAACAATAGCGTTTTAAAAAAAATTACAAACCTAGTTCGTGAAGTTGTTAGGGTTAGACCAAGATAAGTGTGCAGTGATTTTGATAGCTCTGACTGTGCCAGTGTTATTTTAAACGTCACACTTCCATGAAATTATGACGTATAAATAACACTTGCATTGTATGTGCTGTCAAAAACGGTGCAGACTTATCTTGATCTAACTCTAGCCTCTGCCTATGTACTTAAAAACTGACTACCCATTTTAAACCGTCGTATAGTCTTACAATGTTGGTGTACGTCCGAAAAGTATTTACATAATTGGCGTTTTAAGGAAAATTTGCTCTGTGCTTGTCGTATTGGGAGAGGAAGATCGTTCCAGAAACGAATTGCCTGGAGGGCGAAAGAGTTGGACATGAAACCAGTGCGGTAAAGAGGAATAGAGAGTGTAAGACTCCGAGAGGTACGAAGGCCGCAACCGGGACGAGGTGTTACAAATTGAAATTTTGATTTAAGGTAATCTGGTGCAGCTGGATCAAAGAGGATGGTATAAAGCATGCAAAGTATTCAAGACGACCGACGCTCGCGGATCGGGAGCCAGTTTAGTTTGCGGCGGAAATCAGAAACATCATACTTTCGGAGCCCGTAAAGAAATCGGATATAATTATTGAGCAATCGATCTAATTTGTTAAGTAACTCCTGACTAATGTTGGAATAACACACGTTACCATAATCTAGGACAGGCAATACTAACGCCTGAATAAGGAGGAGTTTCGTGCTAACCGGCAGGAAGTGTTTAAGCCGGTAAAATTTTTAGTTTATATATTGACGAAAATGTTACTTTCAAGCATTGAAAATTAAGAACACTTAAAATTGACGCTGCCGGTAATACTAATAGAGGCAAGAGCCGAGAACGATAGCCTTTTACCATCAAAATCAGGTGAAAAATAATTGGCGGCATATGAAACGTTTGTTCAATGGAAAATCAGCAAAAACGCCCAGTCTTTCTTGGAAAACGTGTTGGTAACTTACTTCAATGAACGTTTTAGTGCAATTATTCGATGTTAAAACTGCAAGCCACCATTTTGACAATTTTAGGTACTTTTAGTGTTTTGACAAAATAAATCTAATTTATAAGTTTTGTTTTTTCCTCGCAAGTGTGTTGAAAAATGTCGTATGAGACGCGTGTGCTATGGTCATTACACACATCGGCTTTCTTATTGCGCGCTCGCTTGCAGTTCGCGCGCACAATATCGCCTCGTGTGTAATGACCAACTTAGTACACTTGTATCATAATGTGCTATTACAGCACATATGGCGCCACTTTACCGCACTAGTGCAATAATTAGCACATTACGTAACTATGACGAAAATTTAAAAGGTTTACTCTACTGTACTGTAAAACGATGTGCGAGTAGGTAATCCGCAACTCGCGTCGATTTAAAACACTCCCTTCGGTCGTGTTTTAATTTATCGCCACTTGTTTCGGATTTCCTACTTTTCGCACTTGTATCGTAATGTACAATTATCATAAACCCTGTTTGAGACGTTCAAAAACTGCACCTAACGACCAGCATAAATATAAACTGACTTGTTACAACAATTTTTTTATCCGAGAAAATGTTATTATTGTCGTTTTGACGACGATTTCGATTTAATAATTACATCCAAATTTCGAATGTCTGGAAAACAAAGGAGATTTGACCTCATTTCTCTTCGTGATGACGATGATGTTATTGAGTGTGTGATCAGATCAGATGCCGGAATGGCGGTCGTAATATGCAGTTCTTGTACAAAGCATAGAGAGATTATAATATATGTGTAAATAAAGCAGTGTATGGAAATATAGATAATTAAATATTGAAACAATGCCTTTCATTATGTTGCAGTCACATACTATCTATCTGATTTACTATAGAGATTAAGATTTTACGTATTGTAATGCAAATAGACAAAGGTGGTACGTTAATCATATTTTCTTTCCCTGTCCAATATTTTATTTTATTTCATTTTAGTGCATACTTTGTTTAATGTAGCATGATAACAGTACATGAAGACACCAAGTAAAGGCATCGCGAATTCGTTCTAAAATAAGTTAAATTGTTGGTACGACCGGTGCTAAATTGGTGTAGAATCCCTAAGGGGGTAATCACACCAGGCAAGCTAAAGTTCACACTGCTCCTGATTGCAGCTCGAGGTCGTTCCCACCGACTCGACTTGAACTTTACTGAATAAGGGCGATTTCAGACTAGCGTTTTATACGAGCGTACGCGTACGCGTATGTAAGCTCATATAGACCAAATGTAGGTAAAAGTAACGCGCGTGTAAACTTGTAAAAACCCAATGTAGGGAAATGTAAGATGCGTGTACCATCAAGACGTCGAAACGACCGTATACGCGCAGAAAAATACGCCAGTCTGAAACCGCTATAAGTATTTATATAAGATCTTAGTCTGCTTATGTACTGCCTTTATGAGCTTATAGCTTTTGCCCGCGACTTCGTCTGAGTGGAATTAGTAATTTGGGTAGGTTATTTTTTATCCTGTTTATCCTGTCTTGTTTTTTATAGAGTCCCTATACATATTGATTCCCTATACAAAACTTCCTTATTTGGGAGACAACTAGTTATAATATAATGTGTTTGCTATTATGTACAGCGACTTTTAAAAATAATTTATTCCAAGACGCAATTTATTGCGAATTTTGTTATGTTTAAGGCGTGACAAACAATGTCAATTACAATGATGATGGCGTACATTGAAGATAATTATTTAAGTTGTATGAAAAGTAGAAAGCCTAAAGACTTCAAAAGTTTTAAAAGTTATTTAATAACAGTATCACCGTTTGTATTTACTACCCTTGTATAGGCGTTAGCCTAATAAAAATAATAGTAATCATTCAATTTCTCAAATTATCTCAAATATCTTACATATTTCCACCCCACTTAAGAAATGATTTGAATTATCCTAATGTCCTTCCCTGGGACTCAAGTATCTCCATACCATATTTTAACTAAATCGGTTCAGCGGCTTAAGCGCGACGAGATAACAAACAGACATACAGTCAGATACACTTTCGCATTTATAATATTGATATGGATTATTACGCCTACGCTACGGTTAAGTATAGGAAGGTTTTGAAAATTTGCAGGTTAGAAAGATATAGCTTTTAATTATATATATTATATATTATAACTCTTACCAGGTAGATTTTGTATTAACGTGTACGCGATATTTAAATTAGTATATTTTCAATTTCAGATAAAGAATTTGTGCATAGAGATCCTGGCCAGGGCATCATTAAGTACGATGCTTCGACGAAGACTCAATCGACGCTAGTAGACGAAAACGAATTGGTAAGATTTGATTGAATAAGCAGGCCCCTAAATTAATTTCACAAATAACATTTAAATGTGGGTCACTCAAAGAAAATGTCGATGTCCCTAAATTGTTTCAGTTTACTTCAACGCAAGATGAACTTAAATTGATTTGACTATCGATTGTAGGAAATCTCAAAAATATTCTAATTAATCTCTTTATCTGATTTTCAGTATAAATTGAGCGGCTACTCAGTTTCCAAGTTTTCAAAGGATCTGAAATATTTATTGCTGACTTCCGAAGAGAAAAAGGTGGGCCGTTAAGCAATTAATGAAACATTTGCTGTCTTACGCATATCATACCTTTTTATTGTTAAAATAAACATGTGATACGTGGAGGCTTTCACCTGTGGAAGTGGGGTTCTTTAATAATTTACCAAAAACATAATTAATACGTAAACAATTAATTCAAGAAATAAAAGGCTTTTTATTATTTTATGTGTTAAAGTAACAACACAAATCTTATTTGACAATTGTTATATAGGCTGTAATTTACGGGGTGAATATATAGATCATACTGAACAGCCAATTTTATTTCCGCGATTTCGGGCTTGGTTCCATAGTAAAACTTCCTCAGTATGACCTATTATATATTCACCCAGTTAATTATTTCAGGGAACTAAAATCAGCCTATATAACAATGTAAAATAATATTTGTGTTGTTGAATACACATGTTTATTTGAATAATAGAAAGGTAAGTATTTGCGATAGGAGTGGTTTTTCTTATGTCCTTTGCGAAAATCGGAATATTATCGCTTTTCGCTTAAGACTTACTATAAAATAACTTTGCTATTGACTAAGTTGGATTAACTTAGATTTTTTTGACAAGATACTTGTATGTTTTACAAATAAACATTCTTTATATATTTATTTATACTTTATTGCAAATAAAATATTAAGTACCTACAAATGGTGGGCTTAATTACTTAAGACATTCTCTACCAGTCAACCACTTGGTCGAAGAGAGACGTTTGTTAGGTGCAGGCTTTGTACTTAAGAATAATTAACCGATATCACTACCTACTATTTACAAATTAAATAGTAATTAAGTAATATGATATAATATAATGCAATCATAAACTTAAACATATACTTTATATGATATACTTACATAAATATCTACATATATACATTATACATGTACAGTCACGTCTGAAAACATCGACACGACCGAAGTGCCAAAAATATGTATACACGACCTTATGGCCCATATGTTAGGGTAGTGTATACATATTTTTGGTACTTTGTCCGTATCAATATTTTCAGACGTGACCGTACCTACTGCGAAACATTACTTACATCTGTCAGATAAATGCTTGCGCAACATGCGCTTGAAAGTGTATTTACTTTGAGCTTTCATTATGTCCTCTCTGTGGAACAGAATTTCTATTGTTGATAATTTGTAACGGCAACTTATCTTCGTAGCCCATTGTATTATACGAAAACTATGTAGTAATCGATACTATGAGATGAATCTATTGTATTAAGCGTAAGCATGTAAGATGGATATAATTTACAGCACTTTACACGTGTTTTATCTACCGTAACGATTTGTGGTTTGCTTCGCTGGTCAGGTATGCAAACAAGGTGAAAATACATTAGCGATTTTCTGAATAAATTTAATACAATTGTTACGAGCGTATTAAAACAATTAAGTACTTAGTTTAGTTGTTTTGTAAGTGTGATTGTGATCAACTGATCAATAATCAGCAATTACCTGAATGTGTATAAATGAGTAATAGTGACGGTAGATATGGTAGATACCTTAGATACTAACCAAGGTTGATAACCCGTAATGCAACAGCTGTATGAATTATCCTTTAAAAACCAGTCACCTTTTTAGGGTTCCGTACCTCAAAAGGAAAAACGAAATTTTTATAGGATAACTCGTGTTTCTGTCAGTCCATCTGTCACAGCCAATTTGCTCCGAAACTACTGGACCTACTTATTGACTTTAATTGTGTTTGGTACACATATGGAAGTCGGTGACCCAAAGACGGATGTTTAACTAAAATAAATTAATTTTAATCATAGGGGCTATTGGGGGTAAATTAGCAGGCTACCAGGCTCCTGCTCCTGAATGCATTATCATCCAAATTTGACTGTCTTTTTGTGCAGAAATGGAATGACATATGACATGCTGTTGCTGACATTTTATTTTTATACTGTATTTAATCTGATTTTAATTTTAATTTTAACTTGATTTTAATTGTGATATTAATTTATTATACTAGGTAATTATTTAATAACAATTTTAATTAATTTATTTAAAATTAACGTAATAATTATGCTTTGGATACTAAGTTACTAACATAGTGTTTAAGAAGATTTCTAACTAATCTTACATATTGTATATATGGGTATAATACTTGAAATAAATAGTTCAATTCAATTAGAAATTACGATTAGCGTGGGCAGTGATCTTTTCCGATTCGATACATATATATAAATATTTTTTTTACTAATATTGGTAAACAAAATTAAATGTAGTGGTTTCATGTACTAACAAATAAAATAAAATTTAGTACCTAACAAAGTGGAAAATGTGAAAATATATTTAATTTACATTATATTTCTCAGGTTTACCGATATTCACGCCTCGCCGTGTACTCGGTATACGACCTCGAAAACAAGTAAGTGATTTCAATAGCTTTGTGCTTGTTAAGTAATTGTAAAAAGTGTAGCAAGGCCAAGATGTCACTATTTTGTATTCACTCAGATATAAATGACTCCTTAATTTACATAGGTACGTTAAAGTATGGGTCTTATGGTTCTTTATGAGTTTATACGATATTGAATGTATATTTTCCATGTGGCCAACAAATAAAGAAACAAGACACAAGCATACGATTAAGTAGTAGGAACCCATGAGCATTTGGTAAACATATGTTGGGGCTCCTCTACACGATGGGCCAGCGTAGGCCAGTCCAAGGGACGCAGCTATGCGGTGAAATGAGATAGCAATATCACTTGCTCCCTCTAACGCATAAATGCGTCTCTAGGACTAGCCTACGCTGGGCCATCGTGTAGAGGAGCCATTGCATTCTATATTCTTGTCAGCTTGCCACACAATATTGTGGGCCATTTATTTTAACAAAGCACGTAACCTCCACGTACGTCCACCACAAAAATAACTTTTTGATGTCTTGAGATTTGTCTCAAACTCCTCCCTCCTCACCTAATCTCACGTGAGGTCTTTCACATTTTGTATTTTGAGTATAAATGCGTTTGATTTATTAAACAAAACACAATGTGCTTTTTTATTTTTACTAAGAGTAGTAAGTAAAATAGTAGCATTTGAGATCGTTTACATATTCTAGTCTAGAAACATGTTTTACTTTAAATTAATCTGATTCTCCCAGATTTTAAAACAATAGTTCGCATGAAAAAAATTCCGTGATAGTTGCAAAATCCTCCCTCTTTCTCACGTGAGATTTAGTGAGATTCGGCTTGATCCCCCCTCTTCCCACCCCTCTAAAACCTTCACGTAATTAATGGATGCTCCCTTGACTATAACTAAATTACATGCGTAAATTTATGTTCAGGTCGACCCAAAACATAAGCAAAGGGGATCTGCAGGTAGTGGCGTGGGGCCACGGCCACTCGCTGGCCTACGTCCAGAATAACAACGTGTACTACGTGCCCGACGCCGCGCGCCCCGACGACGTTACGCCGCTCACCACCGAGGGCAAGCTGGGGGAGGTCTACTTCGGCGTCGCTGACTGGATTTATGAAGGTAAATACAATCAAATTAAAAGTTAAAAAAAGAGCATGACTGAGTGGGCAGTAGCGCTTTTGTGGATATACCCAGAGTTAAGGGATATAAAACCTAATTTTCAGATTTTTGTGTGCCCTTATCCCCATAAAGGGCACACAAGCTGTTCAAAATTTGGTCCATAAACTAATTGAAATGTTCACCCAGCTGCAAAAGTGCATACCCCCTTTATGCATGAATTCCATTATTATAAAGCGAATAAGTATGCACTTTTGCAGCTCGTTGTACCAATAACTACTAAAAAGGTTCTATGTAAGTCACAAGTGTCACGACCTTTGCCTATAAATTACTAAACTGACGCTTCGCACCTTCCTGCTAAATATTTGCTCCGCTTTTTACGATCACAGCGGCTACACTAAAATTTGGTTTTATAGGCGTAGAGCTAATAAGACCCCTCGGCAATGAATGTCAAACATCGTTTAGGTAACAAACATTATATACAACGTATTTCGTCATGCCAAAGTACGTCGATAAAGTTGGAGAGTGTATTTTATTGAATCGACACTAAAATGAAACAATGATACGAGTACAATGCATGCAAATGTTGAAATTATCAACACATAATGATATTATGTGCTCGGTAGTCTCGTACAGACATCGTTAACTCTATATGTGTGTAGGTATATTCAAAGTGTTGCTTCTATAATTATTTACAGCCTAATAAATATTTTTATCGAATTTATGAACTTGACCTGATGACCTTATGGTAAAAGTAAGTTCAAATATTCGAATTGAACACATTATTGCATTGTAATTTAACAATAATAATAAAAATATCTGATTCCAGAGGAGGTGTTGAACGCAGCAGAGGCACTTTGGTTCTCGCCGGAAGGCACTTATCTAGCGGTAGCATCCTTTAATGACACTAAAGTGGAATCAGCTTCATATCCCATTTACGGGAACCCATTTGATATGAATAACCAATACCCTGAAATGGTGCGGTTCAAATATCCAAAGGTTAGTGACCATTTTGATCGATTCAAAACAAAATTAATATTTTTTTCCTAGTTTCATCAATCTATTGTATAAACTATTTTTGCCAGGCAGGTCGCGTAAATCCCGCAGTAGGCTTACAAGTCTTCAAACTTGGAGATCCTTCCAGTGAAGCAAAGAGTATTCCTGCACCAGTAGACGTTGTTGGTCTTGATCACATACTAGGACGAGTGGCTTGGGCATCCGACCACAATCTCATAGTATTGTGGCTTAACAGACGACAAAACATTGGTTTGTTGGTTAACTGTGATTTGATAAACTCCAAATGTAATATGCTTCAGGAGCAATCGGAACCTAGTGGATGGATAGACATAACTCAACCCTATTTTGACAGCACGGGAACTAAAATGTTGGACATTCAGCCTCAATACTCTGACGATAGAAGGTTTCCACATGCTACTATTTATGATTTCAATACTTTAGAAACGAAAGACCTAAGTCCGGGCAACGTGACTGTAACGGAAATTTTAGGATGGAACGAAGAGAAGAATGTAGTCTATTACGTTGCTGCGCCTGAGAGCTTACCATGGCAAAGACATTTATGGTCGTCGACAGTGAGCGGGGATGAGGTGCGGTGCGTGTCGTGCAAGCAATCGTCTTGTCATGTCGTGGACCCAGACTTTTCACCAGGTGCCAGATTTGGTGTCTTATCTTGTAGTTCGAGTAATGTTCCTCCTAAAATATTTTTATACAGTGCACAGGTAATTTAGGTGTATCTGAAGCATACTCTACCTGGCTTACGAAAGTAAACATCAAATTGTTGCTTATTTATTGCAAGCATTATTCTTTACTAACCGGTATTTAGTTAAAGGTTACAATTTCTAAAATTACACATCGTTAACAAATGTTACATATTCCTTGAATAAAGCTTGCCATCAAACAAACTTGATTTTAATATTTAATTTTAGAATTACATGACTAACGAAGGCGTTATTGGTTTTCAGACTGATGAATTTGTATTGTTAAAAGATAATCTAAGACTGAACGAGAAATTAAGCAAGTATAAGTTGCCAATGACTTTGTTTAATAAGATACATTTGGAGGACGATTTGACGGCGAACATTAAGCTGTTGCTGCCGCCAGTGATTGAGAAGGGTCAGCAGTATCCCATGGTGGTGCGAGTTTACGCTGGACCAGGGACGGCCCGAGTATTGGATAACTTCGATTTAGGTAAAGGCTCTCTTTACACTAAAGCCTCCAGAAGAAAGTTGTCCATAAATAATTTTATTACATTTTAAAATATACTTATATCCTAACCTGAGCCAATGCCAATGCCAATTGACGTTGATAAATACGGTGACACCCTAATTGAATTGAGCGCGAACTCGGACGCTCATAACGTGTATCGTCTATTTATCGTGGGTCCTTAAAGACCACATTTATTTTACAGAATACTACAATATGTACTTATCAGCTAACAGAAGTTTTATATCAGCATCTATTGATGTGAGAGGGTCTAAAGTCATGGGCGTTGACAATTTGTTCGCCGTGAACAACGCTCTTGGGACCGTGGAAATAACGGACACTCTCGCTGCCATCAGGTATCATTCAATCATCTTATATTGCATTATCTTGTTTATAGTATAATTTCTCATCGTAAATAATCTTAAAAATAAATGGGTTATTTTAGGTGACCATTGTTTGCTAAAAAAATTACGTAAGTATTCTAGCCTCACGAGAGTTTTACGAGTGAAATAGGTACAAATCCAAATAAAACTTTGTTGCATCTATTTTCACAGAAGAAGAACGATATTTTGATTGTGTAATTACGAGTACTACCTACTTATCGTTTATAAATAACTTATTATCGAACAGATTTTTTTAATTGCCCTCGTTCTGCCATTATCCCTGTGAGAACTTTAAACTGCCCTAATGACACTGACCTGATTTCGCAGCCATTATAATAAATATTCACCGGAACTCCACGAACGCAAGCAGAATAATGCGTATATTGCTTTGTCACGCTTTTAAGTAATAATCATAAATTAAATTAACAAAACTTGCAAGCATCGTGCTTTTACTTTTCAATAATTGATTGTAGTTTTTAAACAGGTTAGTTAGTTCTAATTGCTTAATCATGCGTGTATAACTGTATAAGTATAAGCGCGTGTACAATTTAAATAAATATTCAACATGCGTGTACAAAGCAAAAAACATACCCTACTGATCATAATTTTGGGTACAACTGAAATGAGCGGTCTCACTCCCATACCTACTAAATTTGTACGGTAGCGCTTGTGTGGTGACCTCGATTGTCTTGTGTGCTCCATCTAGTAGGTAGTTAAGGTGGTCTGTGAGTCAGACCAAGGTAATTCGGCGGCGACTTGGCAAGTGACAGATTGCAAAAGTGTCACCTTGAACAAAACCCTATGAAAAAATGACTTTTAAAGTAGCATCTCCACACTTTGTCAGGGCAAAGTCTTTACAGGGGTTAGCTTATTGTTAGTGTTAGGCGGACCTAAAAAAGACTGACCATAGCGTTATATATTTTTCAAATTACCAGGCGTCTCGAGGAGTTGTACCAGTTCATCGACCGGCGGCGCGTGGGCGTATGGGGCTGGAGCTACGGCGGCTTCGCGACCACCATGATGCTCGCCCGCGACGACCAGCACCTGCTCGCCTGCGGCGCCGCCGTCGCGCCCGTCACCTCCTGGCTGTATTATGGTAACTTATTTCACAACAACGTTAATTAATTAACCTCATTTTACGGTTTAGGTTATGTTAGTCACAGGACGCGACGCGCGGGCATTGTTCCTGCTTTTCATAAACTGCTAGTGCTTGAAAATGGAGACTAGGTTCTCCGACACATGTCGTGCGTGTGACTAAAATATGCGAGTTAAACCGTAAAATTAGCTAGTATTCACTTAATGTATGAGTATGACTCAAGACATTTAAATTTGAGCTTATGGAAGAGCCCATTGCACCAAACAGTCTATTAACGTTAAAGTAGTTTGCTAATGTTATCTTGTATGTAAACTTCGGTATTTTTCTATAGGTTAAGTTGATCTGTCATAATTAATCAAACTCATCAAGCGGACCCTATTAGGCGGAGCTTCGTTTACTTGATCAGCTTTAGACAGCTTAGAACTAAGAAATACGTCACGTTTTGCAGATTCAATCTATACCGAGCGTTACATGGACACACCGCA
This sequence comes from Cydia pomonella, assembly GCF_033807575.1. Lineage (NCBI taxonomy): Eukaryota > Metazoa > Arthropoda > Insecta > Lepidoptera > Tortricidae > Cydia > Cydia pomonella. The sequence goes on from NC_084707.1 coordinate 9,501,001, forward strand.
AGTAAACAGAGAGGGCTACCTCAACTCCGACCTGATGTCCTTGTCGGAGACTCTGCGCGGACGGAAGTACCTGCTCGTGCACGGCAGCGGCGACGACAATGTGCACTACCAGCACAGTCTGCAGCTGGCAAAAATTCTGCAGCACTCTGACATTGCCTTTGAACAAGTTGTAAGTAAAAATTACTAATTACTATGAACGTTACGCGGTTTCACCCTGATGCTGCATGCCCGGATGATGTCCCGGAGCGGCGTGCGAACCCGCATCCAATGTGATGGCTCCTCTACACGATGGCCCAGCGTAGGCCAGTCCAAGGGACGCAGCTATGCGGTGAAATGAGATTGCAATATCACTTGCTCCCTCTAACGCATAAATGCGTGCCTAGGACTGGCCTTCGCTGGGCCATCGTGTAGAGGAGCCCTGAAGACCGCTTCATGGATTTTTCTTTCATATATTACATCTATTTCAGTTTATTGTCTAATGGTTCGCGTATTGGAACTCACAAAGGTTTTAAATATAAGACGAACGTGTATAATGTTGTGTGATTGTGTGTAACGGTGAGAGGCCTGCACGTTTAGTAAAGAAGTAGAGTTCAATTTCTTATGGTTACACAAATATACGGGGCATGAACATCGAGCTGTACTTCAAGCGGTACAACGGTGTAATGAGTACTTTATTTTACTCTTTTTTTTACTTCTACTACCTTCTATACCTGTATATTACTGAAGTCCCGTCCAAAACTGAACAAATAGTACATGTAATAATATTCCCAATCCGCATGCTCAATGCATATGGCGTAAGTTGTAGTTGAAAACTAATACTACTTACAACTAGTTAATGAAAATATTTCCTGCATATCGGTAACTTGCGAAACTATTTTAATTCCAGAGCTACACGGATGAGAACCATTCGCTTCGAGGCGTGAGTCGGCACTTTTACCACACGTTGGATCGCTTCTGGACTCATTGCTTTGACTCCTAGTTATTAGTTATTTAAATATGTATATATGACTTTGTTATAAGTAAGACAACGAGCTTGTGTTCAGCGTAATTGTAACATTTTGATCTCCCAACTGAAGAGGAAATGAAATCATTTCTGAACTCATTTATACTGTGCCTGTTAATACACAATAAATAATTAAATATGTACTTGTTTTTATTTTACGTTATATATTTTTAGGCCCTCTTATTTGAGAGTTTGGGTGACATATCATTCAAACGAATCAAACTATATATGTATATGTAATTATAATTAATAACTATGGTAACGATAATAATGAGACATTGGAGAGGGGGCTCCCACAAACTTATACTTTTTAATTTGGACTTTTACACGTTATAATGAAAGGCAAATGCAATAAAAAAAATCACATGGAAACTACTAAAACCTTAAAAGGTTAAAGTTGACTTAATAGAAAAAAACACGAAAACATATCTAAATTTTTTATTTCCAATTGTATAGCGTTACCTTGCATACGGCAACAGTATAACTTTGCTAAAGTTACTTTAGCATAATATTATTACTATCTATACGAGTATATATACTACCTCTTAAAGCCGAGGGATTTGACTACATTTTAAAAAGGATTGAACTTTCAGAGATATCGAGGAAAGCCTTTACAATCCGCGCGATCGCGAAATCTTCCGTCGCATGTTTAGCACGGCGCGTCTAACCTTCTGTTCCTTTCTAATTTTCTGGCTTTACGTTCCCTATCGGCGAAAATTCATCTTAGGACGTTGCGCGAACATTTGGAGTATTTTTGACATTTCAATAATACCTTAAACTTTTTTATCGCTTTGCGCGTTTAATGGCCTATTATTCGTCTTTTATGTTTTCTAATCTTTTTCATCACATTTGCTCGAAAAAGATCTTATTTCATGCAGGTGTACTGAAGGACAAAAGCCTATATTGTTCCCGTGCGAGTTATGGGTTATGAAAAAAAAAGTATAGTTATAGCTTTTTTTTAATTATGCCACTAATTCATCCAAACCAAGTAGCGTAAATGAGTTTTACTACGTTTATAATTTAATATTTTTATTTATGTTTTTGTTTATGTTCTTTTCTCTAGTCATGGACAGTTTCGCTCGATTTATTTTAAAACAGATAGAAAATGAAATGTCAAACTTAAGCAACACTACTTCACTACTTAATCATACTTTTATTTATTCTGTGGCAGCACTATGAGGGTCTACCGCGAACCACGTTCGATGTGTTGTCTCTCTGTCGCACTTGTAAATTCGTAAGTAAGTGTGACAGGAAAGCAACACGTCAAACGTGGTTAGCGGTAGGCCCTCTGTTTATGGTAAAATATAGCCGTGTTAATGGGGAAAAATAGACTGGCGTATAAAATGAGACAAAACCTAGTAGAAAATTTGATTACCTAAACTGGCATAATCGTTAGTGATACGTTGGTTAATTCACCGTCAAGATCCGCAGACGTTCATACAGGTACCGTAAAATAGATTGTAGGTATCTATCACAATTTCTCTTTTAAAAAAAATTGTGCTTTAAAACTGGTGACGTTACTGTGCTGTAAAAAAGTGTATGATACGACTTTTGACTGCCTAACAATACTTACTTAACTCTTTGTCCCCAATGTCGGTTTCAAGGCCCCAACATATACTTAGGGCCAGTTGCACCAACCACATGTAACGTACTGATCAACGCCAGACAGCAGTGTGGTATTATGAAACTTCCCATACAATAAAATTTTGCGAACGCTTTAACGGTGACAGACGGTTTGGTGCAACCGACCAAAGAGTAAAGTAAGTATGTATATAGGTAAAGAGAGCCCTCTTGAAGCATTTTATGGAAACGCCATCTCTGATTTCTTCCCCAACCTAAATATGTATGTGTACGTGCACAACTACATATGCATCCGTACGTATATACTTTCGTACAGGTCTACTTGGTCGGTTTAGAAGTATCGTTTTTGTCTGGTTTCTTGTAACAAAATTGGTCAAAACTCTTATAAAATAACGTCAGAAATTTGTATTATGTCGGCTGAACTATTTGCCATCTCAGAAGCCATATCATAATTATGCAGTTAGTTCAAAACTTGCAAAAGTTGTAATATTGACAGATAGCAAAAGTGCCTTGCAGCATGTAGCTCGCTGCACCTTTGGCACCAGAGGCACAGCGCTAGCGTACACAGTGGTACAGAAATTAAGAAGAATACCTGCCGATATGGTGCTGAGATTGCAGTGGATTCCCTCACATATAGGATTAAGAGGTAATGAGGAGGTTGACAAGTTAGCCAAAGCTGCCTGCACGAGAGGGGCGAAGGTATATGTTACTCCAGAGTTTACAGAAAAACTATATAATATATACAGTAGAAAAACACGATGTACCTGGCAGGACCTTTTTGACGAACGTTGCAAGGAGAAAGGTGTGTGGTACAAAACTATGCAATGTGAACCTCCTCATATACCTTGGTTCACAAAAGCAGATTAAAGTAGGAAATTAATTAAGATAGCTTTAAGATTACGTTCTGGACACATTCGCCGCTTAACAAGTTTGCTTACATGATGAAAAAAGAACCATCGCCAAACTGTGAGGCCTGCAATAAAATAGATGACGTTCAGCATGTTTTGACGGAATGAAGGCGAAAGATTAGCTCTGTTTCGCTTACTCAGTCTGAATACCTAGTTTAGATATGGGTGGATTCCAGTGTATTTTGGCAGAGCCTTCGTCAGTTGAGGCCAAACAAAATTATTTATTTGTGTTAGACTATTTAAGTAGATATAAGACTATAACATAAATATTCACTGTAATATTGATTAAGGTACGATGGGGCTAACATAATCATTAAGGATTGTAAGTCCCTAAATAATAAAATAATAAAAAAAGTAGACCCAATACTATGTAGAGGTTTTAAAAGAATGTAATGAAAAAAAAAACTAAAAGTAACGAGAAATCGCGAAACGTCTGGTTGACGTAACTGGTGACCGAAGAGCTGGCGGCTTCCTCGCACAACGTATCAGTATTGCGATACAACGAGGAAATGCCGCCAGCATCCTTGGTACAATGCCTCAAGGGCCTATTTTAGATATAAGCTAGTTATAGTAATCATCTGTATATATCCATTATGTATATTGTTCTTGTCAATAAAAATATCAAATATAAAGTAACGTAAGTATGTTTATTGCTTTCAATTTGGTACACAATAAGATAGTAATAGAGTAGGTGTAAGTACTTGCAGCTCCTAATCTCTTTGGAATTGTTCTTCTTTTAAGCCTTGCTTCATCTTTATGCACAAAGCTGCATTAGCCTCGTTTTCTGTGACTTATTTATCTCAGTCTGACAGTACTCTTTCGTGTTCGTATAACTGACTTGCAAGGTTCTCAACTTCCTTCTTTGACATTAACAGCTAACTGGACTTTAGTTCAAGTTATTCCGGAGGTAAAGTGTCTAGTATCTTGCACATCAGGAGAATTTGGCATTATTTCGTCTAGCTCTGTAGCTCCGTAAGCAGTTTGCTCTAGGTATTCTCCAAAATTGACACATGAGTAATTAATGTCGTGGTCTTTCTTGTAGCTGATGAATTTCAGGCATACATCGTACGTCTTGTCTACACACGTACCTTAAAGATATGCTCTAGTTCGCCTCAGATTTCTTGGCAGAATCAAATCGCACGAATCTTTGCAGACGGTATTTTCTTCTTACCTTCGAGATTGCCAAAGCCTCCCAACATCGGCATTACCTTGAGCACTATTAAAATTTTGAATCTCCAGGTTTTGTAACATTAGGAGTCGAATTTCCCTATTTGAATCTCTAGGTACTAAAGTTTATGCTTGCTCCATTTTTACTCAGCTACCACTTCAACATTAATAGAGTACTGAAAGCCCACCTTGAGAGCCTCTTCCAGGGGATTCAAGTGATGCTTGAAATAGTTTAAATATGAACAAAGGTATTTTTCTTCAGAGGTTTTTAATCAATAAATTTTACAAAGCTTCTCTCTTACCGATAAAAAATGAATGCCAGACAAAAATAGGATTATCCGTTTTACGCGCCAAAAGTGATACTTTGGCGGACTTACGCGAACTGTCATATTAATATAACCTAAGGTTGGTACACTGTATTGATCATACACTTTTATTAACAAATACTGGAAATGATATTAAGGCTACATTGTCAAACCTGGAATAATACAGAATGAAATGAGTACAGAAAGTATAAATGCTAATAGAACAAATAAGCTCTTAAATCTGTTTACGACATTTATTATTTTTGATTAATTAAATAAATGTCTTGACAAATGAGGTATATACAACCCTCTTAATGTTGTATTCATGCCTTAAAATTATAGGGAGCGTGCATGAACTGTAGGGGGCAGCACAGAAGCCGTCAGATTTTTTGGCGCGAGGCGTAAATGTGATGTTTATTGTTACGATGTAGCCCACAAGATGGCAGAACCTACTATACACAAGAAAACACGTGACGTGTAAATTTACATGTTTATTGTTCCGATTCAGGCCACAAGATGGCATACCCTCCAACGCGCACGGTACCTATATCCATTTGTAGTGACATCTAGTAATGTAGTTTACATAATCGGAAGTCAACTTTACCCAAAAGTAGGTTGTCCGGAATGAAATTACAGAAATCGCTACCATCGTTACTAACTTTAACTATATTGCTAGTGTCCCCCCCCCCCCCCCCCGCAACCGACCCTTACTTTACTCTTTGGCCCCAAGTCCCCAACGTTGTCTGTTATCAATACAGAATTAAATACTCGAGCCAATATTGATACAATATTGATTACAGACTCTTATATCTATGGTCGGCTTTGTTGCCTGCCTGCTTTGCACACTCACAAAGAAAAAGATGCAAAACTGTAAATATAGATAAGAATGAGAATTATATTAAAACTTGTTATACATTTTATTTGCTTTTAGATCTATGACTAAATATGTCTAAATTCTGACACCAAAACAATCTGGTCATATCTATTAAAATTATCAGAGTAATTTTAAGTTACCATGAAAATTCTAAGTAAAAATGTCATCCCTCACGCAAAATGCTGGCTAAAAATTACTAAAAGATGGTGAGTTGGTTAACACTAAGAAAATTATTGCTAAGTAATGTAGTTTAAACTAGTAAAGTACCGTATATTGATTTCAGTATAGGGGGGTCCGAGGATCCCCCTGTGACCGCACCATGTGCTCCAGATATGGTGGAGCGAGGCATCTGTGCCTCGGAGCCGTGTGAGCCAGGGACGTGCTACCCCGAGCCGCGCGTCGTCATCATCGGAGCCGGCATGGCGGGCCTATCTGCAGCTGTGCGCCTCACGCAGCGTGGCATCAATAACTATGTCATTCTAGAAGCGTACGAAAGGTACGAAATGAGAGCCAAGTTCAATATTCAGAATATGTGTCGTTGTTGACTCGCCGACAAAAGAATTGAGATCTATATGGGTGCCAAGTTCTGTGCCGTGTAGAAAACTCTGAAATTATAAACCATTATAATAATTATTATTATGGCTTGAATAAATGTGCCAATTTTCATGTGTGTTGGTTAAATAAGTTTCAAGTTGTAAAGGGGTCAAAAGTAGGTCGAAATGGTTCGTGTATAATATTAACACGGTTGCGTCGCCAGTTTCTTTTTCTTTGAACTTGGCTGGATACGCTACCGTCCATATAAACATGATTCATTCAAATCCTAATGAATTACGATTGTTCGCAGGCCGGGGGGTCGAATACGTTCGGTATTTTTAAGCGACGTGGTTGCTGAGCTCGGTGCTGGCTATGATTTTTCCCATTGTCCTAGTCACCCTATTTATAAAATGGCAGCCCAAGAAAATCCTCCCCGTCCCGGCGTGCCTGCCACGGCACATCCGCGTGGCCTCTTTCACAAGGTAGCTGCAGGAAAAATGGATTGTAGACCAGTTATTACGGCTTACTATAAATTTCGACAGATCGAACAGGAAGCGGCTTCAATTTTCTGTCTCGGAGGGAGTAAGCAGCATGGATCTTTAGTAAATTTTATGAGTTTGAGAATCCAGCAAGAGCTGCATGAGTTTCCAGAAGACCAGCAGCACGACGCGGCCAGGATAATGTTCGGGCTGTCACACATGCTGACCGCGCGCTGTGGGTATGACAGCGCCATGCTGTGCTTCGACCACATCGGCTGCTACATGTCCATGCCGGGTGGTGCCGTGCGTGTGCCCCTCGGGACTCTAGGTGCATTAGCACCGCTGCTTAGAATTATTCCTGAAGGTCGAATACGCTACTGTAAACCCGTAAGTTGTGTCTACTGGGGAACTGCTCAGAAACAAGGACATCGCGCAATAGTGTGTACACCTGATGGTGAGGAATTCCACTGTGATTATGTAATTAGTACCGTTTCTATTGGCGTCCTTCTTGCACACTCTTCAAGGCTATTTTGCCCTCAACTGCCGTTACCCAAAATGTGTGCGATGAACTATATCGGAAATGGTTTATTTGATAATATTTATTTTGCATATTATCGCCCATTTTGGTTTTGGCACAATGCAGATATAGACTTCAAATGTTGTCATAGCCAGTTAGGCGGTGGAAATGATTGGACCCGGGGAATCACAACCATCCAGAAGGTACCTAGCAGCAATAATGTCCTTTGCATTCGAGTGGTTGGAGAGGAAGCACGAATGATGGAGACCTTGAGTGATCAGGACTTGGCGGAGAGCATTACCAGTCTATTGCGGTGTCACACTGGTAACAATTGCATTCCGTATCCCATGACAATCGTAAGATCAAACTGGGCTTCAGATCCATTTTTCATGGGATCTTATTCGTATGAAAAATCGGATTCCTGCGGTCAGGCTCAGAGAACTCTCGGCTGCCCAGTCCCTGGGCCAGGCGAGTCGTGCCCCCCGATCATCCTGATTGCGGGGGAAGCCACGACGCCCTATCACTTTGGTACTATAGCCGGCGCGAGACTCAGCGGCATAAGAGAAGCGGAAAGAATAGTTCAATTAACGTTGCAATTTGAAGGACCTCCTCTCCGTGATCTGCGCCGGGAAGATATGAATGCGGAAGCAAAGAAATGTGAAGCTAAAAACTAACTATCTAAAAATATTGCTGCTGCTGTATATATATATATATATATATTGTTTTTAATAACAACGTTACTTATTTTTTTTACGTTTATTTTGTTTTATTGTTAAGGTTCAATTTCGTAAATAAAAACTGTAAAAAAAAGAAATGTAGGTATATGCATATGCGTTACCAACTGATATGTTTGAAGAGGGATTTCAAACATTGTTACAGAGCGTATTATAGACTAATGTCAAATCATGAACAAACTATTCCCTAATGCCATCTTTTTCAGTATAATGTTCTATTCATGTTGTTTATGTAAAATATACAATTAGCAATATAAAAATCTACGCGTACGAAGTTACGGGCAAAAGCTAGTTACTTATGCGTATAAGATGTATGATATATTATAGTATCATGGCATTACTGAAAATTTATGGAATGTGCCACATAGAGATCACACTGTAAAATGAAGAAAAACGTAAATTTTAGTCTATTTTTGAGGTAGGTTAAAAATTGTATGTTGGATTTATTACAATTTTAACTCGAGAACATTTTCATGATAGGTAATATAGGTTAAGAAAATTAACCCGAATATGGACAATCAGGGAAAATAATTCGTGTAGTTTTGAAAATTGGTGTACTTATACCGTATGGTCTCCAGATAAACATACTAAAAGTCCTCGAGGATGGGGGTTGTGCTGAGGGTGTAAGGGGTTGAGGTATCTTTTTTCAGATTTTTGCTCATATCTCGAATATTTATAATTACTTCGGACAAAAGCTTAACCATAAAAGCCCCTATAAATTTGGTTATGTTTATTTTTACTCTACGATCAATACTTTAGGAGCTACAAGGTGTTTAAGTTAACAAAGAAAAAATAGTCAATTCAAGAAAACGTCGTTTTTTCGTAATAGGTATTAGCGGCAGAGCATCTAAAATAATTTGGTTAACCGGTAAACTAGTACTTATTAATAATTTGGCTTTCCATTTTTGCATGACCTGAGAAAAGAGCTTAATGTCTGAAAACTACCAACCTATTATTATTTACTTTAACGGGACTCAATCGCGAATACTTACCTAAGCGTTAAAAGCTTAAGTTTAACTTAAAATTACCACCCACGTTTCGAGGACGGCATTGTACCAGTGGTCTTGGAGAAAGGATGGGTAAAGTTGTCATTAACATTATCTAGTTTGTCTATGGTTGGTCTAACTCTGGTGAACTTTATATGTTTCCGCGTAATTATTAGATTCTGCGTGGACGAAATACAAACCATCGTCCCGATTCTTCTTCTATTGCAATGATTTCTGAAAACATATGTTCCTAATGTAATTATATTGAACTAAGTAAGTTAATAGTTAATAGTTTTTATGTACTAATTCCTCAGTAAATATAAAATGCCAAAACGCATTGTGGGGTTGCCAACTTGCCAGAGAGTATAACGTAATGGTGCTCCTACACTGGCTATGTGTATAACATTATATAACATCGTGTGTCATGGACAACATAATATAATACTATCAATATTTTCACGTTGTTACACGATGTTATATGCTAGCCAGTGCAAAATCCGAGTCTCATAACTCATAAGTAAAAGCTGTTCCTTGTTGTAATTTAAAGTACTTCACAAATGATTGATAAACTTAATGAAATGCATGAAATCAATCGAAATTACCCACGAAAGTAAATGTAAAATGGATGTTTAGGCATATACAACCTTGTTTGGCTTAAGCTACGTTTACGTAATCGCTACGATCGGGGGCGTCCCTCGAACTTATTGCCCGCAGCCATTTTTCACCAGATCATCGCTTGCAGCGGCAACATTAATTTCAATATTGAAGCGCGTTTTGCACTCATCGTTCACGGATATTTGTATCTCAGGGATCATCTACTTACCTCGTTAGGATTCTAATATCTGTACCAAGAGTAATGTTGCTTAATAAAATACGTGTAAATAGGTTCTGAAAATGTTACCCAGGGTTCCTGTGCACATTGCCAGAAAATTTACCACGGTTGGGCTGATATTGTATTGTACGTGTGTTTCATTAATTCAGTTAATTAAATAGTAAAGTGTTTTTTTCTGAGTTTTGTTTGAATAAAACGTCAGTAGGAGATGATTTAGTCTTATTATCTGAGCCTTATTTCTATGAGAGCTTCGTGTTAAACTTCGCCATACACAATGGTCATATAAATCCATAGCTACAAAGAAAAAAAAAGAAAAAACAAAAAAGTCGCATACTATTTCATATGCCGTCTGATTCCCGTGGTCCCCGAAGCTCCAATCTCAAGACACGCAAACAGGAACCTCAGGCCGCGTAGCCAACGTTACAATCGTTAACGCTCAGTAGCGTAGCGAAGTCATCTCTCTCTATCACTCTTCTATATTAGTGCGACTGTGACAGTTGCGTTTCGTTCATCACGGATTGTGAACGATATGCATGTTGGCTACGCGGGCTGAAATTGTAGGTGTCAAATTTGATTACTGTCACTATTGTTTGAACCCCATTTAAGACCTAAAATTTGTTTTTACAACCACATTATTTAGCTCTAAACATTTTTCCTCCGTTAATTTTAGTAAATTTTTATTGCATAGTACTCGTGTAACAATTATGGATCTAGTCATGTCTATTTTTGAAATTCGCTCAATGGTTTAGGCGCTAGAAGAAAAAAAAATTTAGTGTTCGGCGTCCTTTTAAGGCGGCTGTATTGACTTTTCTTTAAAAAACAAGTGTAAACAGGTTGTGAAGGGGAAGAGAAATGTACCGATATGTTATTTTTTAAAAACCGTCCAGTATCCTAATCTACAGGGTGTACTGAATCATCAATATTTAAAACCCATAACCGTACTTTCTGGTTACGTCGCAGTCGAGTAAAATGTTGATAGGTATTAGGATAGATCACAGGGGTAGATCAAGTAGGTACAATTGTATAGACAAGTAGAATTCATATTCCTCCAAGATTCCTATTAAGAGAATGTCCCCTGAGCCTATTAACGCTAAATCTGGATTCAGCAAGTATTTTCTATAACAAGATGTATTCTTCCGCAATTATATCTAGGACTTTTTTATGTAAAATTTAATAATCTTTAATATTGCCTTACACCTCGTTTTCATAGAGATCTTAGATTTAGAGTAAAACGTGCATTTCTCGAGGATAGTACACATTTTCCAAGATGCGTATGGACATGAAAAAGGGGCCTTTAATTTACGTACATACCAAATTTCAGGACTGTTCCAGAGATTTCGAGGTTTGTTCTACTCCTATTGTGCTACTATGATGATATGAGTTTTGAAAGTAACTGTTAACGAACGTTTGACTCGAGTGTGTTGCATTACATTGCAGGTAAATTAGTTTGTATTGATAACATTTTAATAGTAATTTCAAGCAAAGTAATCAACATATCAATGTCTAAATATACTTCTTATATCTTATGCTAACCACCGTTAAGAGCTTTGCCCAATATAAGTATTGGATTTATACACTGTATTGACTTAGCATTTTTTTACCTACTAGAAAAATATACATGAAAAAAGTTTAGCATTTGAAGTCAGGGATGAAATTAAATAATTTTGGTATTGATAATAATCCCCAGTTAAATTTGAATGCAATAAGAATCCATAGAAAGCCAATCGAAGGACAATGAACTCTAATACTGCATATACTAAATTGTTTCGTTAGGTGTGTTTAAAATATTTTTGCCTGCCCTGTTTTAGCGTTTTCCTGATTGTATTTAAAGACATCCCACACGGGCTTAAATTAAACACCAAAATCGGAATTTATTCGATGACCAGTTTTGGGTGCTTAGTTTAGCCCGCGGGGAATACGCCTTAAAGAATCCCGTGCAGTATAAAGGCTAGAACAAACTAAGCCCGCGTAGATACGGAACGTTTGCAATACTTTATGACAAAATGAACCCTGAAATTCGTATGGTTGGAAACATATTCGACTATTCGTCATCGTTATGTATGATAAATAATAAATAATTGGTATACGTTGCGTACGTGGGCTCAGTTTCCCTAGCCCTTAAACCGGCATATCACATAGTCACATCAATATGTGACTATGTAATAGCAATCTATTGCACAAAATAATCAACCCAAAATAACTTAGGTATACACCTGTCAATAGCTAGTAATTTCCCGGTTGTTTACGATACTCGAGATCTTAGGCTATTTGTTATTGGTTAGTTTTCGCCGCGGAAGCGGATTGATAGTTACAGAGATTGATGTGAGCCATATCTTTCCGACACGTGCTTAACGCGGCGATACGTCGCTCACTTCTCGGTTTCACACACTACATAGGTGAGCATTTATTTATTGATTTGAGATCATGTGTCCTAAGGTATCTAAGACATTTTAAGTAATTCCTGATGGACTATCGTACTACTATACTACTTTGAATTTTTTCAATGATGTGGTCATGCGGGTTTTCTCACGATCTTTTCCTTCGCCGAAGAGTTACCAGATACATTTTTATTGGGCATTGGGGATTCCATGTAGTTACTTGGGACAATAGATTGCCCTCTTGTACAATGAAAGAACGCATATGCCCACACTGGATTTCATTTTGCGACATGTCCGTATTAACAAATGTCCAAATTCGCGACATATTCAACTCCTGGTTGAACAAATGTCACTGTTTACAGCTGTAAGATCATAATTCATCACATTGGAAGTCGCAAACCTCGTACTCGTAACGCAACGAAACTCCATTTCAAGCAACAATACTTCAAGCAAACCTCTTATAGTCTATTTTTTTATACCGTAGACTAAAATGACATTTCATGTGTTGCTGGTTTTTTACGTCTTCTAAATAGTGATGTGCTACAACTGGTACTAATCGAAAATAAACTATTGGGAGTTACTTATATAGGCATGTAACATCATTTTGAGGCATTTTGGAAGTTTGTATCCAGGTCTAAACACAATATTTCTAATATTTAAAAGCAATTTTATTGTAAGATTAACAGTCACCTCGAATCTCATAATGCAATTTTTAAATGTTTGAGTGGATTAGTAGTGAGTAGATTTTATTTATTATTTACTTCCTATCATGTAGTGAGTAGATTTCATTAATTTTTATTTTGGATCTAAAATTAATTTAATATTTATCGGTTATTCACAAATTGAACAGCACTATTTGTTTTAAGCTGGTCACATTATTTCTGCGTTTGACATTTGTGGTTGTCATTTTAGTCTAGGAATAAAAGAACAGACTAACTCCTTTCGGAGTTGATACTCGTAAGAGGTTTGGGGCTTTATCCAACGATAATCGTTTCATCACAAGAAATTTCAATCAGAATAGACCTCTCGGTAGCTATTAAACCTTATCGTTTAGTATTACTTAAAACTTTTGTATTTTTTTTAATCAAAGCGACAATTTATCCATAATCAAATTGCTCATCGACCACTGATGCCATGCATGGTCACAGGTCGACTACAAGTACATTCACAATAATTCCTTGTTTTATTCCCATTATTTAGTATATTGGTACATATAAAAAACTGACATTGAAAAAAGCTTGTTAAAAGATGGTAGACAGTATTGTAAGCCTTATGACAGGAAAATGCTTGAAGATAGGTACATGTTAAGTTTTAATTAATGCGACCTTATACATTTTATATGGTAATAAGCTTTATTGAAAATGATTAGTTATGTCGTGATCATCTTAAGCCATACAGTCATAAAACATTTTAGGAATAAGTTACGGGTGGGGTTAGGAATTTGGAATTTGCGTTGAACAAATCGAACGTGACCTGAATTTTATTGTCAAGTTGTGAACAGAAAGTTAGAAACTGTTCTACATGCACTGCATTGAGAAACACGAATTTTAATTTGGCGCTCTGTTTAACATTTAAATACTCATAACATCAGAGATTACTTTCCCAAGTTAAATGAATTTACTTTTATACGCCTGTAAAAAAGATATAAGAGAAATTTGTACGTAATTTTAATGTAAAAACAGTATTGGTTTACAGAGCAAGAGGTAGAGCAGCGGACGGCACGCGGCACGGGCGAGCCGGGAGGCCCGGCGCGGCAGCGGGCGCACTCTCCGGGCACGTCTCTGCAGATGGCGGGCTGCGGGAGCACGCAAGAAAACATCGAGACAAATGCGTGACGCAGCGCGCAGGACCAGCCCCTCCGCCCCTCTCGGTGCGTGTCCGATCCCCCGCGGCACCTTATCCTCACAAAACACATCGATACCGGCGTCGTGCGTGAGCCCACGGTCTCGGGCCTCCAGGGTTGTGGATGGTGCTGCTTGGCGGCAGGTGGTAGCCCGTGGTGCGTGGTGTCTGTGCGTGGTGTTGGCGTGTAAGCGTGCGCGCGCGGGGCTACCGCGCGGCCCGGGCGGCAGTCGCTCGGAGGCAAGCGGGCGGCGCGCGTCGCCCCGCGCTTAGTGCACCCTGCGGAACTGCGATCGCGATCAGGTACGCGTCGCCGCGGCTGGTGCTCACTGCACACGTGCCCCCGGCGCCTGCATGTTGCGCTCCACTCGGCGCATTCTCGACGTTCACATCGTCTGTCTGCATCCCCCTATGAGAACTTTTAAATAAATAATTCGCGTTTCGTTTTAACGCGAACGACGAGCTGAAGTTAATTGAGCGAAATTGGTGAGAGGCTAAATATTTTTTTGCAATTTTCCTCAATTTTGAAACTGGACAGGCTTGCATTAGCATTTTCAGTAGTCAAATGAATGATGACAATTCGAAAATCGCAAGTTGTAAATTAAATGTAATTATTTTATTTTCTTTGAGTAAATTGCCTTTAGCGTCTAGATTGTCGTCGTAGTGTTATTATTTCCTTTGGTGATGGATGTGCTCGATGCTGTAAATGTGCTGGGTTATATATTATCGAAAATGTGATGAGGTAGAACTATAGCACTGGCCTGTTGCCAAATGTCGATCACGACGTATCTTCCAGTGAAAAAAGAAATATCAAAGTTTTGCTTTATTATTAAATAGGGGTAGTTAGGGAGCGGTAAGGTAGACGGGTAGGGACGTACGTGTGTGCGGATAAACTCGTATTTCTTCATTTGGGGAGTCGTGACGATGTTGTTGTCGCGATTCTTTTAAATTAATGCTGTTTCAGCTCCTGCTAGGCGGACGAACAGAAAAATACAAATACTGCTCTCTATAAATCAGTTTTCCGTTTTCTAATTATGTTAATGGAAAAACTAGTATTAATTTAATGTTGATATAATATCTAGTGATATCAAATATAGGTAAATCTTAAATTCAATCTACTTATTGCTTGAAGTTTATCCGTTGTATTGTGTCAATATGGTTTATATTAGGAAACGTGTTTAATTTTTCATATACCTTTATATTGCGTCCAAGCTATTGATGATCCTTCTCAAAGTTCAGTTTATACATAACATCATATTGCATTTTAGAGAAACAATTATTTAACAAATATTTTCAACCTCATCAAATAAACACCACATAATCACAACTTAGAGAAATTAAAGTGCGTGATGTAACATTCGTAGGCGCGATGGCGTGGACATCACGTGTCGCTGGAGTCGGACCGGGAGGCGCAATAAAGAGTTTAGTGTAACACGAACGAGCTATCAAGTTGTTACTTCACCGGCCACGCCAGGACCCGTAATATTTGATCGGGGTCAACCGCCCCGCTTAGGCTCTCAGCCACGGTGCGTCGATCAATGTTTTCGGGAGATGTTTGGAACCCAATAAACACTTAATTACATTATAAAGTATAAGCGGAGTGAAAACTTCTCAGCGCTTACGCTTACTTTCCACTATGATTTTATTTAAGAAATACACCTTGAAAATTAAGGTTTCATCTTCTCCACTTTTATGTATTTCATTAAGTTATAACTGGAACTTCCAGAAAATTCTGATTGGATTGAAATTCAGCGGACCGGATAAAATTTGCATTCAATCTGACGACACTGATACTTGCTATTAGAAGACGCGTCAAATGTTGTCTCGATAGTTGTAACATTCAATTACTTTCGGTCATCCATTCCCGAAAACTTTCAAGTTAGAACGGATAATTGCTATTTCAGTTGGAGTGCTGCTGACGTTTGGGGCAATTTGTGAGTTATCCCCAAGAGGTGCAATTTCCTCTTCCGTCTAATTGCTCCCGAGCTTGCTACTGCTACAAAGCTAGTTAGGAAACTGCCATCGTCCCACTTGTGTCGCCGAACTCTCGCCGGGTCCAATCAATTATGTTTCAGCCTACGGCTGATGCTGAGATAAGCACTTTCGTGATGAAAAGGATCTCGTCAGTCGAACCGCAAATGCTGTTGCTGCCATTTTAGTTGACCGGGTCTAACCGACGGCGCGATAATTAAATAAATATGCGCACTGTGGTGCCGTCCATCATTGCCGGGTTGATCCTCTTTTAAATTTATGAGTGGGTGTGTTCGTGCATACATTTTCATATGTTTATCAGAGGTTTCGGAAACGGAATAGATAACTACGGACAGTTTCATTCCGGTCTGTGAAAAAGTCCTTTGAGTTCGAAATGCCTACGTACTTTCTGCTACATTGTTGTAGTGGATTTTTGCGCAGCGTCGTGGCCCGTTTAAAATATTCCACATTTTGCTCCCAGTTTATCTTTTGTCGTATCGCTAGAATTTATTGCTAGAGGTTCTGCAACTTCGGGATATGTTTAAATGCATGTTTATGCAATTACAAAAACTACCTACATTTATAGGTCACTTAAGTTCCATGAGGTGTAAAGTGTTCTTCTAATGTTCATACTATTAAAGTATAATAAGTAAGTAGCATTCATTTAGGCATGATAATAGGATATGGAGCTATAATACTTTATTAACTTTTTATCTTGGATTTATTTACTTCTTTGTCGATTATCGCAGCGTTTATAGGACCTACTTATATTTGCGCGTGTGTGTTTTCCATATTCTGTGCTTATTAGTTTATTTTTTTGAATGTGGTTTCCATGCCCGAGCAATGGCAATGGAACCCTATCACTAAGACTAACACCATCCGTCTATCTGTCCCATTTTTAAAAGATTCTATATTGGTTAATATAGGCGAAATGTTGACATAAATAAAATAAAAATAAATATTATAGGACATTATTACACAAATTTAATAAATCCCACGGTAAGCTCAATAAGGCTTGTGTTGTAGGTACCTAGATAACGATACATATAAAATGCATCTTTATGAAAGATTTAACGTTACATAAAAACCAGCCTAGAGCATGTCGGGCCATGCTCAGTGTAAAATTCCGTAGTTGCCCGTTTGTCACAATAGACAGACATAAAAAGATAGCACTTTACTAATAATTTTTCTAAATCTCAAAAATATGGCTAAATCATTAAGGTCCAAAATAGTTTTCATTGATAGTCTTTGATAAACTTTACTCTCATGATTTTTTAGGGTTCCGTAGCCAAATGGCAAAAAACGGAACCCTTATAGATTCGTCATGTCCGTCTGTCTGTCCGATTTTCATGTTTGGATCTACGCTTCAAAAGTTAGGGGGGTTATTTTCGGAAATATCGATAATGTCAAAGAATAGTTTTTCAGGGCCTTATTACGGTTGCCGCAAAGATAATACCCACACGTGGTGGTTCATCATCATCATCATTTTAGTCTCCATTCTTCGTGTACGCCACTTATCGCGGGCTAGTCGCATCCAGAAGTGCCCCCCGAATTTTCCGAATGTTATCCCCTTCACCAGCAGCACACACGTCCACACAAAGACGTGGAATGACCTCCCTACATCAGTGGGGAGCGACTCGCTACAGCCGTCGCAGCCTAACGGTGTACACGGCCACTCATACCTCCCGTTAGGGAGGTATCGAACTACATCCAGTCAGTCAGAATGTCATCCACCCAACTAGCCAACGGACGCCAGGCGCTTCTTCACCTGCCATCACTCTGCCTGGCAACATGTCCCGGCCAATTCCATTTCAGCTTAATAATTACCTCACCCACGTCTCACACCTTGGTACGGCGTCGGATCTCGACATTCCTCACTCGGTCTTGGAGTTTAACGTGGTGGTTACATGTAGGGAAGGCATCACCCTAACATCATTTTTATAGTTTATGTTGTACCACTTTTTCAGGTTTCTAATACTCGTATAAACGACCACTAAACTAGCTCGCGGATGGATGGACGGACAGACAGACAGACGAATATGACGAAACTTTAAGGGTTTCTAGTTGACTACATAACCCTAAAAAATATACAAAGGACCCTGACGTGTTTTGTGGTACGGTATGAATAGTTTGAATACTCACAAAAATCAAGTGTGGTATGAAAAGCAAGCAAGTTTTGTTATAATCTATGGATTCATGTAACTGGCGATGTCCACTGTCATCCATAAGTGAAGTTTAGGACAGTATACATATAGCGAGTCGATTATTCATTCACGGCACTTCAGAGTCCGATTGTCATGCGGAATTTTAAATGAAGCTTTGTCCGCCGTTTTTGTACAGTCAGCATCAAAAGTAGCGGATCAAATAACGCTTCATAAGTATCTACCATTCTGTAACAGCTTCACAAAAAGTCATATCTTCAATATAGAACAACTAAGACTGTATAAGATATATTTTTGAATGCGAATTTTAGGAAATTATCAACATTTGGAAAAGTTATACGGAATATCAGATCCTTTTGGCGCGTTGTTTCATCCGCTACTTTTGATGCTGACTGTACATAAATCAATTGAAGCCCAACGGGATTTTTCGTATCAGCATAATTCGATCTGGGACTAGGCAATAAATACAAGCTATTGTTTCTTGTGTAAACTAAGATTATAGGCAAATGAGATCTGCCTCATTGCCTACTTTAATCCATGACCTAATGAAAAGACAGGTATGTACTTCGATAACGACATTAAGTGACGGATTAGAAAAAAAGATAATTTTTTTTCTCAACCTATAAACTTATATATTGTCCCACGAAGCGTAAAAATCAATTTTGATTTTGTCAGCCACAAAGTCACGGTTTGCCAAAAAAATTATTGAAATTATAACTCATATCAATTCAATATCTTTAATGACAAAAAAACACATGTCAAAAATAAAAATAAAACATCAAAGATTCAAAACACACATCTAACACTAAATTTAAAACACAAAGCAACATAAATAAAAAATACAAAAGTCATAAAACGAATCAAAAATACAATAACATAAATATAAATAATTAAAAAAATAATTTTATTATAAATTTCTATAGAATTCCGTAACTTACAGATCTCTATATGTACGAAGTAGTGGACTCCAATAATTATTATACTAAAATATGTATAAAATAGTTATCTTAATTTTTCCTTAAGAGGAAACAGGAAGATCGATTCTCCATACAAATGTAGTCCTTATTTTCCTCTCTGGATATTGACATTATGGAAAATACTTTTACAGAATTTTATGTATTTTAGTCATAGCTATGCTCTACCGTTTGTTTTTATTCGTTTTTTTAATTATTATAATAGTTAGGAGCGAAAAATAGGTTTCATACAAATGCTCCTAACTCTCATAATACTGAAAAAAAACACACGGTCGGGCATAGATATGAATAAAAGACATCAAATTGTGTAAAAATATTTTCAATAATCTTAATATCCAGAGAGGAAAATGGTGACTATGTTTGTATGTAAAGGCGGTTTTCGAGCGGTCGTTCCCTTTCGTCCTAATGAATTTTAGAAAAAAAAAGGCTGAAATTCAATTCAAACATTAGCAATCCATTAAATATCTAGGACATCGACTGCCAAATTATTCTTAGCCAAGGACGCAGTCATATTGGTAGGTAATTGGCAATCCAATAGAATAAACAGATTAGGACACTGGGCTTCTGAAACCTTACAGACCAGTTTACAGAGTTTAACATAGAACCCCGTAAAATACTTTAATTAGGTAAATATAGTACTTACATAGAGAAATACTACATAACAGTGGATTTTAAGGCAATGTACGTAATTGGTGAAGGGCCTTTAATTCAATTACTATCGGGAAATGTGAGCTAGTTAGTGCTCTTAATTTCTCATTATCAACCACAACCACATATAGATTCAATTCTAATCTATACTCCTCCTAATTGATCCAACTTTTTTTTAAATTGTAAACTAAATAGTTTACATATTTAGAATATTTTTTGGATTATTACTAATTTATCCAAAAGAGCGTAGCTGTGTTTTCATGGAAAAGCGGCCCTTCCACGAAATCCTTACAGTATTTATTTATTAAGAGCCCTTTTATGACAAGTATTATTTACTATAAGTTTCAGCTTCCTATCTCTGTTATTTTCTGAGATATGATTTTTCAACGTTTTATAAATAAATAAATAAATCCCACACTGGCTAATGCGATTTACGTAAAGTTCTGATACGGTAATATAGATACTCATATAGGTATTATTTAAATAATATTTTATTTGTCTTAAAAAAATCTTCGATAAAAAAAAGGATTAAAACTTCAGTATTTTTTTCTTGCTTTCTAGAAGAGCAACACCAAGAGTTCTTCTACACTTCTACGTATAAAGGTCTACAATATATATTTTTTTCAAAATAATCCAGTTGGTACTTCATACTAAAAATAAATATAATAAGGATAAGGTACCTATACCCATACCAGATAATTTCGCCGCAAAAGATGTTAGGTACGCACACAGCAACCTCTTTAAAATGTTTTGAATAATTCGTTTTCTTTGGCATCATTAAAACTTGACATTTTCATATAAAATACCTCAGAATAAAGACAAGCAAAGAAGCCGGGCAAAAATGCTTCGCGTACATATATACCCGTCCTTAGCTTCCTTACGAATTAGATAATGTGTTTAAAAGAGATGTTTATATGTTTGTTATTCCTCATTTGTGTAGGGTGTCACAAGTTGAGTAAATTACTAGGGATGTACCTATGTCGATTTTTATATCGAAAAATTGTACACTTATGTTCTCTCTGTAAAAAAAATACGAATTCGGCACATATACTTATATAGAGAATAGTAACAAAATATACAAGGCAGTTTACATTTGCTTGATCACTAGTCACACGTCGAATAATTCTTATACCTTCCTCGAATAATTCGCATACGAGTAACACCTCCCCCCAGCTCGATTCAAGCGCACGAGCAAAGAGAACGCTGAAGTGAATGAAGACTAGCGTCTAGTAAGTTAAAGACGACTTTTTTAGCTGACTGTACATAAAACTGTCAGCGTCATATATGTAATTGTTATAATATATGTATGATTCCCTTTTTGATCATCTGTTTGTTTCATTCGCCTCTCTCTAAATTTCAAATAGTCTGTGTGGAAAGAGAAGAATCATGAAATGTATTGATTTGGTCCCCATTTATTGTACGACTCTTCTCTTTCCGCACATACCCTATATTAGAATTTATGTAGCATCCATCTCATTTAAAGTCCACCACTCAGAATCTACTTATCTTATATACCAAATGGGGAAAAAAAAAAACGTTTGTGTAATATGATTTTTTATTTCAATAATTTAAATAACATTTTTTGACAATTATATTTTCATATTTTTCAATAGGCCTCCTAGCCTAGTCGGGATAATATATACATACACATTGACGTGGCAGCTATTCCATATAAAAATGAACTGTCATACGGATCATCCCTGGTCGCGCAAGGTATACAATTTTATATTATTTGACACTTAGCAATTTTGAGGCGGCATCTATGTTAATTCCTGACTCTGATAATATAGTATGACTGGAAACTTTTATGTGTTCTGCATCACAAACATACATAGGTACTGGAGTACTTACCTTAAAGTAAAATATGAATATATTATTTATTAGGAAATTCACCCAACGTTTGATACAGATGATGATGCTTTGATATTATATCATTATATATCATTAATGATAAAGAGGTTACAATGTGCAAAAACTCTTGTGCGACTAAATTATCTGGTATCCATATATATCTCCTATACCCATAGGTACCTATATAGATAACCGTACCAAAAGTTTAAGTAAATCGCATTAGTCATTGTGGGATTTTTTTATTATTATTTATAAAAAGTTTAAAAAAATTATATCTCAGAAACACAGAACAGAGATATATAGGAAGCTGAAACTTACAAGAAATAAGACTTGTCATGAGGACTCTTAATAAAAAAAGAAAATACTCCTAAACATTTCGTGGAAAGGCCGCTTTCGCTACAGTTACGCTAATGACGACCAGTTTGGCCTAGTGGGTAGTGACCCTGCCTACGAAGCCGATGGTCCCGGGTTCAAATCCTGGTAAGGGCATTTATTCGTGTGATGAGCATGGATATTTGTTCCTGAGTCATGGCTGTTTTCTATGTACTTAAGTATTTATAAATATTTATATATTATATATATCGTTGTCTAAGTACCCTCAACACAAGCCTTATTGAGCTTACTGTGGGACTTTGTGTAATAATGTCCTATAATATTTATTAAAAAAAAAAAAAATGATATTAGGCTTCATAAGTAATAATTATTATAAAAAAAATCCTTTGTCGAAATTCCTGTTTTGTAAAGTATTACCTATTTTAGTTGACTCATAGAAAAAGTATTACACAATAGTGATATAATCAAGCTTTTCAATCTCGTACCTAACTCTTTTTCTCGCCAGTGTGTTGAAAAACGTCGTATGAAACAAACACATCTGCATTGACCAACGTAGCATACTTGTATTATAATGTATTATACTATTGCGGTAGATCGGTTTTCATTTTAAGATTATATACTGGTCGCCTCTCACTGTCAGTGATTATACATGTTAAAATTCCGCTAATTTCAAGTAGTTATTTGACATAATATGGTAAGATACATTTACAAAAACAAAATAGTATGGGCAATGGGGTAATGGTAGGTCAAGAATTATAAATTAAAAAGATTAAAAAGCCTTTTTATTCCGACTCATTACAGTTTTGATCTAAGGTTAAGTTTAACTTATATTAATTTAGGTATCTTAAAATATATCTAAACAATGTTTATTTATTTTTATTTGAATGAGCGGACCTCCTCGAGAGTAAAGGCCTCTTCCAGTTTGCGCCAATTCTCTCTTTCTTGAGCCATGGCGTGCCAGTTGCTCGGGACATGCTTTGCATTATCTTTTATCCATCTAGTGTGTGGTCGCCCTTGGCTGCGATTGCCTTGTGGCCCTTTCCAGAGCGTGGTTCGCTTTGTCCACCTAGTATAAGGTAGCCTAGCTATGTGTCCTGCTCATTTCCATTTCATGCTTATGCAATGTTCCAGGGCATCTACGATCTTAGTTTTTTTCTCTTATTTCTGAGCTTTTAATTTTTTCTAGCTGGTTTATTTTTAATATGCTTCGTTCCTGTGCTCTCTGGTAGGTTCTAATTTTTTGTTGGCGTTTATGTATGTCCAGGTTTGGCACCCATAGCTGAGACGGCACAGGCGTCAATGTTTTTTTTTTTTCAGTGGCATAGGTAGATGGCTTTTAAAAATGAGTCTAAAGACTCCAAAATTTGCACCATGTTTTTGTGATTCTTCTATCTTAGGTAGATCTTTCTCATTTCGATCCTTTTCAAATGAAATTTGTTTTCCTAGGTAGATATCGTCTTTCACATACACGATTGCATCGTTTTGTATGTGTATTGGTCGTTCTTTTCCGTTTGTTATTATTTTTGTTTTGCTCAAGTTCATTACCAGTCCAATCCAAGAATTATACTATTTAGTAACCCCTAAATGAGGCAGTCACATATTGAAGTAATTTTTTTATGATATTAATCCTTCGAGCAACACCGGCTTCCGTCAGTGTTGCTCGAAGTGTTAATCAGTCGGATTTTTATAAAGGTCAAATCTCTAATTTAAAACTGCTTAAAGTTTGTGCGAAACTTTCGGTGCGCGAGTCAGACATGCACTTGACCGTTGTTTAATTTAATTTAATTATAGGAAATTGGTCGTTTTATACCCATTTAACTAAGTTATAAAATTCACTATTGCAGAAATGAAAGCATGTAACATTCCGTGCTCACTAATTGCCCCACCTTTATTTTGCTGAGTATAGGAAGGAAGCACGGCGATATCAGCGGTCCGAGTATGACCCAGTTCTACCGCGACTAATATTCAAATAGATAAATCAAGTGCCTCCTGCCAGCTTTTTGCACGGCCAAGATTGATGGAGGAATTTTTGCAAAATTCTTTGATCCCTATCCTCGCTTATTACACAAAAAGTTCTATTGTGATACGAATGATTCAGAACATCGTAACAATAATATATTTCCGCTGAAAACTAACGTAGTCACGTCCGCGGCCCATATCGGTGCTCGGTTGAGGGCAAACAATAGATACTAGCCGGAATAAGTTCTCGCCGATAGTCCGACCGAATGGAATTGATGAACAACTCATCGGATTGTGCTTGTCTTGTCCCTTGACCAAAGTTTCATCTTAATTTCTTCTTGTTTCAATTGAATGTAATAGTTGTGGTATAACGCTATTAATAGGAACGTGTACTTAAGATACCGCAGCAAGTTCGCCTGTAATTAGTTTATATAGCATCATGCAGATACCATAGTTAAATAAATACAGCGAAACATGCTATTTAAGTTTTTCATACAAAACTTGTTTTTGATCTATTTCGCTTGTTTTATAAGCTAGAGCTATATAAAGTAATAACTCATGCCATTGTATGTGCAAAGTGTCATTACAATACAACACGTAGTTTTAAAATGAGAACGAAACTCCTTTTGTATGGGAAGGTGAAATTCGGCCGAGCTTGCTGCGGACTCTTAATATGTAAATATATTTTCTTCCTTTATATCAAAAAGTAAAAATCTCATGGTTTTCGAGATAATGTCTGTCTTTTTAGGCTTCCGTACCCAAAGGGTCAAACGGGACCCTATTACTGAGACTCCACTGTCCGTCCGTCCGTCCGTCCGTCTGTCACCAGGCTGTATCTCATGAACCGTGATAGTTAGCCAGTTGAAATTTCTACAGATTATGTATTTATGTTGCCGATATAACAACAAATACTAAAAACAGAATAAAATAAATATTTCTTTCCAATCTCGAGGTTCTCATCCAATCACCGAAGTTAAGCAACGTCGGGCGGGGTCAGTACTTGGATAGATAATGGTACGGAACCCTTCCTGTGCGAGTCTGACTCGCACTTGGCCGGTTTTTATTTAATCTAGCACCTTACTGCACTTTAATCACCATCTAGGGCATATCTTTGATGTAAACCGCACCTTTTAAATCAGTATCTAATAAATTATTTTTTTTAAATTGGCTGTCTATTTTCCATTTTTTTTCGACCAATGATCAAACTTGTTAAATTTTTTAAAGAAATTTTGATTGAAAAAATTGGTCTGGCCACCATAAAGCTTTAACACAAGTCCATAAAAATCAAACAGGACGAGACATGTCATAATTTGTGACCTGTAGTCGATTGTTAAAGTCAAGGAAAGTAACATGATTTTTTTAATCGCTCGAGGTAAGTAAAAAAAATTATGGAGCATCATATTTTCGATACTTAAGTAGGTATTGTTAAAAAAAATTGCGATTGTTGTGTCGGTATTCTGTAATACATTTTACAAAACAATGCAACTTGTAGTACCTAATAAAATCACATAATTAGGTATACGTGATTGCGTGTATTATAGGTGTGACAATTGTATAGAAAATTCCAACTACATACGTACCATTCAACTGCATACCTAGTTGTCAGTGTCACAAAAATAAGCAGTGTTAATCATCGCCACTTGTTTACTGTTACGACGACTGATGTACAATGTTGACGGCGACGTGTTTGTTTCAGACGCCTCCTGCGCCGGCGCCGGGCCGCTCGCTGCGCGTACGCACGGACTCCATCGAACTTTCTTCTTCACTAATATCCCCATTGACTTTACAGTACATTCAGTGCATAACGCTAGTGTTTCTCATAGTTAATTGTTAAAATATTCAATATTGAAAGTGCCTCAACGCGGTTCGTTATAGGTATTATAGGTTAATATTCGAATTGATTAGAAAGTGGTGAACTATTTCAAATTATCGATAGTGGACTCGAATTTTGTTCGAAGATTAGCCAACTTACTTTTCCAACGCGGCTTGGAGATTCACCGAATATGACATAAAGGTAAGTGATTAACTATAATATAAACTATTACTAATACATATTTATATAAGTACATTTAATAACGTTTTTAGCCGGTGTGTATTCTCAACGGTGTGTTAATATTTAGTAATTTTCTAGAAGTTTTAGACTGGATTTTTTGGATACCTATGTAAGTACACTTAGCTGCGGAATCTCATGGTCACTTATTAAATGAATTTATTTATACTAGTAATGTGTCCGTGTCATTTTGCTACTCACTATACCTATGGTACCTACGATGAAGTAATTTCTAAACAAATGCATTGTAAGTAAAACAGAGGTAATAAAGCCCTTGAGAGATTTTATGTATGACCTAAATACCACCTACGTAAATTACTAAAAATATTAATAAGATATTCTTACAATGTCCAAATGTCTCGTGTCGTGCTCTGAATTATGCCTAGTAGCTAGTGAAACTAATTTGAATAAAAGCGAACTACGAGTATGAATACAATGATACGCCTGTTCTAGAAAAAGATGGCGGTGTAATTGCCGTACAAAGCCTAGCTAGCTTCACCGCTGACTGTTGATTTTTATGGAGCCCTATAATGTACAACGTGACACGGAAGGCTAGTTCACTAATGTAGCCCCCTCGCACTGCAGCACCCAGTGACCTATTATTGCTCTGGCGATAATCCAGCGGCGCGACATTCGCCATGGCCTTGGCGAGGTTAATATATTATTTTAATTGCGGAGGTGTTCGCACGGCTATTATTACAACTAACGTCTTATCTAAGCCGCCATTAGCGCTATTAACGCCGGGAAGTTATATCTTTATAGTGCTTCCTGAAAGAAAAAACCTTTTTCCACTGCTAATTTGACCTATGAACTTTGAATGCGTAGTTAAACTGTAAATGTTGTTGTTTGTGTGGCGCTATAATATTTTAGGTCGATTACGCATTACAAACTACACTTAAGATCAATGAAAACAGATCATTTTTCCAAACATGGATTTTCTATACAATTCAATAGTGTAAATTGTGCACAACTGCCTACATAGAAAATAATAATAATAACAAAATGAAATCTGGTTATTCATTCCAATTGAGTTTGATAGTTACCTACACATTACAGCTATTTTAAGAGAAAATGTACGAGGACTAATGACTGGACTGGATATCCTTCGATACCTCCCTGCCGGGAGGTATGAATGGCCGTGTCCGCCGTTCGGCTGCGACGGCTGTAGCGGGTCGCTCCCCACTGATGTGGGGAGGTCATTCCACGTCTTTGTGTGGACGTGTGTGTTGCTGGTGAAGACCAGCTCTTCGCTACCGCTCGTTACCCAACCCCACGACCCCTAACCTGGCCTGGTGATACCGTTTGAGCGGGGCCAGGTCTGGACTAATGATAATGAGCTGACCTGTGATAACTCGGGGCACATTCTAGGGATTTGATATCTATGTATATGGTTTGTCTCGAAATGGTTTATGTACAGTCAGCGTCAAATACTTTGTAGCAACCAAAGTAGCCAAATAGTTCGGTACACCATATATTTAGTATGGTGTACCGAACTATTTGGCCACTTTGACTGCTACAGAGTATTTGACGCTGACTTTACCTAATGGTATTTTTATGACTTAAGGTAAATTTGGATGGAGGATGTTGACAGTAAAATTGATATAATTAATTGTCGATTAAATATTTTGATATGTCACTTTAGTATAAGTGCCCCGATCCCAGGTTTAATAATTAGATTATGATTTTGTAAGGAATATTTATCGAACGAGCGAGTGAAGCGAACCGAAATTCTTAGATTCAACTTGGAAAACACGGCTAGCTAGAGGCGCGTCCCGGCATCGGCATTTCAATGATTTAAGTTGAACTATTAGAGCATACTTTGTTTCGCAATAACTTAACTAAATTTGTTCGAAAGTTAAATAGATGTCTATGAATCTACTCTATTGAATTTTTGGCAAACCGTCAGTTTTCTGTTCTGACAGTGATTATTACGTTTTCTCAGTATTCCATGTAACCACGAACACTCGTAAGCGCTAAAGGGCACGAAACGTCGAGATGTATTTTAAATTCACTATACGCGATAAAATCTGTTTAGTTTGTGTTTGATTCTTTAAACAATTTTAGTTTTTCACAATTTAAAGGTAACTTGTCGAACTGTATAGAACTGTGACTATTTCGAACTGTGCTGTGTGTGTACGCCACGTCATAGTTGATGAGTAAATTCCACGCTAATCGTAAACACGGCCGACATTCTGTTTGTCCACAATCACCGGGAAACGTCAACACACGCGTATTCACAATTCGAGAACACCACGCGTTGACGGTTTCACTACTACTCAACTCACGTGGATATACTTACTACCCCAGTAGATATACTACGCTTCTGTGACTGGCAAACAACCAAGAAAATACCGGTAACGGCATAACAAACAGGTGTTTCATTATTTCCTATCGTAATTTACTGAGCTTGATACGCATACTAATACAGAGTTGGCTTTCATATCGGGATGTACATGTAGACGTATCAAATATATTTTTAAACGGCTCATTCGTGTAATTTTAAGTCGAAGATTTTTCGAGGAGCTTCAACAGTGTTTGGCCCACATTATAGGTAGGTACGTTGGCGTATGAATGTGGAAAGACACGCGATGAAGTTTGTTTAGTTTGTATTGAATTTAATATGGCAAAATTTATTTTTTGAAAAATTATTCATAAATAAGATAAAATTCCGTCTCAATGTTCTGAAGGGCAAGCTTTAAGGCCCCGTAGATTCGTCTTCTTCTCTCACTCTTACTGAGTGTAAGAGGGAGCGAGATGGATCTGCGTGCTCGGGCCCGTGGAAATCACATTTTTTAACATAATCGATGAGTTCCCTAAAAAATAAAATTGCGCATTTTTAGAAGCAATTTTCATTCCTTTATCTTTTGTGCGTAAATTAGTACAAATTTTTAAAGTGCCTGATATTGGTCATTTTATTCTATTGAGCGAAAGTCAAAAAAGCAGGATTTCAATCGATGAAGTCACTTACGAAAATCCTCAAAATTGCAAATTAAATTTATGGTAACCGTATAGAGATCTAAAAATCGGTACCACTTTTCTAAAACCCCGCTTTCTGAGTCAACGGCATCTTAAATTAAGTTTTCTATTATTTTTACCTAAATATTACAAATCCTGCGTAATGTTTACAAAACACGAGATTTTAATTAAGAGAGGGCGTAAAGCCACGAAATTAGAGGGAAACAAAAGATATAACGCGCTGGAAGATATGACCGTCACGCGGGTTTTTACCTTTACCTCTTATCTTTTATCTCAATTACTCTGAAAACATTGATATATCACTACCTATTTCTTGCTAAAATTATACTGCTATGGTATGCAGAGTAACGATATAAAAATTATTTTTTTAACAAGCAGAAACGTCTGCGAACGATGCTATTAAGCTTAGAATAAATTTAAAAGTGGAAATATTACTGCCTTGGGTGAGACTTGAACTCACTGCCTCTGGATACTCCAGCGCTCTGCCATCTAAGCCACCAAGATGCATGTTTTCTTTTCTTTACGCTCTCAAATGTTTAGTTTTGGGTAACATTTACAATTGTAATCTTAAAGAAAAAAAAAAACAGACTGTGATTTTATGTAACAAATGAAACTATAGGTCTAAACTTAAGCAATATTGTATAAGTACTGTTTGTAAACGACTGTATGTTTCTAAAATATAATAAATAAATAAAGATCTCATCCATAGGCAGCAAATTTTCCACCATATGGGTCTAGGGGACCCTAGTGACATCTACCGTAAGAACGTTATACTTCTTAGACGGCTACCGGAGTTCCAAGTCATATTGGAAATTCACCAGTAACGATGTGCTACCCATACTATTTTTTTTAACAAGCAGAAACGTCTGCGAACGATGGTATTAACCATAGAATAAATTTAAAAGTCGAGAAATTACTGCCTTGGGTGAGACTTGAACTCACGGCTTCTGGATCCAGAGCCGTGAGTTCAAGTCTCACCCAAGGCAGTAATTTTTCCACTTAATATATAAATTTATTCTAAGAGTAACGATATACAACTGAAAATAAATGAAAATTAGACATCGATTCATGCTTTTTTTCTACAGAGACAACTTTAAGTTTTTAAGGTTTTGACTGGTGTCTTGTAAATGTAGTCTAGTTTCCATGAGATTTCTTCATCCCATTGATTAAAATGTGTAAAAATTCAATATATGTATAAACTACAATTTTGTACAAGTTTTTATTACCACCCCTCTTAATTTAATAACTACACTTCTACAAATAAGATAACTTTATGCTCACCTCTATTAATGGAACCCTCTGTAAATGAGACGGATGTTTATTTATGTCTGGCAGTCTGAGACACTGATTAAATGGAATATCTCTTTAAGTGAGTCCAAGGTCCCAGTTATCCAGGTTTCACTGTATTATAATATACTGTAAAAGTATTCTAAGTATTTTATGTGTAAGTTTATGTATGCATATATTACATATAGTTGTTATTTTAGCTTCTACAACACACATACAGATTTAAGCATATTTATCGTAACTATACTAAAGATTTTTACGATGACCAAAGATTAATTTAGCAACATCAAAGCAACTTTATTCTTGGATATAAAAACATTTCGGGAATATATCAAACGTAAATAATTATTTATCAGTTGATATAATTAGTTATTATTATCAAGACAGGCATTAGATCCAAAATCTAGAGATCACGAGATTAATCTCGTGACGAATTGTAGCACTTACATTTTCATAAACGAAGTGGCATCATGTGCATGTGCACTTTATTTGTATTAAAAATTAGATTTTTATTTGGTTGTCTGTTCCTCCTTCATGCAAAAATGGCTTATCATATTTCGATAATGTTTGGCATACAGATAATATATATAACCTAAAAAAATAAATAAGGATAATTTTTATCCCGGAATTTATCCCCTAAGGAGGTGCAAAAGGTTTTGCAGTTTAGGAGGAGAGTATTAATTCGAAAAGGGTCATCAACTTCTACACGAACGGAATCACAGGTAGAGGTTGATGTTAGGCACTCACATTCGCTCGAATACACTAACCCTGTGTAGGACTAAAGAAAAGAAAGGACGCGTAGTATGTTGCGCGTGCGACACAGATAGGATCAGGTGGGTCAACGTACGAAACTTTATTAAAGCGAATGTTTTATCCCATCACAAACATTTTCATGTAAAATGTAGCCAAGACGAGACTATAAGGCTCGCACAGTCAAAAAGTTATCAGATCTCTTGTAGAGCCAAGCTTCTCTACAAGCCCTAACTTCACAAACTCTACACCTTAGTCAACATATATGGCCTGGCCGTTTCGCTACCATCACATGGGTGTAAGGTGTAAAATGTATTCACTATTAATTTTTTTGTATTATACAATACTTCTTGTGATAACGAAACGACCACGCCACATATTTTGACTAAAGAGTAGAATTTGTGAAGTTAGGGCTTGTAGAGTTCAAAGCTTGGCTCTACAAGAGATTTGATAACTTTTTGACAGTGCGAGGTTATGGTTTTTTTTTAAACTACGTCGGTGGCAAACAAGCCTACGGCCCACCTGATAGTAAGCAGTCTCCGTAGCCTATGTACACCTGCAACTCCAAAGGAGTAACATGCGCGTTGCCGACCCTAATAACCCTCCCATCCCTCGTTGAGATGGTCTCGTCTTAGCTACATTTTACATGAAAATGTTTTTGATGGAATTTCACTTCTTTTTGTAAGTCGCTTGTGACAATCTTCCATCCCCTAATTTAAAGGGTTGGGGGTGATTTACTATTAAAAATCCTGAAATATTCCCTATACAAACTTCAACCCCCTTTTCCCCCGCTAACGCCATTTTTCACCCTTAAGGGGTGATTTTGGGATGAAAACTATTATATATTCTTCCCCATAACAAAAACTACATATCTACATGCCAAATTTCAACTAAATTTGTTCAGCGGTTATTGATTCCCCGTACAAAATTCCACCCCCCTTTTCACCCCCTTAAGGGTAAAAAATCTCAATTTTTGAATTTTTTGTTATTTCGGCTCTACATACCAAGTTTTAGGTTCCTGGGACATCAGGAAGTACCCTAAAGATTTTGATGATCATCAGTGAGCGAGTGAGTCAGTGACGAAATCGGGGTATTTTTAGATATGAATAAAATCTAAAGTATGAGAGCTATGCAATTGAAATTTTTTATGCTTAATAATTCTACTATTGACTTTATGTCCCGAGAATTTTGTTCATCTGGTAAAATCCAAATCCAAGTTATGAGGGTTAAAAAAAAAAACAACGAAGCGCTTCGAGAAAAGGTAGGTAGTAGTGCCCTTGCGCTTCGTTTTGCTTGTCTTGGCAGATTATTTAAAGAGTCCCCGGCAAGCTCGGCCGAATTTCACCTTCCCATACAATCGGAGTTTCGTTCTCATTTTAAAACTACATGTTGAAGCTTTGCACATATTATGACATGCGGTATATCTAGGACTGAAATTAGTTTATATTGCTCCACTTTATAAAACAAACAAAATAGGGCAAAAAAAAAGGTTTTGTATGAAAATCTTAAATTATGAATGATCTTTAAAATGAGAGCCTAACTACGTTTGTATGAAGAACCAAGCTTGCTGAGGACCCTTAATGGTTTTTCAAGTCTTGGTGAATTTTCTTGCGCATGAGAGGAGGCCTGGTACCCAGCAGTAGGACGTATATAGGCTGAATTATTATGGTGATTTTTGACGCACATCAAAGGAAACCTTTATTAACCACCACGTAGACTCCATTAGTCCGCGTAGTCTCTCGTTTTAGGTTAAGAAATGGCCTTAAAAGTTATTTTCACATCAGCAGCTCGAACAAGGGTAATTTGCTGCTTAAAAAATGAGATTTTGCTCACTGAGTGAGACAAAATAACATTCAAGTGACCTTTATATTCGAATGTCATTTCAACGTGCGGGGCCTAATATAAGTTCGAAGTATTTGGATTCTATTGTCTTTGTCCC
The DNA here is from genome assembly GCF_033807575.1 of Cydia pomonella. NCBI lineage: Eukaryota > Metazoa > Arthropoda > Insecta > Lepidoptera > Tortricidae > Cydia > Cydia pomonella. The sequence continues at coordinate 9,534,041 of NC_084707.1, forward strand.
TTTCACGTCATTAGCAAAAAGAAATGAACGAAAAAGTGCATACGTAATTCAACGGTATATTGACGGTTAATAATAGACCCCCGAAATAAGTCAGACCGAATCGTTCCAAAACACCCTACGAGTCTTCATTCGTAATATTTTAATTAATGAAATAAAAGTTTAAATTTTAATAAAAACACCATATTTTACCTACTTTATTATACAATCAAAACAATGAACTTATACAAACTTACGCAATTGTTACGCAGTAAATAATTCTACTAACTAATTTTAACGATCTCTACTATAGTTGACAAAAGTATCCGCAATTCGGACCGTATCTTACGAAGTTTTTTTTACAAAAAAAAAGTTGTCGATTGAACTGTCAATTGATGTTCGTTAATTCATTATTTTTGTATTATTTTATTGAAATTTCTTTCGTTTTGTTTTATTGCGGTAATTAAAGTTAATTGTTAGAATACCTTCACAAAACATGAGTGAAATAGTGATAAAGACGGATTACATTTTTTCAGGTTGCATTTTTTGATGGCTGACTGACGTGAAAAATTTTGTGTACTACACGAGATCAAAGTTATTTACATCTCGTGCGCTTTTGAGTCCCTTTACTACGCTCAAGATTCTTTCGCTTGCACGGGACTCAAAACAAGCACTAGAAGAAATATCAAACTTTGTTCTCTTGTTGTACAAATAACTATAGTGTTAATTGACAAAACGAATTTGCGAACGTCTGACAGCCCCATAGAATGACACTGGTAATTAAAGTACCAATTCAGCTTTGACATGGGTAAATATAGAACGGATTCAATAAGTCTGCCTGATTATAATTGGCATCCAATTATATTTGCACTGTCTGCTTGTCTAACCAATAATCACTGCCGGCTGAACGAAAATAGGACAACTGATAAATAGAGCCAAAAGCAATAAACTGGAGTCTTGAATCGTCGCAAATCCTACGCCTTAATAAAAACTGAATCAAAATCCACTCCTCAGTTGATCTGTAATGAGTGGTTTATAATGTTTGTTATCATTTACAAAATTTAACTCAACATTTTGTACAATTTAGCAACTTAATGTTATTTCGGAATGTATCATACGCATAATTACGAAATTTGGGACACATGCATCTACCTAATCTAGGGCTTAAACTATGTATTTTCTTATGGCGACAGGTACCCTAGTAAGTAACAGAAGTTTACAATTTTGCTTAAACTAAAACCATATGTTACAATCCGGGACAGGCGGTCGGAACAAGTAATAAAGATATTGTAATATCTTATACTTGGTAGTAATAAAGATATTATGGCACCATAAATGTTACCAACAGTTATTAGTCATAACTAACTGATGGTGAATCTTAATTATACCTTATTCATAATATATATATTATGAATAAAGGAAATCGAACAATGACCTTTTCTTCAACAACCTATTATATCTATATATTTATTATTATTATTTTTATGAAAATGTCCTGCGGTGGCAGCATGATTGTATTTTTATCGCCTGTCACTTTCGCACTTACATAAAGCATGTTTTAAAGCCGAATTTCTAATGTCTGTAGGTAGATTTATATGTATTGAAATGTTAGTACCAGGCCAGCCAAGATGACTATCGTTTATACGATAAAAGAAAAAATAAATATCAGGATGACAGACGCGAACGAATAATTACGTGATGATTCCCATTCATTACTCATTATTACTTACGAGCTTATGATAGTGACCTAACACTGACATATTCGCTAGCGTGTGCGTAACTTACTTTCTATGCATCACGCTCGTACTGGCATATTAGTGCGAGCGAGATGTATAGAAAATAACTTACGCAGACGTTAGCGATAATATCAGTTTAGGCAGTCGCGGTAAAAGGCTACTGATACGGTAGAGAAACAAAAAAGATAAAATTAATGGTCTTTACGAATGTAAATAAGAAGTAACAGATTTTGCCCGTCGTCGGGTGAGAATACGTTTGTGCCATACGCCATTTACATTAGTTTGCAGGAGAGCGAAAAGAAGAAAAAAAATAACGAAAAGTATAATATTTAGGAAATATTGACTTATTTATCATTTAGGCATATATTACGTACCTATACTATTTATAGGACCATACAAATATATTGAATAGTGGTAATCATGAAATCATCCGTTTTTGATGATTAAATGCTAAACGTACAATGTATGACATGGCACAAAATTTTGAATATATTATAATTTTTGTGATAATTTTCTGTTAATTATTCTATAGTAAAATATGGATATGGCACATTTTTGAAAAATATTTTTTTAATACTGATTTAGAGTAACCGGTATTCTGCTTAAATCATTGACAGCAATTATAAGTATTATAACATATTTTTTGTTATCTTAGAAATCGTTAAAAAAAACGGTTTTTCCCAAATATGGGTGTGGCACAAATGTATTCTCAGCCGAAAGGATATTGTAAAAAATTAGACGACGTTGAAAAAAAATATATTTTTATACCTATTTGTATGCTATGTTTATATATTTCAGTAAGCTTTCTCTCGATGTACCATTTATTTTTTTGGGCCAAACATTGTTCATTAATTGGATCAAACATTTTTTAGTTAGAACTAAAACTTCAGACGTCCTTCAAATACATGGCATGTTACATACTAGTAGAGAAGACAGATAGGTTTAGTGATATAGGTAGACAGTTTCCGAGACTAATTAACTGTCATCGCTGGTTGCATGCAGCGCCAGCGCCTGCCCACCGCGTCGTTGCAAACATGATTCCTAATTAGATATCCAATCCTCACCACCGTCCCCAGTGACAATTATTTAGATTCAGACAGATATTGTTTCGCAGCTCATAATTGTAGAGCTTTCATTAGTCACAGACAATGTTAGTAGTATCTAGATAGTAAAGTATATCTGTACCCCTAGGGTTTTATGCGATTTGCGTTAAGAGGCTGTCAACACCCAATGTCCTTGAAATTGATGTTACTTAAACAGTTTTTTTAAGAAAGACTATTTGTTTTAGTCAAGTAAGAAAAATATATGTTCATATTAATTATATTTCAAACACCGTGGTTGTACTCGATACATGATTGAACGAAATCGGCTCGATAGAAAATAATTGCAAAGATTGGTCTTAAAATCACAATTAAACGGTTTTATGTATTTATTGTTCTGACTTATGGGTCTGCAATTAAAATCACAATTTCAAAACATTTATATCTAAACCGTGGTTGAGTAAAATTACACTAATAATCCACTTTTTTTTATTTAAATATTTTTCTTATTATTCCCTTGCCCAGGTCCAGTGACATGCGACAGTGCTATCTCATTTACTCCGATACAAATAGACAGTGTGCGCGCTTTAGGTATTGACAGCCTCTTAAGTATCATTTTGTATGGGATTTTGAGTTTCCAAAACGTCCCGCTTGACGCGCTGTTTCTAAATCCCATACAAAATGAGACAATGCAAACGCGTACGTCACGTAACGCTATCGAATAAATTTACACTAGGGGTTCAGAACACGCTTTTGTATATAAAATACGTTTGGTTTATTAGTATTTGTACCTAATAAGCCACGCTCGCGCCCATGCGCGTAATAATTAATAAAGAAGCTTTAAACACTATATAAAAAGAAACTTGTCAGGATGTTGTCGTCGACGGATACGTCTGGGAGGACATCATCATCATCATTAGTAGTATAACAGTAATAAAAATAACAATATACAGTGATAAAATTAATTAATCTACAGTAAATTAAAAATTTGAATTATTATATAACATAAACGAATTAATAAAAATTGTCTGTTTTCTTAATGGAAAGTATGGTCCTAAAACTATACCTATCGTATATCAAACAAATAAACTCAGAAGCTACGTACTGTCAAATATTATCAAGTAATTTATTACACATGAAGTAATTTTTATACCTACAACACAGACCGTGCGTTTAGCTGGCTATGAGCTTACTATGGGACTAGGTATAAGTATTGTATAATTACCCTTTGTTTAAACTACAGTGGATATATCTGCAATAGTAGATTGTTAGTAAATATTTATACTACTTTAGAAACGTAAATATTGTAAACATTGATGATACAATTTTTGTTGGCCAATCTTCAGATTCTTGGAACTGTGTCAAAACCGAAATATTCATCCTTGTCAGCGGCAAACATACAAATGTTCCACTTTATTATAACAAACATTATCTCGAAAAATATAATAATAGCTAGATTATTAATGGGCAGGCATATATACCCAATATGCTATAAAACATATTCATGGAGATGCTACACTGCGACAACCATGTTTGAACCGTACGTCGTGTGGAAGCGCGCACAAGAAGAAATAATGAAATTTGAATTTTACGGATCTTAAATAATAACAAAATGCAAACAAGTATAATGGTCTGTAAGCTTCAATTTAGTACATGTTGTCTTGTAAAATTTTACTTTAATCCAATTTAATTTATTAAATGTATAGGTACAAGACGAACCGGATGTCGTTCAATCTGAAAATTTCTAGCGATGTAGTTTGCTACCTAAACATCTAAGCTGCAAATTATTTTTACGAGCATAACCAATTCATCCATCTGGACCGGCAAATGGGTTTTTGCAACTATGACAAGCTAGTAGCTTTTACGTGACATTTAATTCGCAGCATTACAATACCTTAATTATTCTTTATGCATGCCCAGTGAATCGCGACAGAATCGTCACCGCGAGCTATGGAATTAATCTCCGAAATGAACTTCAATGCAGCCCTAGAATGAGTCTGACTGCTGGGAGCCACGAGCAATTCCAAATGCATACATGAATAACAAATGACTGCACTTGCTTTTCACTAATTTGCTTGCAACCCGTTCTTAACCAGTGAATTAATTTTCATTATACAAATTGCCGTTCAGCGCTTAATTTACGGACATATTTCAGTCTAAAATACTTTGAACCTAAGAGAATAATAGTTGGTGAATGGCAAATACGAGTAATAAATTTAATAATATAAAACGTCATTTTTATAAAATCATCTGTACCTATTCGTACATGTAAATGCTCTCCAACTCTCCAAGTTTCTGACCTAGCTGTTTCACTCACCTAATCTGTAGTCGTTTTGTATACATAGATATAATCTTTCACCTTGCTGAGGCGCGGTTGTGGACTTCAATCAACGGACGGAAATGAAATGTAATTTCCATTGTGCCTGAAAAGTTCCACTAATGCCGCACGAAACAGCTAGTTACTTATATTCTGAGCTATTGTACAAATGTTTTCATTTAGTAAGAGAACCTTTACCGCCTACTTATATTGTACGCGTTTTGAGCGTTTACGACATAATAATGTCATGAGCATTTCGGATTTAAGGCCCCGCCATTCGGTCAAATGTCAAGTATGCATTAACGCTCAAAAGCCGCCTTACGGGGTCTTTTATAGTCTGTAAACCAAATAGCCATTATTGTTATTGCTGCAATTTACAAAAAAGAACCGATAGAGCCTACCGAGTCTGACCAAAAGAGTGTAATTCTGGCCTGGTTATCCCGAATGCAGTAATCACATTGGAAAAATCATGCAATCGTTTATCTCTCCTATAATAAGGTATTTATTTAAACGATGTTTTTTATGCAAGTACTGCATTTGCGATAAGCAGGGCAGAATTTTGGCCTAATACTTAGACGAATGATGAAGTACTAAAAATATGTGAGTTAAACCTTAAAATTAGCTTAACGTTAGTATGACTCACGGCAGTCTTAATTCGAAGACTTACATAGTTGGTATTCAAAACCAAAGAATAAAATTCTCGTATGCGTTGCGTTTCTCTCGTTCTCTCTTAGCGTGTTGTCGATGCCACAAAGTGTTCGCATAGAACAAACCGTATGTACGAGTACTGGGTTATTTTCCACTTCAGCGGAACCAGCGGTATCATTGCAATGATATTACCACAAACAATGTTTCTGTAAAAGGAATGTGAATGTAAGATTTTCCTTTCGCCAGTAACTGCTAAAGTTTGCACAGCCCGAGTGGAATCCGCATAACAATGCCTCAGACACTACAATGGAGGCACGTCGCAGGCGTTCGATTATAATACTTATTGAATTCTCGGGCTATTTTACATGCAAAAAGGCTTGTGAATGAGGAAATTAGAAGAATAGACGATATTATGACTTATTGAATGAATCTAAAATGAAAAAAAATGCATTGATTTTTGATATTGGTCCATTGTATTTTGAATCTGGTATATTTGTGAGCGTTTTAGTCGCTCCGATATAATTTGTAAAATAGTATTTGTAGTTACGTCTTAAATAGGAATGCATACGTGTTTGGACGAGTCAGCCATCAGGCTATGATTACCTAAGCATGCCTGAAGGGGTTCACTGATTACCAGTTCGCTGGACGATATCGGCCTGTCAGTTATTGGCAAAAGCTGACAATCGCGAATATTTGACAGTCCGATATCGTCCGGCGAACTGGTAATCAGTGGTCCCCTTTAGGCATATAAATTTGCTTTATACAAATACAATTTAGGAAAATCGTGTAACTGACTGAGATTCTCAATCTCAAAGCATAAAGAAGACATAAGTACGACAGGCACGCGTGCTGCAGAATGAAGAAAGCTTTTAACACAGCGCTTTCTTCTTGTCACAATGGGTATATCTTACTCGTAGTCGCATGCCAGCGCACTTACATGGGGCATTATAGCTAAAGCCTGAGTAACTGCACACCAAAAATATGCTCAAGCCATTATAGTGAGATTTACACCGCCCGAGCCATTTGTAGGTCTAAATTGAAATTAATGGAAGTGTAAGGTTTAGGTGACACAGGTGTTTTGTGTAAAATAAATGAAATAGAATGTTGTATTCAACTCACAAACAAATTATTTATTTATTTTAAGTTTGAGGCAGGCAACAAGGCCCATATAAATTGAATAAACCTAAAGACTAAACAATATTTTGGTGACGGGTTGGCGATGGCGTGGCCCCGTTGAATCGTCTGCTCTTGTGTCGGTTTCGGCTGTTTGCCCCGGGACCTCTGAAACACGAGACCTTTCGGCAAGAAGTCGGCGCACTCAATGATCTCCTGCAGCGGTCTGCGGTAGAGGATTACTACTACCAACCTTATCTGTTATATGTTTTTAAATCTTATAGTTCTTATATCAGTTAATTTCGGCATCAAGTTAAAGTTGCATTTGTCTAGTTAACTATTTAAGTTAAGGCACATGTGTTGAATAGCTCCAATTGAATAAAAACCAAAATCCCACCGAGCATACCACCAAGCATTTTCCATTTGCGATTTATTAATCGTGTCGTGTATTGTTTTTGCGTGGTAAGGTTGGAATTTTACAATCCACATCTACAATTCACAAATTGTATATTACAATCACGATTAAATATATAGATATTCTACTTTCATTAGTTTATGTTTCTTTCCATTTAATTATTTATATCGCGAAGAATGTCATTGCATTGCGTTTCCACTCATTATTCGACACAAAATTTAATCAGTTTATTTCAAACGCGTTTAAACAATGGAAGCACGCACATTGATTTAACGTTTCCAAGAAAATTGGACGGAGCACGTCATAGATCGCGCGTTAGGTATATCTACGGCGCCGCCAGACAGATGCGCCCGTATTACAAGGGAATTGAGAAACATTCATCTTACTTTATATTTACAGTTTGTTACAGCCCGTCTTTTCCATTTATCCACGTACTTTGCCTTTAATAATTAATTTTCCGATCAGACCATCCCGTTTTATTCCAGGTTAATCTCTGTAAATGGCTGAGCATTTACGTGGCTGTAGTCTCATAATATAGCTTGCTTGTACCTACGTTGGGACGTACTCGTTGTTCTTGTTCTTATTTCTCATATTGAACGAGGTAAATACAATACCTATGTATTGTTGGATGCAGGCTTGCTGCGTCTATATGCTTGCACAAAGGGGCAGGTAGCTTTTTTACATTGATTTACTAGAGCGAGATGAAATTGGGAAGGCATCGATTCTGCCCGGATGTTTCGCTGCATTTGCAGAGTTAGGTGCAGGCCTGAGTAAACACGGCCGTTTACAAAGAGCTCTCCTATTATTCGGCCGTCGGTTATCGACGCTCGGCTGTCGGCCTCGGCACTCTTGTTCACCCTGTAATTTCCGCACACGTTTGATTGACCACGAAAACAATGCAGCGTGCAGGTGTGCCCGAATTTCAGCTGCATTCAATATATTCGTACTGACGAAGTCATAAATATATACACAATTATACATTAGTGTTAGTTTGTAAGTCATAACAGTAATTTAACTAGAAACTTAGGCTTGGCTAAACATTTCATTCTACATGTTAGCAGATTTAAAAGACGGAAATGGGTACAGCATATTACGCTTAGGTACGTCTACAAGAAAAAAAGAGGAATAAAATTACAGCCCACGAAACCACAATGTTCGCTTCCAGTTTCTTGCAAGATTTATTCACGTATAGACCTACATATAAAATGTGGTAAATAAATTGCAACTTACTGTTGCTTTAGATTTTATTTTGGTTTGGTTAAATTAAACTAATAGGAATATGAATAGGTATGTAGTTTGTAACAATAAGATATATATTAATATGCTATAAATAGTATTTTCAATGGTGACTGTATGAAGTCATAGTCATTATATATTTACCTATCACTTTCGAGTTACGTGCCTAGAACGGTTAATCGACTGTTAGTAATATAACCTATCCGAATAGAAGATTAAGTGGCCAGTAAATCTTCCCCATCGAAGCGGATTACTTTAAATATTAAAAATTGTAATATCGTCGTTCCTGCTTGATACAAATTTGTGTTATCAGAAATAAAGGGGATATTTCACTCTTTGTCCTAGCTGAGCGTTCCTTTAAATAATGCCACTTTTATTATATTTGTATTTTTTTTCATATATTTTATGTTTTTCTACTTAGAATCACGATCTCTTTCGATCCTAATGGGATAAAAAATGCCCCTAAGTTTTTTCTCCTATAGTGTTACCATTTCTCCATACATATACTTTGTATAGAAATTTTGGGACACATTTGTTCTCCTATAAGGATGAAAAGGGCTCGCGATATTGACTAGAAATAACAAAAAAGTGGCAAAAAGATCACATAAAATTTATGACAAAAAAATGCTTCCGCCATCATGCGATGGGAGATCTAAATATAAATACATTCTCCATATAGTACATGTCATCCACGATGACGCGCAGATTTGTCAAATCTAACCTTTAATAACATGACATTACAAGTTAAGGCACGATTCTTCGTGAATGACACGATCTATACATGTGTAATCAGAACCCCAGAGTGTAAATTTATTCGATAGCGTGACGTGCCGTACGCGTTTGCGTTTAGTCTCATTTTGTATGGGATTTAGAAACAGCGCGCCAAGCGCTTTTGGAAACTCAAAAAACCCCTTACAATATGAGGATTAACGCAAACGCGTACCCATAGAAATAGGATAGTAGTAGTAGCGAAGCGTTTGACATGTCTCTGCGTGTACCTCACGTTACGATATCGAATAAATTTACACTAGGGGTACCAATAGCAGATTGAAAAATTGCACCAGCACTAACCTCTGGTTATCACACATGTGCGAGTGACGTTTGAACGCGTCAGATATTTCCTGGCGCGGAGCGGATCGCATCGCCGACACGCAGTGGTGACGCGCTTATAGCGACAACTCGAAATAGAATGCTTTAACAAATACCGATGACGTTTTTGTCGTAGCGACTTTATTTTATTTACGCCTTAAAATACATTCAAATAGCTGTTTATATTTATATATAACTAAAAACTGCTTTGCTTTTATTACTTAGGTGCATTATGTGTCAGATTACATGTAATTGAGGGTTCCGTAACTTCATGCAATATGAAAAGCCATACAAGCAAAAAGATAATTACACTAATTACGCCGTTTCAATAAGATAAATAAGTTTTTTGAAAGAAAAAACTCATTCATGGTTCAACTGATCAAATAAAAATAAAAACTGATCATATTAAATTTCCAGAGAAATTATTTATTAAGCTTTATTATAAATTATTCTAAAAGTAGGTAAACACTGAATTAAAACACGTTTTTAGCAACCAAAAACCTTTCAAATGATGTACTAGCATTGATTTTAAATAAATTTTAGGTTTTTTTTCACTTATAATTGGTTTTTTTGGGTTATAATTGGGTCAATTTGGGTTTTTTGGACCCGGGTATGTCCTTAAACTACGTCCAAAAGAGAGGTATGGGCAATGTGAATGTCATCTCGCCTTGTGTGGTAGGGCACAGCACAGCAGATGTCATTCCAGATCTAGAGCAGAGCCCAACTGGGGAAGTACCTCCACCTTACAGAAAACCGCAGCCAAATAACACTTGACCCTACTCATAGTGTTGTGTTCCTGCCGGTGAGTAAGGTTGCCAGAGCTCAACGAGGGGGGTGGGGTTAGGGTCGGCAACGCGCAAGTAACTCCTCTGGAGTTGCAGGTGTACATAGGCTACGGAGACTGCTTACCATCAGGCAGGCCGTATGCTTGTTTGCCACCGACGTAGTATAAAAAAAAAAAACTTATATCTATGGAGTGCCCCCCCCCCCCCCCTAAAAATACACGGGGATGTTTTGTACCACCATTCATACTCTAAGTAGTGACTTCGTAGGTCACACTGGACAACTTTGATTATGGAATCAATGCCAAAATCGCAAAAAAAAATTGACTGTTTTACACATTCCGGCTGATGCGATGCCGCTGATTTCAATGGGACAGCAAAATTTTTTTTCGCGATTTCGGCATGGCCCAATAATAAAAGTTGTTCAGTTTGACCTATAAAGTCACTACGCAGAGTATGAACGGTGGTTAAAATTTCTCCTTTATTATGGTATATTTAAAAAAAACTTATAAATTAAGTAGGGGATCACAAAATACACCTACGTTCTGAATTTTATTAAAACATGACGAAACTCTCGTTTTAGCCATTTTGGCTACGGAACCCTAAAAATGAGAAAAATATGAAATTATGATGTAACAAACATTAAAAAAAAACATACAACCGAATTGATAACCTATTCCGTTTGAAATCTTGAAGTCGGTTAAAAAGAAATGATATTCATGAAATAGACATTTGATACAAAAACAAATTGCTATGGATAAAATTGTTGGACAGTAATATAAATTATATTGGATATTAATATTTATATTAAATCTTTTCCATCAGATATTTCCAATAATCGGGGACGTTTCCTCAGGACCTTGTGAGCGAAGTACGCGGGCCCAAAATAGACCGAAGGTTGCAGCCTTGCTTGTTTTCGTCAAATATATCTGCGTATCGAAGTTGTGACGCACGCACGGGGCAGGGCGGGGGTGCGGCTGTTACATCACGAGTGACGTCACGCTACGCCGTAGAGGTGCTACGGTCGCAGCGGCTGTCAGCGCTTTCAGACTAGCCGTTTTTTATACGCTGTTGTGTAAGCGTGATCCATGAGATGTGAAATTCGATATTATGGTATTGATGTAACATTATCTCAGTGCAATTTACAGTCATGAATAAGTACTAGACGACCTGTCTGACCTAGTGGGTGTCCTGCCCATGAAGCCGATCGGGACCATAGGCTTCTAATCCTAGTTAGGGCATGAGTTTGATGAGCACGGATATTCTTAAGTCATGGGTGTTTTCTATGTATTTAGATATTATGTATATATCGTTGTCTAAGTACCCACAACACAAGAATTATATTTGACTGTGTTTCTATAATATTTATTTATTCACACTAAGATTAATGGGAAATCATTAATATAGTTATCTTAAGTGAACAGTGATACGTAGTTTGCGTGTATGTATAAGGAATTTCTACGACCAAATAACAACGCTAGTGAACGCGTCAGCAACCCTCTGGCTGTAGATCGCTTGTCATCAAAGTACTCACTGTGATTTGAAAAGGTATAGCAATAATGTTTACTGAGAACAAACAATATATTTACTTAATGTATTGCTTGGACGATATTTGACGAGACGATTTTTTTTATGAGGTACCCATTTCTATTAAACCAAATGGAAATGTGTTGAATAAAGATATACGGGAAACTAGATCACGTTGGCTCTGCTGACTTGACAATTTATGTATCGCAATGAAACGTGCACGTCATAAATCTAGGTTTATAGTTCCACAAAAAGCTACAAATCGTATGCAATAACCCCACGGCACGGTGCAAGCGCGTGAGAAAAAGGGCAACCGATGCATATCGGAGCGCCGCGCCATAGTACCTGTGGCTTCTTTGGTGGAAAACGTTACATGACGTGAATGCAAGTCTTTCGTCCATGAAAAATGCAATTTTTCAGTCTATTCTTCCACATGCATTCAAAGTAGATTTCAATCGAAAACGTGTGGCTAGCTCGCAATGCTTGCACGACTTATCAAATGTGAAAAACTTCGACATATAGTTAAATAAACAAGAGTTGAGTCTAAATTGAAAACATATAGCCGAAGATTTATTTCCTTGCTTCGCAGCTTGTAAACGTTGTTCAGTTGGAGCTACATATTATCTCGCAGAGTATGCCTAAATGTAGAAAAACAACCCGTATATACTATACAAAACTAGCCGATCAAATAACTCTTCAAAAGTATCTACAGTAAGTTCTGTAACAGCTTAACAAAAAGTGAAGTCTTTAATATAGAAGAACTAAGACTGTAAAAAATATATTTTTGAACTCGAATTTTAGAAAATTATCTATATTTGGAAAAGTTATACGGAATATCAGATACTTTTGGCGCGTTGATTCATCTGCCACTTTTGATGCTGACTGTACTCGAAATACGAGTAGATTTTGTGGATCATACACATTTTTTGCAAACTTATTCGCGTCTTTCCTGTAAACATCGCAGATTGAAGGGAACCTAAAGCCAATTTTAACGTGGCACTCTTACAGGCGGAATATTTTGTTTTTTTCAGTACTTGAGACTCAAATAAGAATAAACGGGATATCTAGGTGGGTGACCTTTTTCTAAAATGTGTGTTGACCCTAGTTTTTTTTATACCACGACGGTGGCAAACAAGCGTACGGGCCGCCAGATGGTAAGCAGTCACCGCAGCCTGTGGACGCCTGCAACTCCAGAGGTGTTACATGCGCGTTGCCGACCCTTGTGCATTAATAATGTTAATATAGTATGTATGTCTAAAAAAGAAATTAATATCATTTCAGCTTAATTTTGTTTATGTATTCTAAATATAATTTTTCGACTTTAATAATCAACCCAAACGCCTCTACCGTTAAAGTTTTCTTACGCATAAAAGACCAAAAAAAGTTGTATTACAACGGTAAAAAAGCTTGCAACACCGTATTTAACACGGCCCTTTGTCTCCTTCGTTAACTGTAAACTGTTTACCCAATTAAACATCGTAAAACAAACAGTTCCCTGTAAAATAAACAAGCCCGTAGGTCCCCGAATCCTGCCTCTCAAACCTTTTACTTACCTCCAGGATATTTTGAACATTTGTGACGTTCCACGGGTAAAGGTACCTTATGGCGGTTGGCTTAGGCTATTATTAACGACGCTGCAATACTAAGGGCCAACACACGTACCCACGATACGACGTCGTCTCACGTTGCGGCGTCGTGTCACGATACGGCGTTGTGTCGCGGGGCCAACACACACACCCACGACACGACGTGGTATAGTCGGTATGTCAACACACATTAACCCTAAAGCGGTGCTACGCAACGTAAGCGCCAATCGCCATAAGGTACCTTTACTCGTGGAACGTCACATTTTGTCATCCCTTTACTTCAAACAAGTCGGGTTTGCATACTCGACTGCCAATGTACATTACTATATCACGCGCGCGACTTTTATTTCGCGCTTCAAGTTTTGTCTTGAGTTATCTGGCTGAAAGTAGATAAAAGTAGAGACGTAGGTTTACCTTTTAATCTAGCTAGACACATTTTTCTGCAATGTTTCGTTGAATACGATTTTATTTATTACAAACGTTATATTTTATACCACCTGACGCTAATTATTAGAGAATACAGAAACGAAAATAAAAAGAATTATAATAAATACTTAAATTGTATTTATTAGGCGTAATTAAGAAGTAAATAGGTACATAATGAGTTATTTTTCCACCACATTACAAAAACAATATTGACTTTGAGATATGAAACAATTTTTAGGTTAAGTGTGAAATTGTTCATATTTAATACAAAATTAAATTCACGCGGCGGAGGTTCCCCGCAGATTAAATTAGATCCTTACTTGCTAGTAAAAGGTTGTTTCACTTTATTGGGAATTACACAACGATTGGACGCCATTTCGCCAGCCCATAACAGGCGTCTGTTAAAACTACGACGTCGTTTTATAATTGTGCAGTTTTACGGTCCTTGTATACTAAAATTTACTTTATTGCTGCATTTGAAGCACTAAACATTTGAGTTTTCTAAGTACGTATGTTTATGTAAATGTGTCTTTTTCATGAATGTATTTTTCTTTATGTATAGTTTAACTAATCTACTATTACCATTTAATAAGATGTTTAAGATGAGCCACCTACAAGTAACGACAGAGATATTTAAGATTTTAATTGCGTTTCAATATTATCATTAATTTTAAAGCTATGAGCCAATCCCTAAACCAAGTTATAGAGCCATATCTATTTGAATGCATTTAACATGCTTACATCCGTTGTGCGGGCGCAGGCGCTCCAATCAGTTGAAGAAGAATATTTCCCAGTATAATATTTGCTCGGATCTAGAATCACTGTTTGAGCAAGCGACGGAGCGTCTGCGGCGTGCTCTATTCAAACTGGCAAGTAGTCCTCAAGTCACTAACAATATCCTAGCAACTTTTGTTTGTAAAGCGTAGCTTGCCTCATTTTCGAGAAAAATTGTTTATGGGTAAAATACGATGTCTATTACAAATTCTTAGGCTACGGTCTGTTTAAAACCCCAACCGCGACAGGCAACGTGCCGTGAAGTTCGACAGGCAAGTGACCCGCTGCCCGCCTCGGGTGCCTGCTGGGCGCGTAGCCAACTTGCAAATCGTTAACGCTCCGTAGCGAACGAAACTCACTGTCGCACTAATCCGGAAGAGTGATAGAGATAGATAACTACGACGACTACATTACGCTACACAGCGTTAACGACTGGCGTGTTGGCTACTTTGGTGATCTGTTTGACATATAGTCGTCGGCTTATTAATAAGGAAAATAAAAATAAAATGAAATAAAAGTATCTACTCATCTTTTCTCTGGTAATCAGCTTTATAGACGCTGCGGCGGGTGACCTTGGTATGCCCCAAGTGGCCGTCGCGTCGTGTGTGGCGGGTGAGCCAGACCGCGCACACTTTACGAACATAGCACATTTGGCGACCGAAAGATCGCCGTTGGTCGCGGGCGGCTGGCCAATGCGAACTTTAAAAAAAATTTCTTTGTCTGTTATAGTTGTCTAAAATAACATGAGTCATCTTCTCATATACTATTTATATGCATTTAGAGTACTAAAATGTGTAGAAAAATCAAGAAGTCGAATTCAGAAATAAACATAAATTTCCAATTAGTGCTAGTAATAAAAGTGCTAACCCAATTACATGTATATTAGTTACGTGCTTTTGCTTAGTGCAACAAAGTTGATGCAATTATGTTCTTACTGAAGCATTTAACATTTTATTGGTACTGTACCTTCAAAACAGAATACAGCATGCAATTTTTTTTTAAATTTGCAGCGATACTAACTGCTACGACGTAGCCCGTAACAATTATAATGTAACAACATTACATAAAAAACCGGACAAGTGCGAGTCGGACTCGCACACCGAGGGTTACGTACTTTTTAGTATTTGTTGTTATAGCGGCAACAGAAATACATCATCTGTGAAAATTTCAACTGTCTAGCTATCACGGTTCATGAGATACAGCCTGGTGACAGACGGACGGACGGACGGACAGCGGAGTCTTAGTAATAGGGATCCGTTTTGGTACGGAACCCTAAAAAACACGTGCTAGTGCGGCCTTATATTGAAGAATAATATTCTTTAATAACTGTGCAACTCTACATAAATCCTTCATGTAACTTATTCGAGCAAAGTTGAAAAAGATGTTGAGCTGAAACAGAAGTTACGCTGTCACAACACAAAGTCAAGGAAAATTTTTAATGTTTATAGATATAGATTTGAACAATTATTGCATGGTTAACTTATTTATATATAGAGAGTGCAAAACTTTCTTGGCAAAATAAATTGAAAAAGTAATAGATATACCATATGATGGTGTCTGTAGTTCTCCGAGTAGAACATATGGAATGAGTTTTTGCATTTATAGCGACACGCGAAAGCTCCATTTCCGCCATCGCCGCGCCATGCAGTCGCTCACATTATTAGTTTTTATGACTTAATTGCCAATTTAAGTTTTAAATGGAATGTAGTTTTAAAGAATACAACACTCTGTTACTGTTAAATTTGTCAGTAAGTTATTATTGGTGATTGGCATTGGCAAATATTCATTCAACTACCGCAACTCAACGGAGGTATTGATAAAGCATCCTCGTTACGGGAGTCAAACGGGCATGCTTGATTTACTTACCTAATTTAATTATAGCAAATAAAAAGTACAAATTATATATCAATCCCGCTTTTTACTTTTAGTGTTAATAATTCGCAATTCACAATACGATATCGTTGAGCACCTGAACGTCTAGATACTTAGTTATTGTTAATAAAAGCGCAAGTGCGGGCGAATCAATCTCGAGATCTGTAACAACAATGCTTTTTGGAGAACGCTCAAACTGGTTTTCATAGCCATCAACTCGGCAAGCAATATCAATGACGCCCCAGATCGGCGATCAATTACGGCCTTCATCAGCAGATGACGCGTCTAATTAATGCCCGCATCGGATTAGGATAAGCTTGTTTCTATTTTATAAACAGGACTGTATACATTTTCATAGCTAATGTACCTATGTCACTGAAAAGAATATCAGAGCAACGTGACTCCATGTTATGATATTAAGGTATATTTAGAAGAATACTATCATAACTTCGCTTGTACTGACGACTAAGACATAGAATACACCTATAGGCACGTTTTTAAAGTGAAGAAAAAATTAAATGGTTTACGATTTACATGAAAATGGTGTATGAAAAAGTTACAGCTTTACAGAAGTTTACATGACATACAACATAGACGAACAATATAACTGCAATCTGAACCAATCGCGCAAACAGAACAAAGTTATTTAAATAAAATCCATTTTCATGGACCAATATAATGGATTCTAGGAAATCCAGTAGGTACAGAACAGCTGGACTAACGAACGTCCTGAAAACAACGTTCCACTCGCTGTCAATGTCGTCTTTTATTATTGGAAAAATATATACCATTCGCCTTTTGTGTAAGCAGGGCTGAACGGCGGAGTTCTTTATTTTCTCTTTACCTACACGAGACGGTGTTCGTGCTAGTACTTGCTCGCTTCTGTTACGTGTTAAGCCACACAGTATCCCCGGACACTTGAAATAATCTCCATAAGCTCATTGCATACTAGCACGTGTGCAACGAGCTTATCTTATATGTATTTATACCTAAGGAAAGTATTCTCAAATAATTTCAGTATTACAAGTGGATTTTATCTGCACATGAAGTGCAAAAGTACAGTCTGCATCGAAAGTAACAGTTCAGACTACGCGTCAAAAGTATTAACCATTCTCTAACAGCTTATCAAAAACAATGTTTCTTTAGGTATGTAGAATAGTTTAACTGAACCAGATACTTTTGATCGCGAACTATAGAAATCTACCTACAATCCCTATTTGGAAAAGTATTCAAAGATGGCAGAAGTTTTTGGCTCGTTGTTTCACATACCAATATTAATGCGGGCTGTACCTAAACTAAATAGACACATAGTGCCATTGTTGCTACTCGTAACTAGCGGCCAAGTATCACGTTTGTAGTCTTTACACTTGTAGAGTCGTGGCCAAGTTTATTTATTTACAAGTTGCTGTTCCGTTCCTAACATCTGTATGCCTTTTGTTGAGCTTGCGTCAGAAACTCTTAGCTGTGTGTGTACAATTGTACGTCTTCATTTAAACCATCCCCGTTTAGTTTGCATCTACGAGTACAATGTTCACACACATCGGGAACATTAGCAAGCCGAACAGTGGTACATACTTGTGTAATCGTTAAGGCAAATGAAGCTGCACGTTTTGGTGTTAGTTTGAGAGGCTTACCACTCTGTAGTACCTATTAAAACTACATTTTTTTAAAGACTCTGCTTAGCTCACAACACTAATTTTAAGCGAAAATCAAGAGACCCAACAGATGATTGGGCATATAGACTATAAAAAAACAATTTAAAGATTTATTCAGACTTCTGTTATTGTATGGTAATAAAAGCAGACGTGTTTCAAAGTTATAAATAAATCAATCAATTGACAATACACAGCTTTCTGAAATCCAAATTTGTTCAAAATGGATTTATATTTAGAGAGACTAATCATGGTATTTCTCTTTACTCCAAGTACACAAACTCAGAAATTCAATCTGCTTTGGTCGGCTGTGTAACTACTCTATAGATGTATAGCTATGTATCCTATAGATAGATCATTACTATTAGGCAATCAGTATACCACTAATCTACTACTATACTTACTAAACTTAAACAACAAGTAAAAACAAATCTACTTTATTTTGAATAGGTACTAATGAAAACTGTATAAAATGTACCTAAACATAGCAAGAGTCCAATTTTTGAGTGTTGATTTTAACCTAGATACGAGTATCACCGAATTTTATAAGATATTACAATAAAGTACAACATGCTATTGGAAAATTGATCATTTTCAGAGATTATTTCTTATTTATTGACCTAGCGCCAGAGAAGGTCACCGTTTCAGCTTGGCCAAAATACTTTCGTATGTCCGAATGTTCTCTTCTGCAGTTCGGATTTTTTAACCGATTCTAGTGAATTTTTGTGTGATTACATATTATTGGGTATTTTGTGAGCAGGTTCGTTAGTTTGATATAATTTTTATGTCGTTTCGGATTTTTGGGAAACTTTTAAAATGGTGGAAATTGGCATAGTCCTTTATGCGTGAATATGTCACTAAAGACTATTATGTTCGCTGTATTTAAAAATTTTGTTTGTATTTTTTATCTGAGTTTTTTTTAATGTAATTCGACATTTAGAGACTATATACATATCTAATAAAATATCTAATATTTCATTTATTCCATATTTGTAATTGTATTTTGTTATTTTTATTGATTGTAAAAATTTGACATGTAACAGTGCCCTTGTGGCCTTATTTGCTGAATAAATGTTTATTTGATACTTTAATTTTATAAGCTTTTTGGAAGGTCTACAGCTCACAGAGCCACTAGTTTATTTATGTATTATTATTGGGTATATGTACAAAGTCATTGGTTTTAAGGAAAAATAGACATTACGTAAAGGGAACAATACATTTTGCAATTGAACATACATCATATATTACACATCCATCTAAATACGTACCAGCGTTAAAAAGCTGATCAGTCGAAGGGCTATAATTCACCTGACTCTTAGGATGCGTCATATAATTTTCCGCCCGCGTAAAAATCGGGGCGCACTTCCCTTTCACACGTAAAACTTTATCTCGCAATGTTCATGTTCGCATGCCTATCCTCCCGAGTCGCGTGCGGTAATTTTAATTAAGTATATTTACCGGGACGAGCGCCCGTTGCCGGCTCCGGTAATAAATGTTGGCCGTAAAGGTAACAAATGTGCGCGGGAACCGGCAGGGTTGCCATGCCCGGCAAAGCCTGGATTTGTCCTGGCTTCGCTGGTAGACAAATATTTTTTAAAGTTCAAAAAACCTATGCATGTTAAATTCGAGTTACAAAACACTACAAAATAGCTAGAGGCAACACTAACGAAAATCATTAGCCACGCTTGAAAATTGAGCTAGTAAATTCATATATTTCCGTGTTTTTCCAACTTTTAAATTTCAAAAATCTATTTGGTTGAAAAAACAGATTGATATATAAAGTAAACAAGGCAATTTTAAACGTATGTAAAGGAGCATAGCACCCAAAGTACTTTGACTGCACGAAATGGCAGCCCTACAGGCTCCTCCGGAACCGCCGCTTCTACGACAGGTGATATTCACCTGCGCGACTCCTTCCTTCCTGCTGTTCAATGTTGCTTCACATTTGAATATTTTCCTATCCTCTCAAAACCAAAAGAATGTAAATTGACGCATTGACGACCTACTTTTGCTGTGATTCCGTTGGTGGTCGTTTTGGAGAACTTACGCAACGACGATATGCTCATTCTCTATTAAAGTTAACATTGACGTGCAAAATTTGTTCCGTATTTTATTGCGATTTTTCGAACAAAAAATGGGAAAACGAAAGGACTTCTATCCTGTAACTATCACACGACAATTTAGGTCAACAGTCTTAGCATAGTCAGCAAAAGTTACCTATATTCTTGAAATTTTAAGTTCGGTACCATGGTATATAAAAGCAAGTGAAGAATTTTCTCGTTCCGTATTTGGGTCGAATTTGGCTCGACCAAATGCACGGTCGCTTCCGAAAGTCTAGGAAAATTGAACGCAAATCCGATTTGTTCGGATCTCGAGCCGAATTTTCGAAAACCTAAGATAGCTCAATGCACCATTCTTAGTCAATCTTGCTTTAAATTTTTCGCGAAATCTGCGTAAGTCTCAAATCGATAGTCTCAATAATCCGTCCCAGAGTCAATGTTATTTTATTAGGTAAGCAATAAACGGGAAACATAACATACCCAGCATACACATGTGCGGTTAATATTCTTGAACTTCATCACTAAATTACAAACTTTACTGTGAGAAGGGAAACTTATGAAACGTTCTGTTAATCTGGTACTCAAGTTGTGGTCCCGTAGATACTTCAAAATGAGAATAAGCCTAGCGTATTAGCATTCAAGAACCACTTGCCAGCGTCAAAGTCATTTAAAAAGTAGGTTAAACTTTAGCACGCAATAAATAATGTCACGTTTCACAGTTCCTTAAATTTGAAGATGCTATAAATTGTGTCACGAACAAACAAACGAAACAGTAAGTTCTTTTTATCTATAGACAGATGTATAAATATGTATGAAATTACCCGAACGCACGATACGTTGTTGCCTGTTAAGTTAAGTAACCCAAGATAAAGTGTCTAGTTATGCAAATATGTAGCAGATAACCTGCGATCGCACCTTTATAGCCAGTTACAACAACACCCTTAACCGTCAGGCAAGGGTGAGTAAACTTAATGCCATCGTTGTGTGCTGAGGTGTTTTATTGTAGGTACTTGTAAGTAGCAAAATAATTATGTCGATTTTTAAATACAGTTTCTTAAAGTGATTATTAGTCAGTTTAAACCCTCAATTTTATCGCTAAATTGTTTTTCAATGTGAATTTTCTATCACGCGAGCGATTTTGTTCAGTGCATTTGAGGAAGGAAAACTGCTAAGTTCACTATATTGAATTTCAGCATAAGCTGGAGTTACGAGAAACATTACCGACACTATTGTTGTTCATAAATATAATCGCTTTTGGAACAATATTTGCCTATCTATCTAGAACTTAGGTAAATAATGTGGAACTACGTCTACACTGATTAATACCTGACGTGTACATTGAGCGAGTTTAACGTTATTTTGAACTTCTTCATTGACCGCGAGAGACATGACTTCGCAATATGTATGTATTTGGCACTCTTATTATATAAAACATATTCACAAACCAAATGGAGTACATATCATGTTGAGCAGGTATTGTTCTTTGTATTTTAGCCTGTGCACGAGTCTCAGGTCTCGGGACAAAAGTTTGTATCTTATTACGGCTAAAAAACATTTTACTTTCCGAAGCTGCATGAAGTAGGTAAAGAAAGTACGGTTTGTAGGGTTCTATAGTAACTACTACGTTCATATTATTAAAATATTACGGCTGTTAAATAAGGGTTCATGCTGATTGGGTTGTTTCATACTTACGGCATTAAGCAACTATATTACCTTGAACCCTAAATAGTTAAAGACCGTGACTGTATCTATCAATTATTTTTTATATTTTCGTAAATTACAAATTCAAATAAATAAACTGAATAATATTTCGTTAGGTCAAACAGATGCGAATACTTTAAATTTGTTGTATTTAAAAATAGCTTTTATCGCCCAAATCCCATGTCGGTAAGTGATAATTACCGGCGGCAGTTGCGTGCTATAGTTAATAGAATGCTCGTCGGCGTAACAACCTACGCAGATTGCATCTAAATAGCGCACCAGTCGCGTTTAAACGGCGAGATAAACCTAAAGCCACGTAATCGCAGCCCTCACTTACATATTATACCAGCATAAATATTATACAGATACACTACACTATACACTACAATTTTCATGAAGTGTATTTCAAGTTAATTTCAGCTTTTGTATTGTGATTACCTACGCCCGTTGGTAATTTGGATTCAGCTAATTCTATGAAGTCAAAAGTAGGTTATGTTGTAATTATTACGTAGGATTGTTTTATTTGCACTCAGAATGGTTGCGGCATTTTATTTTTTACCATGAAATACCACTGATGTTGATTGATACTAGCTAATATAGGTCTGATGTAGTAGATCGGCAATGCGATTTAATTTTGCGGCTACTATCACGTTTATGACGTTTATCGTTAGGTGTTGAGTTGTGGAGAATAATCACTTTAGACAAGGTATATCGGATAAAGGTTAAATATTCATATTTTTTATTCATTTATTTGTACATATGATACAAAAACGTAATTTTCATAGACGAACTTTTCTCAATGTAACTACTTCAATTTAGGATACTGGTTCGTGTCTAAATGGGTACCGTTTTAACACGTTTACTGTACTCATACAAAATGATATAAGTCGCACATCTAAGTGTGCTTTCACTTTGAAGTTGTAAACCCAAAGTGAATCACAGACTCCTGAAAAAAAGCTTATTGACCCCACATTCGGTGCACCCGGATAGGGAACGTGTTAATATAGCAAATTATTTCCCTTAACAAATTAAGGTTACAATGGCGAGTAAAATTAAACAAAATACTTCCAGACAAGAGCCTCGCAGCCTGCTAAAGTATAACATGTTGCACAAGTACGCATCGCTCCAGGTTCCCTGTGGATTTATGTATAATATTACGTTATGTTCCCAAAGTTGTAACGGGTCGTACGCGCCCCGCAAGCGCACTGCAGTGGCTATTGAGCGGGAGTAACTAACGAAATACCTGTCCAAACTTACTGGATTGTTTCAAAGCGCTTTTCAGCTCCTGAATGAATGGGAAAACGTTGCATTACATGATAACCATACTCTCTTACATGAAGCCTCCGAGTTAAGTATAATGTTAGAGTCGCCTGAAAAATATATATTAATAATAATCTCTCTTAAGTAGTCCCGAGCAACACCAATCAGCTCTAGATACGATATGGGTTGGATATGTCAGTGACAAAAGTGAAATGTCTTCAAACAAAAACGTCACTTTTGACACTGACATATCCGATCCATATCGTACCTAAAGCCAATGTTTGACGTACATATAGCCTATGAGCGTATAGATATGATGAGCATTCATAGGTATTCTCCTACATGCATGTTGTAGATTGAGCTTAATATTATTAATTACTATTATAAAAATAAATATGGGAATTTTTAATTTGTTATTAATTGTTTAAAGATTAAGTAATGTTTATTTGGTAAATATACTAAAAACTAAACTACAAAACTTAAAAACCTAAATCTAAAAATAAATAAAACTAGACTTAAAATAAAATAAAACTATCCTCCTGCGGCATGGTGCCGTAGATGCTAGCAGCATTTCCTCGCTGTATCGCAAGACTAATTCTTTGAGCGAGGAAGCTGCCAGCTCTGCGGTCACCAGTGACCTCTCTAATCCTTTTAGAAACTTCCTTAAAAAGGTTAAAGGCGCTCGGACCCCACGGACCAAGGGTCTCGACGCCAAATGGTACGAAATTATATTCGGTGCGGAGACCCCTATATTTAGTCTTTTTTAATTTTTCGGCCGCCTCTGCCGCCGCGCCAGCCTTAGCAGAAGTGCCGTGGAGATGAGACGGGGCTAGGGTGTCTACACAGGTGGCGTCCCACACCAGCACCCGTCCCAACTTCCACGGAATTAATGTCATTCCATCCGGTCTCTTACCATCATCTCTTATAATGCCGGGGGGCTCGAGTAGAGCTGGCACATTGACGCTGGCAAGAGACCGGCGGAGAATGTCGTTGAGCGCGGCGTGTCTAGAGAAGCGGCCGGCGCTCCTTTGGCAGGAGAGTCCGTGGTGTCCGAGGACGTCGACGTCAGTGCCGCAGGGGCACCTATGTGGAGCGCAAACCCGGACGCCGAGACGCAGACAGGCAGCAACGCGCAGAGTGTGCGGTTCCAGGAAGGTTCCGGTATGTACCGACGGGAAGGCGTGCAGCCAGGCGCCGGACTTCCTGGAACTTGCTACTAGCAGTCTGGCGCGTGCTGAACCTGTGCTGCGGCTTAAAAGAGCGTCGTAAATTATTTTACATTGAATGTCGTCCCAGGTCTTTTGTGAATTTGGATTTTCGGGAAAATCCTTACCCGGGCAGGCAATGGACTAGGCGTTTTTAGACTCCGTTAAGCCAGCAATCTCATAGTTTGGAGGGCAGGCCCTTAGGATTTTGCCTACGAGAATTGCTGAGCTATGAATGGAAGATAAAAACGCCGGGGTAGAAACACTAGAAATTTTGCGGATCCCTATCCCACCGTGACGAATGGGAAGGGATGCCTGGGTCCAGGACTCTTCACTAAGCTGCAAGTTCAAAATCGATTCCAAAGTATTTTTGATAATGTCGTCTAAAGGTATTAACAAATTTTGAAATTTTGAGAAAGAGCAACAGCGAAGTACATACATTAATTTTGGTACAAAGAGGCAGAATTTAATAATACATAAAGCGAAATGCGGACTAATTTCGAGAAGACGACTTTCATAATTTTGGAATTTAGAAGTTGTGTCGGAAATGAAATTTGAATAGGATTCTTCAAAAATAGGAGACCCAAGGAGGCAAAGAGAGCTTTTATCTATTATTTTAATGTTTGGTGTAAGGAAATCAAATTTTTGCTTTACATCCAGAAGATTTAAAGAGGCGTTATGAATAAAAAGTTCACATTTGCTATAGTTTAGGTCTAAGCCAATTGTTTCAAATTTTGATTTAATGATCGAATGGTCTGATAGCACGGATTCGAGGTCGCCTCCCAGGGTTCCGTCGTTTAAATACCAAACGTTAAATTTTGATTTTAAATTTTGAATAATTGGATTAATGGCCAAACTGAATATTGCCGGTCCGAGAGGATCACCTTGCTGGCAGCCGACTTCTGAAGATAGCATATTATCGCGGTAAATCAATTTTACTATAATATTTAATGTTATACACTTATATTATTTCAGTATTTATACACTTAAGCAGCGGTCTCCCAACTAGTCTGCCAATTTGGTCGGATCAAAAAGTTTGGATAAAGAGTGCACCATTTCCATTGCTCTTTAGTGAAGCAGCGACATTTTACCCGTTTTATGCTTTAGTATTTTTATTTTATTTATGCATGTGAATGTAAATATAATATGAGGTTTTATTCTGAACAAGGGATAAAATCATCCATAAATAGAATGTTAGAAAATGTCAACACCCAAGAGTTACAATAAACCAACAAACGTGAAACATAATCACCAACTTGGAGTTATCAAGCCCTAACTTCCACAAGTAATTTATACTGATCAATGACGCCGTCTTTAATTAGACGGCGCATACCTCCCTAACGCCATACTTAACTTGTGCCAGGGAACTTTTGAAATGATACTTACCTACCTTTGAAACGAACTCCGGTGCCTCGCCTTTCTCTAATAAAGATATTCTACCCGCCTAAAAGTTTTCTTTGCGAACTCGCGACAATGAAAGATCTCGAACGCTTGAATTTATTCGTTGGCTTTTAACATACCCTTTTACTTACATTTGTTGTATGTTAATACACGTACAACAATACTTTTCAATGAATCGCCGTGATATCGCGTGAAAATGACATCGATATTTTCAATGTCGCGCCAACAAGTGGCATGGTTCAACATGTACACGAACATGAGTATTACATTGTAGAAACTCCAACTGCGCTATACAGGATGTTTTTTAGTTACTTGCAATAATTTACGGGGTGGATATCTATTCACCCCGTAAATTATTGCAGGTGACTAAAAAGATAACCTGTATAAAAGTAAACTACCTTTATTAACATGCGAGTACTGTAAAGTTGAATACGCTGCAGTGCTTAACTTTAGTCATTCTCAGTAATAAGATGCATCATCAACGAAGCGCGATACAGAATAATTACACATTTGAGTACAAAATATTCCATTCCAACTTCATATACTGTCTCTGGGCTATGGAAACAACTTCCTGATCTTGCATCACATCGTTGGCTATTCTTATCTGTAAACAAGGGGTGTAGGAAGTGAGCTAACAAGTCAAGAGCCGTTGAATCTATCGAGTTCACACTTGAATTATACAGTACCTACTGCAGTAAAACAAGCAAATTTTAATCATTTATGCAAAAAATATAACACTTGTCAATTGACGAACCTTTTACCCTATATATTTTTGACAAATATTTTGACGGAGTAATCAATAGATATAACACGGAACACAATTTAAACAGTATCCTAAACAATATTAAGATGATCCCTGCTCTCCGCATAAAGGCTATTGAAATATAGAATAAAAAAAAGGAGTCGGGTGAAAATTGGCTGAGGGAAAAAAAAAAATTAATGGGGCGAATGAAATGGAGTCATGGTTGAAAAAAGTGTATGAAGGAAACCTAGCTTTCACGCCGAAAAATGTAATTTAAGGAAAATGCGGGTTGCAGACATCTACAGGAATTTAACAAAAGTAAAAAAGGAGCGTAAGAACACAATAAATGGTTAACAATTTGGAGAAAGCAAATCAGAATTTTTAAAAATTTAGAATGTATATCGATCGAAAACTTGAATCCGTCTCGAATGAGTTAAATCGATGTCACCTCGCGAGCCTCGTGATTAACGGGCCCGGGTCCTCAGCTGGTGGTCTCGTTGAAGCCCTCCCGGAATTTGAAAATCGACAGGAGGGCCAAAAAATACGTGCAGCTGAGCCTTGGCGGCAAATACGCCACACGCTATTGCACAAGTTGTTGCTGGTGAATTCACGTGGCCAGAATTGAGTAAAACGCTAGCCCCTGGGTTTCAAAGGAGAACACCGGCGTTCATGATGTAAACTAAAACGAACACAGGATAGCACTGTCACGCCACACACACCCTTTCGGTGGAACTTTAAGCAGATATGATCCAATACTTTTCAAACAACACCAAAAATGGCCAACAATCAACAAACTTGACTTCACTCTTCACCTCAAAATCCTTCTCTGTTACTTTTTTTCCAAAACAAAAACCTCAATTCCATCTTTCGAAAACCTTCCAATTTTCTATTCAAAATCAGCCCCCCTTCAAAAGTTACTTTCTATTTTCAGCCTGCCATAAATCACATTCAAAATAGACCAAAAAGGTAAAACAAACTCATAAACGACCAATGTGATACAACGCCATCTAATCATCAACGCCTGAATTATGAAACCGCATAGAGAGACAACAGAAAGAGAACTGAGCAAGCAAGCTGGAGAAGTTCAAAAATAAACGGACTGATATCGATACATATGTAGCAATTTTGCTACACTACCTATTTTACCTGCAGACCTGAAACACTGTGGCAATGCTTGCGGTCCAAGTTCGTGTATTAAACAAGTATATCACAGGCAGGTTGCTTTATGTACATAAAGACGTCGACGAAAGCCACTCGTTTAAGCTGAGGCCGCAAACTTCATGGCTCGTCTAATTACAAGTACCGATGTCATTTATGAGACCGTTCTGGATCATTAGTAACCTCTTCCCGTACGCTCTTTAACACGTGCTTTGCTGCTGGAAAAGACGGAGTAAATTACTGGATGGATGGACTTCTTAGAGCTTGTTGATACATACATTCTCTGACGCCTACTATCTTAAACAAATATTTATTTAAATAAAAAATCATCATTTCAGCAATTATAATAATAAAATGAATACTTTACTTGAACACATACATATAGCGCGAGTGAAACCATTTGACAAGATCATAATTGATTTAGCTAGTCGATGGAATTAGACTTTTGAACAGACAAAGCCAAAGTGCTACAATAAAATCTTTAAAAAAACCGGGCATAACAGTGTGTTCTATTTCAATAACAATTTTGTACAGAAGTGCAGGGGCTATTTGAATTGTGATTCTATTGTGAGCGCACAGGCATTCGCAATCAATTCGCAATGTCAATACGGCGTGGTCAATTTATGCGTGCGTTCATATTCACATTGCTAGTAGGTACGAATACGAAAGCTAAGATTTCTATTTGCTTTTTTATTTCAAACACGGAGGGTTATGTTCCTAAGTTCAAGCAACCGGTTCAAAATAGGGAGTATAGGTACGCAGATTCGAATATGGCTTGAAACTTTCGTAATTTCTAATTATAATAAAAAAGCAACAATCGCGTTAAACTAATTTTTTGGTTGAAACTCACGTATTCTTATTTTATACTACGTCGGTAAAACAAGCATACGGCCCGCCTGATGGTAAGCAGTCTCCGTAGCCTATGGACGCCTGCATCTCCAGATGAGTTGCAGGCGACCCTAACACTCCGCACCCTTGTTGAGCTCTGGCAACCTTACTCACCGGCAGGAACACAACACTATGAGTAGGGTCTAGTGTTATTTGGCTGCGGTTTTCTGTAAGGTGGAGGTACTTCCCCAGTAGGGCTCTGCTCTAGATCTGGAATGATATCCGCTGTGCTGTGCTCTACCATACAAAGCGAGATGATATTTTCACAATGCCCATACCTCTCTTATGGACGTAGTTTAAGTACGTACCCGGGTCACGTGTTTTTAGTCACTCGCGTGACATGTTTCGGAGAGCCTAGGTCTCCTTTCTCAAGCACAAACAGTGCGAGCAGCGTTCAGCCGTGCTTTGTGTACTGTGCTGTGCGTGTGTTTAAACCGTAAAATTAGTTTAATGTTGTATGTCTCACGATAGTTTGAATTCGAACAATTGCGTTATTTAAAGTGCACAGAGTTCTTTTCAGGGACACTCCCGAACTTGTATTAATTATAGTTATGTTCTGAAGGCGTGATTATTAACGGCACCGGTTGTAAAGTCCGCGCATGAAAGGCATATCCGTGTGCGGAACTGCGCGGCCACACGCGACCCCCGCGACTCCACCCAAACGTTAAGCTTAATGAAATTAACTAAGAATTTCGTCTAATGCCTTGCTAGATTATCAACATTGTACTTATGTACAATTATTAACATTGTTCTGAGAGATTAGGAATATTTGTATCCAGTAGGGAGTTATACTGATTATGAACTATATCTCACTCATATATTGTCCTTCTGTGGCAATTACATTATTTTTTGAACGAAAAACTACTTTGGCTGCCTGTCTCGGCAACCTTATATTAGCGTAAGGTCAGGATTAAGGTGACGTTCGGATGTCAACTGCAGCTGCATTACTGTTGTGGTGCCGTTGTTGCCGCCGCTTTAGTATCTGAGGGCCTACCGCGAACCACGTTCGACGTGTTGCCTCCCTATCACACTTACGCACGAATTTACAAGTGCGACAGAGAGGCCACACGTCGAACGTGGTTCGCGGTAGGCCCTCAGTCCTTGATAAAATGAGTAACGCTCGCCGCCGCATTACTGCCGCAATTATGACGTTCATTCCGTCACTCGTTTTATCAAGGAAATTGACTAATATGGCGGTGGTTGACATCCAAATGTCACAGTTATTTAGGTAAACGTTGTAGTGTGATTGTCGCATAATTCAGCCTTTAGTCAGCAAAGGAGTGTTAAAAACAATTTACGTGTGCAGTTTTTAAAGCTCTAGGACCTTAATCTCGCCCTATATCCCTCCAACATGTATCCGAATGAAATGTATACTTACTCGTACCTATTGACTCAGACCTCCAAAAACCTGGGTGAGGCGTCACACTGACTAGACTATAGACTAATCTACCTACCTCAATAAATTGCAAATATGTTTTTCCGTCAGTAGGTAATATGACCCCATTGTGACATTGTGAACCTGGAATTCGAACTTTTTAATTAACATTCCGTAATTTAGCGAAGAGCAGCCAATTTCCACATGCTGTCCATTCATTTGTATATTGTATTATTTGTATATTGTATATAATATAATAATGTATTTGTATATTGTACAGTGACTTGCGACATTACATGGAGAAATTATGAATGAATTCATTGGCAAAGTTGACATGTACCTTTACGACTGATAGTACTCGTACATTATGTATACTGCCTTATGAATAATACCTAACTTTAATGCAAAACTTAAAACAGCAAAACTTGCTGTCTTTATCAAATACAATTTATCAGTGTTCAGCCCAAATGCGACAATCGTTGACTGTTGACTGCTCCCCAGCCTGACAATTCGGCAACCCTACGCTGAAGCCACTTGAATGTCTACTTTGAATAAAGATGACGTAATCGCTAGAACTTCGACGCAACGTTCGCCGACTGTCATTTTGTCTTTTATCGACTCTAAATCGCAACGAAACAATCAACATTTTCGAAAAATAAATATATTTCTTTCGGAGATACAAATGTCCGACAACAATTTTAAACTATTGTAACGATCACCAAATTAGCACACCTGCCCTATAATATATTTTCTATTGAAAATGGTGATACTAGTAACATATTGTGGCTATCGCGTAAATAAGCAATTACGAGCAGTTTGTAAATAGGAGCGAATTTGCTAATGGCGTGCCATAAATCATGTTCGTGTTTAAGCTCGTATCTCGGCGTACACTACTTGTTAATTAGCGTACTACAACCACCCGTACACATTGTACTACCTGTATAAATAAACCATTGTTCGTGTTAAATACAGTTTATTTTGTTTGACCTTTATTAATATGTATTGGCAGTAAAAAGTGTTAACTGTGTAAATACGTGAATCGGGAATGAGTTATTACACTCTATTTCACAAATTAACCTAATAAGCCATGTTTTAATTCGTTTCTCATTTGTACACCAACCCACGCCGAATAATAACAAAAAGTGTAATAGACTCAATTAATAAACATTGACTGAAATTGTCTACAGAAATAATACCGAAATAGTAATTAATTCGAGCATTTAATCCCAGAGTGACGAGCATCCCAGCCACGAGTTGAGTAAGATTGCAGGACCTTCCCTAGAACCTCAAACAAAATTACCACTAGACAGGGAAAGTCCATTAGGTTTTATGGGTTTCACTCGGGAGGACGAATAGCTGAGCTGAAACGTTAAAATTAATTAAATTCCGACTTATATTCTCACCTTCACCTGAAAAAATATCCAGAAAGAATCTTAGTAGATATACCTAGTCACGCTCACTCTGACGGGGTTAAAATAACATTAATTTAACTTATTTTTCATAAAGAGCGTATTCTTATTAAACAATATTTTCAGTGATTACACTGGCGAATAAATCATAATGTTAACCCTATTAGGTCAAACACAATTACAATTAATACGACCTAGGTATTTGTTTATTTGTATTAAATGCAGTGCCTTTTATTAAGTTTTATAATTTGAAGTAACATAAAAACTAAGTGTGTAATAATAGTCAAGACGTGGATTCACGAGGTGTAGTCGCGAGGTGGTTGCCCGGTTGATTCCCACCCCATGCATTAGCGGCGGCTGGCTGTCTCGGCTCGCGTGCGTCTCGGATAATCCGCTCTCCTTGCCGTAATGAGCAGAGCTCGTTCCGAGGCTTTGTCCGACACCTTTCACTGCAGCCGCAATCAGTCCACTATTCTTCCTTTTCTTCTGTCCCCGCATTCTATTGACTTCACATAGATTTTCTTTTTCTTCTTTGGCCTCAAAAAGCACAACTTTTCAAATATCCTGAATTGTAAATAATGGTTTTTCAGGGCCTGTTAGTGCAAATGCAAATTTCATGTTTAATCACTTTCATTCAAGCAAGCTACAGATTATGGATGTTTTATCAGAAAAGTTTCGTCGTAAAAAATTGCCTTTTTGGGGCTAAATCGTAAGCCAGCCAAGTTTTCAGTAGGTACTTTTAGGGGAAAATGTCTCATTTGGCCGTGTCGAACTTCCGAACTTAAGGCTCCAATTTTAATAAACGGAAGCGGCTGCGCAACTGATTAAGTTTTCGTTTCTTGAAAAACACCGCCTCGTCGGTAGTGACATAAACAGCCATAATTAAAGCGCCTATTTTAATCTTGTTGGATCTATCATCAAACTTTACTTCACTTTTATACAGCTTACGTGTGAGTTTTACTTTCCGTTTCATAATAAGGTTTGCTAAAAGCTACTTTTACGCATGCCCGGTAAAAATTACGGTTGCGATTTATTTTAATTAAAATAGTAAGATTTGTTGAAGTTATAAATAATAAGACATTTACAAATAATATATGCAGGAATCCTACAAACAGTCTACCTACTACTTGACGAATAGGAAAGAATATGTATACCCCCTTTTTTTTCTATGTCTTTCCCATCACGGAACAATGGTGTTCCGGACATTTGGGAGGCGTGCGCGGAGCCGAAGCCAATATGCAGAAGCCCTTTTCACATAAATCTACCCTCGAGAAGCAGCTCTTGCGACCACTCTGGTCAGCCGGCTAAGGCAAGTCAGACGCAGAGAGACTGTCGGGTGACGGAACTCCCCAGGAACACTCGCGTACGTGGGGTCGCTACTCCCCAACAACTCACCACAAGCTGCTCTGCGTTATCAAACGATGTCTTTTTAGTTAAAGTAATATTTTATATGAGTTTACGACTATCTATTTGATAGAAACTAGTCATTAAGCACTTCTTTGTCTAGATGCTTATTGACGTATCTATCTAGAAAAGATTATACTTTCATAAAAATCCTAGAGATAAGATCTAGCTAAATTGATTTTCGCCCCCAAGCCCCCCATATAGCAAATTTCTTTAAAAATCGTTAGAGCCGTTTCCGAGATCCCCGACCTGGAAATCTTATACCCTTAATTAAAACAAGCAATTCTTGTATATATAATGACTGGAGTACTAACATAGGGGCTCTTAAGCAGTAAAATATTGCTCAAATTTGGGAATAACTGTTACGAAAAATAAATAAACATCATACTTTCGGAAAATGTTCAGGCTTCAATGAAAGTATTGCGAGGGGAGCTTGAAACGAAATTGGTTTGCACCGCAGACCAGCTGAGTATAAATCATAACTCGGGCCCAACAATTCCGATAAATTATTACACAGGGAGTAATAATATCGATACAAAAACAACAGTAATACCGTGGGTAAACGCATTGTAATATAGCTGATAGATTGTGGAAATATAAAACTTATGCTCTATCACTTTATGGACTTTAACCGTGTAAAGTACGAGTAAGCGCTCATTGGCCCAACTTAAGGCGGGATTCCACCAGTGTACGCCTGTGCGGCACTGTGCGGCCCAAGCATATTCAGTGCAAAATAGCTTGTGCCGCACAGTGTCGCACACTGGCGTAAACCCCCCTCTACATTGACATAAATAAATAACCGGACAAGTGCGAGTCGGACTCGCCCACCGAGGGTTCCGTAGTTTTTAGTATTCGTTGTTGTAACGGCAACAGAAATACATCATCTGTGAAAATTTCAACTGTCTAACTAGCACGGTTCATCAGATACAGCCTGGTGACAAACGGACAGAGGAACGGACGGACAGACAGCGGAGTCTTAGTAATAGGGTCCCGTTTTACCCTTTGGGTACGGAACCCTAAAAAGTAACAGAACCTTTAAAATCCTATTTTGTAAACTATAGCGGCTAATATTTATCTAAGCAGTTGTTAATCTGAATATTTTTTTAAATATTACAACGTTAAAATGTTATTCATCAAAGATATCATGTACATATCTGTTTAAATAATAATAAATAATTATTTTGGACACCTAGCATTTACCTGACCTAAGCCTTTAACTGACAACCTAGTCTTACAGTAAGCTCAATAAGCCTTGTGTTGTATCCACAACTAGACGACGATATGTTTTTTTAAGTGGGACAATATGGGGAAATGAGAAACAAATGAAGATAGAGGAAAGCTATCTTAGGAACCGTTATTTTTTTTTGTGAAAACAATTTTGGAGTATATATTACATAGATCGTGTCATTCACGAAGACGCGTGCCATGACATATCATGTTCAGTTCAGTTCAAATATACTTTATTCATGTAGGCCTAGCAACAAGCACTTATGAATAGTAAGACAGTATTACATATAATTATCTGAAGCTAATTATCAGAGCAATTTATTGATGTAAATATTATTCCATATATAATACAAATGAATATAATTCATAGATCAAATTTAATACTAAGAATTTCACAAAATAACGTCATACAACATGTTATTAAAGATTAGATTTGACAAATCTGCGCGGCATCGTGCTTGACACGAACTATTTCTACATTTTTGTCAATTGTAATTTGTGCCTGAAAATTCAACTCGGTTTCATACAAGGATTATTTATTTATATAAGTATGTAAAGAAGAAAAAGCAGCAGAAGTTAGTCGAATTGAATAATATCATTCCTTTCCACATTCTTTTTTATATAGGTGTTTAAAATTCCACTACCTTGTGCTGTTTTTTTCTTATCATACAATTAAAAGATTCATCCATAAAACTGAATCAATTCACATTAAAGACAACTCACATTTGAGTAAAAATTTATTAGTGTCAAAATTCTTCAAAGGATTCGGATTTCCCCATACTGTACCACTTAAAAAAACACTGTATACATTATTATGAAGTGCTGAAGTCTACGAAGCAAATTTAAATGATCCCTAATCTCGTACAGAAGGTAACATCAAATAAGGATAGTTAGGAAGAGGATGTAAGAATCGGCATCAACGGCAGAAATGAGTCGTGAGACTGGCGCCACGATAACTCACGCTCTTCGGTTATTTACGTAACAGATGCACTTAGGGAATGAGATAGCGCCATGAACGCTTTGTTAATTTGTTCGTGTAATAATACGACATAAATATCCAAGTAGTTTGTAGAACCTTGTGGTTGGCACGTCAGAGTCGCGTGCTGCGCGATGATTGCGGCTCGTCTCATGAACGAGTCTATTTACGGATAAAATATTCTAAAAACGGAAACGGCAAACCTATTATAGTTTTTCTTCATGCAACTTCCCTAAATGACTTCCCATTAATAAATATCATGGCGACAGCTTCGTGCGAACGGTTAGCTGTGTTAAATTTATTAAGGTTATATTTTACACGTTTTTGATTGCTATCTTCGCAACGGCGTAGATAATTAAAATAGGAGAAAGAAATCCGCATAATGAAAAGAGTCACGCGAGGCTTGTGCGATGATAAAAATCGGGTACGAAGGACGGGTTAATTGGTGCGAAGGACTGTACACCAAATGAGTGGCGATTTGGCGGCGATACGTGCGATTGACGCAGTAGATGACACGCAACACCCGGTAGCGGGGTGGGGGCGGGGCACAGGGTAGTCGAGAGACAGCGAGACAGATACCTATTTGGCGCGAGGACATTGCCACGACAATATCCGGCCGTGGCGTGGGCGGGGGTCATAATCTCCGATGCGGCGGCTCTCTATATCAAAATTAAATCTATTTACAGGCCTATTGTGAGCGGACATTCCGTGTGGTGATAACAGTTTCGAACTGTCGTAATTGTTACTGAACCAAACAAATGCTAAACGTAGTAATTCTACATTCAATTCAAAATTATAGAAATACATAATCATAACTGCATTTTGTGAAACTAAACAAACAAGTTTATCTTCAAATGTAAAAATACAACACTCAGACATAATTTCACCTTTTGAAAATATGTAGGTAAATACTATTGCTAATACGTCGTTATACGTTAAAAATTCACCGAGCAACATGCATTATTCATAGCTTGGAAATTGATAACGATAGCTTATTTCCTCGATCCCATCTCTCCTAAGATCTTTAGCACTCTATTGTTTACTAAAGAAGGTTGCTTTTAAGATAAAACAAGAAATATGACAAGAGCTTTAGAAAAGTAACAATAAGCCCAGCAGAGGTCGTGGCGGTGGCTCAACTCCGGTGTAATGGCTGAACAATCGATCATCTAAGACGTCGCATGATGAATAGCGAGATCGGGATCTTGATTAACCCGTCCCGCGCTGATCTGCAGCCACTTTCATATTCATAGCGACATTAAAATGTTCTTCAGCTTTGATATTACGCGCTTGTATAGTATGCACTTGAAAATAAAATGGAATATGCCTGTAAAATGTTACTTGTGTTTAAATATTATAAATCATTCGAACAATAAAACCTTGAACGGGGTGGATAATTAGTATGGACGATCACGTGGTTATACTTCCTTCTTAACAAGCTTTAATTTCACTTTTTTTTTCTCCATATTTTTGGACCCACGGTTAAAAAATATTTTCTTATGGAACAAATAATTCTAAAAAAAATATGTTTATCATAAAATGTTTTAATCCCCTTCTCTTTTTCAAAGACTTATCCAATGACATCTCACTTTACAGAGTTTGAGCGGGTCAGCCGCATTCGAGGGGAGCCAGTGTTGTCAAACTGGTCTAACTTGACAGACATTCAGACGTACTCTCAGAGTAAACAACAATTGAAGGGATATACAAAATGTCAGAGTTTGAGCGAAAAAAAAAATGTATCCTCACTGTACATGTAGGATAGGCACCTTAAAAAATTATTTTTTCTATGTTTTATTGTACAACTTTGTCGACGTGTCTGATGTATATAAACATGCCTAATTTCAGCTTTCTAGCACTAACGATCTCGGACAGACAGACGGACATGGCGAAACTATAAGGGTTCCTAGTTTATTATAGAACCATAAAAAGTCTTACCTTTGCGTTACTTAAGTCAAATATTCGGACAGTTTAATTGCACGTATGAATTATAAAGTACCACTCAAGATACATTAGTGGTTTCATGCGCTAAGGCGTAGCATTACGGACGTCGTAGCTGCCTACGATAAATGCCCAAGCGAATAGTGGCTAACGCTATCAAATGCAGCTTCCTGCGGTAGCATTACTTCAAGAAAAGCCAGTTCAAAATACATTTTTTTTAACAATCTTGCAACAGTATTTTGCTATAAATAACATTAGGTATACTATCTTTATGCCAATGATTCGGTATCTCTCATAAAAGGGTATATAGACGTAAAAGTACAGATAGATAAGCGCCTTTGGAAAGAGCACGCCGCACATTTAGATCTTTAGCAATTCTAATTGAGACCGAGCCCTATCGCTGCAGCGTTCAGTGTTGCCATTGTGCGAGCACGGTAAATTACGGGCCTCCCGATCCTGGCAATCTATAACCGAATCACACGACTAGTGAGCCCGTCTCGCTCTTGCAACTATCGACCAGACAGAGATAGCAGCTCGTGACGTGGTCCTATCGTTCCTCCTTCGCACTTAAATGGTTGTTGAATCGGCCATCCAACACGCGAACTCTACGAATAATTAAAGCTCTAATAATCCTATTGCCAGGACCGATATGAATAATATTTTGAGTCAGCTTTTAATATGCAAATTATTTTTAATACACAATAAAAGTAATTAATGTGGGCTTAGACGAATGCGGAATTTAACGGGATTTTAATGAATCTACAAGCCGTTGATTAATTGTGTGGGCGGTGTTAAAATAATGAGTTTATTAACGCATAGCATTAGGGTTCAAAAAGCAATATATTTTTACAGAAATTGAATTTAAACTATTATGCTTAGCGACTTCATTAATTATGCATGCTAAGCGGGGAGTTTTTAACGTAGTTCAAGCTCTTACGTTTTAATAGTAGGTACGTACAGTCAGCATCAAAAGTAGCGGATGAAACAACGCGCCAAAAGTATCTGATATTCCGTATAACTTTTCCAAATGTAGATAATTTTCTAAAATTCGCGTTCAAAAATATATCTTTTACAGTCTTAGTTGTTATATATTAAAGACATCACTTTTTGTTAAGGTGTTACAGAATAGTAGAAACAAATTTTATAAACAAATTCCAGACTTTTTGAAGCGGTCGGAAACGAAATATAATTTGCACCGATTGGCCATAAAACTTCTAAATAAATTAAAAAAAAAAATTAAAAAAACTTTATCCTTACGAATCAAAAGACTTCTAAATAAATTAAAAAAAAAATTAAAAAAACTTTATCCTTACGAATCAAAAGACTGGTAGAGCAAGTCCCATCCAAGCAGTGGGAATAACTAGTTATGACACTTTGTGTTTCTGGGATAATAGTTATCGATACGTTAAATGTTATTATTGTTAAAGGAAACTTTTTTTCGACGCAAGTCGTATATTTGAAGCAAAACCGGGTGCTAAATGTTTTATTACCCTATTGTATAAGCGCCATTAGCAATAACATTCAACGGTGCAAATAATGTTTTTTCTCCTACACCTTAATAATAATAAAAAATTATTAAAACTTAGATGCATATAAGTTTTTTTATATCCCAAACACATCCGGAATTCGACGCGGGTCAATAACTTGTTTAATAAAATAAAATACCTGTTTAATATTTTTACATAAACAAAGAAAGAAAATAAACACGAAAGTGAAGTAGAGGAGGGCGGGGCTAGAAGTTCCAATTTTTATAAAATTCTAAATTGAAGAATGAAAACCATGTGATTAGATAGTGTGGCTTACACTATTTAAAGGAATGATTATTTGCGTTTCTGAAAAGAGATATTGTTTTTCAGACACAAACAGTTTTCTTACCAGAACATTTTTTATAAGATCGGTGGGACCGGAAAAAGTAACACAGCTATGAGGCGGGTTGTTCCGTCGATACAAATTCTAACATTTCCGTCAAAAATTAAAATCTCGTTTCCCTCACGCTAAAGAGTGTTTTGTAATTCATTGAAATACGTAATAATTTTTTGTGTGCTATTAACAGTTAATAAAATAATATAAACGTAAAAAAATTATAAAACGGCTCCTGCAGTTGAGTATCCTAACCTTTTGCGAAAAATAACTTGCGAATCGCTCCGTTGTTTAGGTACTTGCGTCCCTATTCATATCGAAACAACTTATCCCCGGTACTTTTAGCCTCGAACTCCCCTAAAACAGAAAACGCTTTAATTAACTTTGCATTCCTTTTTAGGGTTCCGTAGTCAACAAGGAACCCTTATAGTTTCGCCATGTCCGTCTTTCTGTCTGCCTGTCTGTCTCACCGAGGCTTTGCTCCGTGGTCGTTAGTGCTAGAAAGCTAAAATTTCGCATGGATATATAAATCAATAAAGCCGACAAAGTCGTAGAATAAAATCAAAAAAAAAATTTTTGGGTGTACCTCCCCTACACGTAAACAGGGGCTGAATTTTTTTTTTTGCTTCAACCCTACAGTGTGGCATATCGTTTCAAAGGTCTTTCAAAACTAATAGGGGTCTTCAACAAACATTTTTTGATATAATGAATATATTCAGAGATAATCGCTCTGATAGAAAAAAAAATCGTGGAAGTAGAGCTTAAGAAAGACATTAAATGAAAACTATAGCGGACATGATCAGTTTAGCTGTTTTTGAGTCATCGCAAAAAGTTTCCCCTTCATAGTAAAAAGACGTACTATCCACAGTTCATCCCTTGGTTAATAATCTACTATACTTTAAGCTCCAGTTTAGCGTATTGTGCCGGAAGAGTAACTACGGAACCCTACTCTAAGCGTGGCCCGTTATGCTCTTGGCCGATTTATTTTCTTTATTTTTAGTCATAAACCCATTCTAAATTCAAGTGACCTCACAACAATACACAATGTGCATAAAACTAGCGCGTGAACAATTTTTCTGTCAGTTAATTTCCGTAATGGTGTAATGCTAATTTGGCACGTTTTCGCAATTTCAGCTCTATGTAATTAACAGCAGTCTCGCGTGCCGTAGGTTCATACCCGGAAACGGCATTCTATGAGAACCGAGCCCCAACTTTTGCTAATTTAAACATCCCTATTTCACGAGTTTAACCCATTGTAAGTATCATAATTTAAGAATTTTATAGTTTCCGAAAGCGCTCGTACATTCAAAAGCTCAAGTGGCTCCCTATTCGTCATCGCCGTAACTCTCATATTCTTGTACTTCTTTATAACATTCTTTTCAACCCCTCCACCCCTCTATATCTTAAAAAGCGTTTCAACTATCTTTCCTCGGTCCGCTGTGCGGAGATGCATCTCCTTGCTCTACCACCTTCATCATCAAAATTTTATAGCAACTCTTTTTCTTTTCGTGCTGTTCGGTTGTGGAATGCTTTGCCATTAGACATTAGACGTGCTAAATCCCTTCCCGTTTTCAAAAATCTTTTGAAGACTCACTACCTTTCGCTGCCTTAACTTGCCTTTATTTATGATTGTATAATATATAATGTATGTATGTATATATGTATTTATTTTATTAGTATGTAGGTATGTATTATATTGTTTGCGTCTTCATTTTGTTGAATTATATGTATATCGGCACTACCCGTTCAATGTTGTAAGTTCATTGTTTCCTGCTACCCAAAGGTTGTCTGGAAGAGATCGCTTCTTAGCGATAAGACCGCCTGTTGTTACCTAACTTTTACGTGTTTTTTCATTTCCTGTCTATTTTTAAATGTATGGTGCACAATAAAGAATATTTACTTACTTACTTACTTACTTACTGACTTGTACCTATTTAATGTAGAGGTGAATTTTTTTAATTTATTGTTTGATAATGCGAGTTTGGACCTTTTTATAGGCGTTTTACACGTAAGCAAGTCGATATAGAGGAAGACTGTTTTTTTTATCCATAGAGATGAATCTTTATATATTATTTATTTTTAGCAGGGCCCATACATTTCATGCTGTTGACGCAAAAATTACGTAATTGAACATACAGGGAGTTTTTGTATAACACAACAAATTTAGATAACTAATCTATTGAGGCGTAGAAAAATAAATACTTGTTACATAAAATACACTCTTAAAAATCAAAAATATGTATTATTTAATAAACTAATAATCTATTATTTAGTTCAGTGACAATAATAATGAAAGTCAGTTAGACGTTTCTGTACTGATTGTCAAGAATCTGTATCAGTTAACTAAAGAGGTTGACAAATGATTAATTAATACGAAAATTGTAATTGGAATCATACTCTATGTAACGTGACGTAATTTTTCCGTCAACGACATTCTGTTCCACATGAAATGTACGGGCCCTGGTGATAAGTACGAGTACCTAACTCATAGTCAGATTTTTGTCTTTTTGTGAAGTAACGTTTGAATTTTCTCAATCTCCTTTTCTAACAATGTAATGTATTTCACAGTTATAGCTGTATTTAGATTAAGATCATTACATTAGAGATGTGTAACTCTTAAAAAGGTTATAAGTACAGTCGCCGCCAAATATATTAGAGCATCCAAGGTGCTCAATTATATCTGAGCACTATAACGTCTTGATAATAGAGGTTTTATTTTTGTTTCTTGTATCACTTATTTATTGTACGAAATATCATTTGATACATCCCAATCGCTTTTCGGAGGAGGACACCGTAGGGAAACTGACTAATCGTAATTCCTAGCTTTTGCTCTTTTTTTATACTACGTCGGTCTGATGGTAAGCAATCTCCGTAGCTCTAGTTTGAAAAATTGCATTGGCAGTCCCTTTCGTAAAAAAACTAGTGCCAGGTGTTATTAAGATGCGATTAGGAAATTGTCAGGGCAGAAGAATAAGGTGGTCATTAATCTGATCTTGTACTTATTTAGTTTTCATCCCCTGAGGCAGAGCTAACTCTATTATTAACATACTTAAAAATTCCAGAAGGAAGAGATTTTCAATTCCGTTGTATGATTTTTTTTGTTAAGGGTAGGATTTTTTATAATAAAATATAAATAGACATACTAACTAAATCCATACTAAATAAGAACACTTGGGCCATTTTATATAAATATGTATACTACACTTTATTCGGATTTGAAAACTTTTATATTATTCCTACCTACTCAAAATCACGATCTCTTTCAATCCTAATAAGAGAAAAAATGTCCCAAAATTTTCATAAATTTTTCGTCCTCTCATTCCATTAAACAAAGACTATGAAAAATGGTGACGAAATGGAAAAAAATCTTGGGACACCTTTTTATCCTATTGAGGTCGAAAGTGCCCGTGAGTAGAAACAACTAACATTTCCAAATTAAAAACAAAAGTAGGTATACCTAGTGTACCTACAATTTAAAAAAAAATGGCCCACTTGTGGTAATGGAATGAAAATATCTACATAGGAACAGTCACAAAACTGATTTTTCGAGTAAGTGTTAAACAAAATTTGACCTGTACGGCTACCAGCAGCTTGACACTGACATATTCGCTAGCTTGTACGTATCTTACTTTCTATACATCTAGCTTGCACTCGCATATTAGTTCCGCGGACGTTAGTAAATGTCCATTAGACACTGCTAAGGCAGTCGTGGTAGGGCTAATTAATCACAATCAGTTTGATTACACACAAGCAACTACTTCGAGCGGCGCGCAGCATCATATTTTATTTTACAAAACACCACATGGCTTTTGCATTTCATCGGATGAACTTTTAATCATTCGTGCATATTTAACATGCGCAGCGCTGAAATGATTCACGTATCGATGTCTCATAAGTCTCATAACACCTACAGATATTAACTTGTGTATACGTGTGCTTTGCAATGCAACTGCTATTTATGTTTAGTAGCTGCAAATGGTGAAGATTAGTTATACAACTCTATTTGATAAATGTAATCGCCACGATCTAACATTTTCACCTCTTTTTCATTTGTACTGTCTAATATTTTTAACACAACTCAAAGGCATTATTTGGCGAGCCGGCGCGTGCCGGAGAAGGCTCTCTAATTACGGCGTGTCGACGTGTACCCCCACCCCTCCCCCGTCCTGTTTGTACCTCTCAAATAACTGTCATACAAACTCCTCTTTTATTTTCCTTCACATTGTTCAACTAAGTTGAGGACGTTGAAAGTAGCAGCAATATAACATAGTTTTCCGTTGTCTTTATTTACCTTAATAATTTATCTTATATTATAGGCAAACAACTTAGCGGAAACTCCTCTTGAATGTAGTTGCTATACACAGTTTACAAAACGTATGAATTTATAATTTTGTGGAAAATAAATTATAAGTGGACAGAATTAGACAAAATTCTTACCAAAGTAAATAATGAATCTGCAAAACTTAGGTCGTATTACAAATGTTTATCCAAATAGGTATTTTACTTACAAAGCATACTTAAAAATCCACAGACCAATAACAATTGTCTTTATCTTTATATTTTCGAAAATAACAATTCTTATTACTTTGAGCATATTCATTATATTATCCTTACTAAGGTGCTATAAGTGCGGGATTTCGATATCGAGTAAGTACATAGTATGATATAAGAAACAGCGTAACTATCTCGTTGCCCAATTTAGTCAAAAAAATAATTCATTTATTTTTCAAGGGCACATATTATATACGTATATCAATTTTAAAGTTAATCGTCGAACTGCTTATGCTTTCACGGGGTGTTTTCACATAGTTCCCTTCCTTCATTTAGTATAATATTATGTAGTTAGATAAATACTACGAGTAAACGTAGGGTCTTTATGGGCGAAGTCTAAATATCCTTATTGATAGATGTGAAAAAGTGACAAGACCTTTGCAAAAAGTAGGTTTTAGAAAAAAAGTAAAAATCAGTTTAAGTGCCAGTTTTACCATTACATTATCTTTTTATTTATTTACA
Organism: Cydia pomonella; assembly: GCF_033807575.1. Taxonomy (NCBI): domain Eukaryota; kingdom Metazoa; phylum Arthropoda; class Insecta; order Lepidoptera; family Tortricidae; genus Cydia; species Cydia pomonella. The sequence continues at coordinate 9,577,844 of NC_084707.1, forward strand.
TATTATGGCCTCAGAATTGCGTGGTTAAAATCTTTCGGGTTTCTCGTGTTACACAGTGTAGATCTTGCCATTATCACATCACATCACTATCATATCAAATTTGACGAATTATAACCAGAAAGAACAGAAGTATCGGCTGTTGAACACTCAATCCTTTGCAAACGTAATTAGTCAAATATCATTCATTCTGTTACACATTTTTTTCATTATGACTGTAACAAAAAAAAGCGGCCAAGTGTGAGTCGGACTCGACCATGAAGGGTTCCGTACCATTTATGACGTATTAAAAAAACTACTTACTAGATATCGTTCAAACCAATTTTCGGTGGAAGTTTGCATGGTAATGTACATCATAATTTTTTTTTAGTTTTATCATTCTCTTATTTTAGAAATTAGAGGGGGGGACACATTTTACCACTTTGGAAGTGTCTTTCGCGCAAACTATTCAGTTTAGAAAAAAATGATATTAGAAACCTCAATATCATTTTTGAAGACCTATCCATAGATACGATACACCACACGTATGGGTTTGATGAAAACATAATTTTTGAGTTTCAGTTCTAAGTATGGGGAACCCCCAAAATTTTCTTTTTTTTTCTATTTTTGTGTGAAAATCTTAATGCGGTTCATAGAATACATCTACTTACCAAGTTTGAACAGTGTAGTTCTTAAGTTTTGAAAAAAAGTGTCTGTGACATAAACGGACAGACAGACGGACATGACGAATCCATAAGGGTTCCGGTTTTTGCCATTTGGCTACGGAACCCTCAAAAGCAAGTATATTCAAACACGAAGTTCTCACAGTTGAAGTCGTTTCATAAAATTAACCCTAACACAAGCTAACTTCCCCACAGCGCCTAATCTTGGCTGTATGATTTATACTTGGGCAGCACCTATCAATCTCCCGCCCACCATCAATCAGTGCACGTCCGCCATGCATTACTGCTGACCGCTGCAACCGCCCCCTCGCAGCCATATTTCACGTCTTTGCGTGTCATAGTACTCATACTATTGTTACTGAAATGTGAGTGACAAAGTAAACAGGCACAACACAATAACCACTTCAGACTCGAGAGTGCAGACAGCGGTGATCGCCGAGTGGATCTGACGACCGACTTTCAATTCGGAGGTCGCGGGTTCAAATCCTGGCTCGTACCAATGAGTTTTTCGGAACTTATGTACGGAATATCATTTGATATTTACCACTAGCTTATTGGTGAAGGAAAACATACTGAGAAAACCTGCATACATCCGCGAAGGAATTCAAAGGTGTATGTCAATTCTCCAACCCTCATTGGGCCAGCGTGGGGACTATAGTATATATTAACTATATACTTCTCTCGCGCATGAGAGGAGGCCTGTGCCTAGCAGTAGAACGCATATAGGTTGAAATATTATTTATTATTATAGGCTCAGAGTAAGTTAATTTGTTACCATGCGATGAGAAAAGTATTTAAATTTCTTTTATCAATAAGGTATAGTTTTTTTTTTTATATTCAACTTAGCAACAGCTACTACAAAATGGAAATAAGCATTTATATATTGTTTCGTTTCAAAACGAGTTAAGTATCTAAGTGTAAATACTTCATAAGTCACATAAATTGAATGTCTGCAGTAACATGAATTTAATATCACCAGTCTGCTTCTGCGTTGAAATATTGAATACAAATTGCGACAACGTAAAAAGCACTTAAAACAATGATCGAGTGTCGACATGATCAAAGCTACCACTCGTCGAGCTGTGCGGCTCGCCACTCGATTCGGTCTGCCGAACAGTCTGGCTGAACATAATATTGCTACAGCAGACGGCGCGGGGAGTCAATATCCTATTCAATGTTTGCACGACCCGTCTTGACTTACATGCACGATTTCCCTCTCTTCTTTCAAATACCTATTACTTTAATCGAAATATTTGAAATTCGAGTCCTGTTTTCTTTTTGCAAGAATAAGGACAAAATTGAAAATCGATTGATTATATTAGTAAGTAGTCGAAGTTGACTTTTTAGGGTTCCGTTGTCTACTAGGAACGCATACAGTTTCGCGTTGTCCGTTTGTTCGTCCGCGGCTTTGCTCCGTGGTCGTTAGTGTTAGAAAGTTGTAATTTGGTATGGATCATATACTCGTATAAATAAATCATGCCAAGTGGAAAGCAAAGCAAAGCAAAAATAAAAACTCTACTCTACTCTACTTTTCATTTCCAATACGAAAAAGTAACCTACATACTTATTTAAAAAAACATGACTAAGTATACTTAAACTTTTATAGGATTTATTTCTTCAGAGTAGGTACTTGGAATTAACAATTTAGGCAATATTAAATATAATTAATTAGGGTCAATTTAGGTATTGTTGAACGGGGAATTAAACATCAGAATGGAAGTTGTATAACAAATCCATTTAAACCCAAATTTTAATTGCTTATCGTAAATAAAGTGAACAAAAAACGTACTTGATAAGTAAAACGCCCTATATTGCAGAAACGTGTCACTTTCTGCACACTTCATAGATAAACAATGATCCATTTTTATGGTACATGTAAAGTGGGGATAAAATTTTATTTTTTGCTTCAACCCTATGATGTGGAGTGTCGATGGATAGATCTTTCAAAACGAGTAAGGGTCTTCAACAACCATTTTTGGTAAGGTAAATATATTCGGAAATAATCGCTCCGAAACAAAAAGAAATGTGACACCTTGTCGTGTGACACAAAAAGCGAGCTAGACCAAAACCAAATGGACACACCGGATTTTTGCGTTGTCAATTTCGTTAAGTGCCCTAAAGTTGAAAAAGTTCTGTCATTTAGAAGACCGAACTTGGTTGAAGTATGGTTCGAACTATTTGATGAAGCTGCATTGTTTGGTGTTAGTTTAATTCTGTGATAAGTGAACAAGTCGGGCAAAGTTGGGACGAGCGAGCGTGGGCCTGTGCCGTCCGTCGTGAAACAATTAAACTTTACCAGTATACGATGGCCTTAATCGTGCGATCTACGGTGCACTTTATAATAGCTTACTTTAATAGCGGATACAGTAGACTGTTTATCAACGGTACAGGATACAAAAAGGTAGGTAATATAATAGTAGATTGTGTTACAGGGGAGCTAAATGACATATTTATGGTGTGAGCGTACATAGAATCCTGAGCGTAGGGAGGGATTCGTGTTTACGTCCAAGACACGTACTGCCTTTCACATCACGTATGAGGTAATTAAGCTATAAAAAATAGTATTCACGTAATCAATTATTAAGAAATTGCAATCGATATACAAAAGTGCCACTTTGTTTTTTTTTTATGTATGGATAGGCAGGCGTTTAGGGTAACGTTAGATGCGGTCGACGGTGGAGCACGCTTACCTATGAGATACCTATCTATCCTAGCCTTGAACTCCTTGAAGAGATCTAGATTGTACTCATGCATGATTTCTCCTAGCAGGGAAGAAATGCCCTTTTTCGAATATGATTATTGGCAGCTTGAGCCCGTGTGTATCTTAGGCTTAGAATAAATTTAAAAGTGGAAAATTACTGTCTTAGGTTAGACTTGAACTCGCGGCCTCTGGTGTGTATCTTCATCATTAGTGTTCACATCTACACAATATTGTTATAGCAAATAATACTTAATCAAAGTCTCTTTAACAATGGAAGAGTAAGACAAAAAAGGTATACAAATTGCAACACTAAACCTAGCAACAATTTTTTATAAAATAAATTGACTAAAGAAAGAATGAATGAAAGAATACTAAATCAGTGTTTCTTTAACAGTGGAAGAGTAAAACAAAAACTACGGAACCCTAAAAAGGTATACAAATTGCAACACTAAACCTAGCAACAATTTTTTATAAAACAAATTGACTTATCTCCTGCCAACGCCTATAAATTGGCTACTTGACTGTTTTTTGTAAATTATGTCAAACGATCTTGATTTTCCTGAGGATCAAATGTCTATATAGGACTCATGGCATTTAAGCATCACAAAGATCAGAAATGAGAGTTAAAGTCTGACGCTCGCACTCGACGATTGAAACGCCTCTAACAAAATTATTAGGTGATGTGACGTCACATCATATAAGTCTGTCCTAAATGTATGGAAGATCAAGAAAATTGCCATTTTGACCCTGAAATATTGCGTTGATGTGTATAGTTGTCATACAATTTATTTTTCAATAAAACATTTTCTTTTCTACTTTTGATAGACAAAAATATTTTTTTTTTGAGACTTCGGAGCTTTGTATTTTTTTATAATCTCAATATAATTTTTTAAATTCCACTTTTTTTATAATGGATGTCTCATTTTCTATCCATTTAACTAAATTTTGTTATAATATTCAACATGTGTCAAGTACCCAATTTACCAGTACAAAAAAGTATAAAAAGAATCTACTCTACGTATAAAGACAACCTACTTTGTGGCACCCAGTAGCACTACGAACCATTAAACATTAGTACGCTTTTCATAATAGTCGATTGATTTTTATGAGGGGAATCTAGAGGGCAAATACACGGATCCACTTAAGGCACCTAAATCATTTCCTCTCAGCATCCACTCACAGTCAGCTAAAATGCCAGTCCGTATTTTCCGATTCATATCCTTTAGAATTCTTCCGGATGACGCCGGCACCTCCGTCCGATTCGAGTCTTTTTTTACCTCCTATTAACGTCGTCGAGAGCGATAATGAACTTGCCTTCAAAGCATTTGGCCCAAGTAAATGCATTCAGAACACGAAAATTATCCGCTCGTATGGTAAAACAAGGCGATTATGAACTCTGTTGAAGCGTAATATTTTTTTTGCTGTATAAAACAAGTTAGTGGTGAGGTGCGAAGGACCAGATAATCATCATATCGGATGTAGCGACCACCGACAAAAAACCCTTAAATCTCGACCGGTGGAGTTGGAGTACCTACAACATGCCAATTGTAATTAAATCACTGTTGAATATTCTTCTAAACTAATACAACACACAGTCTAACTCAAAGAATAATTGGATAAACAAACACCCCTTTTGTGAATGGTTACGTGGAGAGCAATCACAGGCTCAATCTATTTACCTGCGAGCTAACTAGAGCCGGATTGAGTGATTAGCGCTGACGCACGGCAATCGATCGCCTCGCAACACTGCTGTGCTTCATTATAGCACAATTATAGCTTCTGTCTAGTTAAAGTTTAGTGCGCACAGGCAACCGCCGAGCCATGTAACAGATAAACTTTATGATCCACGCAAAATAGCCTAATGAAAAACCCCTCAAATTCGCGCAGCAGACATTAAAGGTCATCGATAAAACAAATATCATAATCTAATATTAGACTGGAGAAGTTCAACGTTTTATTACAGATTCCACGAAGTTTTGATGGGAGCGTGTTTTCAGATTCAAGATAACGTCTCAATTATGTACCTGCGTTGTTCGCGTTGTGTACGAGTGGAAGAGTGAAAGTAGGTTTTGAAATGGGGACGCGAGGAAGATCGAAGGACCAGCGGAAAGTGCAGTCCGAGAAGTATAAAGGGACTATTGGCTGTGAATAACTAAAATTAGAATAAACAAAAAGGATGTATCTATATTATGGAGCCGACTCACCTGAATACCAATCGTAGGGTTTTATTTACGGCGGCCGCTAATAATATAGTTTTAAGATGGTTCTGTCTTCTTCTCTCTCCTTATCACTACTCCTTCACACTCACGATTATCGAGCTCTTATTTAATCACCAATGATCGGATTTCCCGGTGCAACACGGGGTGAATGACCTCAAACATTATACTAATATGGATATAAAAGTCTGTTTAATACTGACCTAGGTATCAAATAGCCTTTGGCTATTAAATACAAAATTTGGGTACATAAATAAAAAATCATAGTTCATCATTAAATTCATTAAAAATAGAAGTTTTGTTTTTTTAAGGATATCTATTAAAAATACTATACATGTTTACATTAAATTCAAGTAAAGAATATATTCAATGCATTGATAAAGATTTAGTTTACGAGTATATTCGTACCTACGAATATCATATCGATATAATTTTTTTCAAACGAAATCCGGGAATTTTGGTCATTTCCATATTACGTTTTCTACTTGGTATCCCACGGTGTTGCACCGAAAAATCCGATCACTGTTAATCACTATTCATTACGTAGTATTTATTACTTTCGTAGAAGAAAACGTGTTGTTTTTCCTCTTGATTGACATTTACCAAATAATGACATATATTTAAATTCTGCTCTTCTTTATTTGCGTTCAAGTAGGTTGGCAAAAGGCGGGTGATATGAAAATAAAAATAAGATTGAATAGAGAGTAGAAAATAAATGACCATAAGAAGATACTAGCTCCTGCATTGAATGAAAACTGAACACGAATTGTTAACTTTTGAGATTGCGGGTCTAGGATACACATGAAACGTAAACATTTTTTCTAATCCAATGCCAGCCAGTTTTAGTAGCCCTAGGAAGCTTGAAAACAAACCACCGTCGATTTTTTTACTAGCACATATAATCACAATAATCCAGTGGCGGATTTACCCTAAGGCCAAGTAGGCCTGGGCCTAGAGCGGCGAAATAATTAGGGGCGGCACTCGGCAGTCTACCTATATGATGGGTGCGCTGAGAAAGGGGCGGCTAGTACTTATTACAGGGCCTGGGGCCTAGAGCGGCAGACACTGCAAATCCGACACTGCAATAATCACCATATAAGATTTATAGTTAAGGTGCCATGAGTTCAGGTCGCGGCTCGCTAAGCACTGAGTGGACGCACGGTTGTCCACTCAGTGCTTAGCCCGGGCCCGGAATCTCGGATATCATTGTTATGCTATTGTTATTTTTTCGATCAAAAGTAAAATTACGCATTTTCGGTAGCTGTTTTTATATTTTTAGCTTTTGGGCAAAAATTAGTTTGTTAATTACCTACCTAATTAATTAGGTACTATATTTTATTTTTAAAACTAGACTCCATTGAATACCTATGTATGCTTAAAAAACTTAAGCGTATGGCTAAGTCCCGCGGAGGCCCGAGCGGCCGCGGCCGATGATTTTGTCATGGCGGCAATCTGATTTTCCCGCCGATGCACCAAATGGCGGATTTAATTCAATACAACACAGTAATTAACGTGCTTAACGGTTTCAATTTATTCAACCACACTGCAACATTTAGGTCAACTCTGTATAATCTCGCTAAGCATTTAATAGTGTTGATGTAATCAATCAATCAATAAGAATTTATTTCGAACAATGTCCATATTGTGTTAGTAACATACAAATACTTAAATCTAGGGTTAGTATGACAAGATATTACTACAAATTCCTACATAAAGGGGCATGTAGCTGCACCCAGTGCTTCAGCCACGGTGAGTCCCACCGGTCGGCCAACGTGCACAGGATGGTATTCGAGCTGGCGCGCCACCGCCTCAACAGCGAGCTACACCTCTTCCTGATGATCGCGTGGAAGCCATCGATCCGTCCCTCCGTGAACATACCCGAGGCGCTACAGTGCCGCGGCAGCCCGAACACCACCCTGCAGGGCTATTATGGTCGATTTTATAAATGATATGGCTGTATAAATGATAATATAACTAACATTTTATCCAGTTTTTATTGATTTGACGTCTTTTCCACTTTTGACAGCGATAGATGTTAAATGATTTACTGCATAACATGGTCGGTGGATAATTTGTCATTTGTCTAAATTTCTAACTTAAACTTAGTTGATAAGTGGATAAGTTAAATGATATAAATGACACTTGTCTAGATTTATACCGTTTTATAGCATTTACACCGTTTTGTCTACTTTTGACAGCGATAGACGGTAAATGGCAACGTTTGTTGAATAATTAAATATATAGTCGAGTTTTGACGGCTAGACTTTGATTATTTTATCCTAGTGCTCACTGGGTCACGATAAGTGCTCTTGTGCTACGTAAATGGTGCAAAATACAAATTTTTGGAGTCAAATATCAGTAAGTATCTGTTTTTTTTATTATATATACAATCAAACTCATTTATTTACATATAACATTATCAATACATTTTTCAGGGATGGCAAGATATCATTTCTTCTTTTCCAAGAAGCTGCTGCTATCGAAGAAAAACAAGACAGAAAACTTCAACGCCGGGCCATAAGGGATGCATGCAACCCGTTTGATAAGCCCGACGAGGAGTTTCGGCGCATATATAGGGTGCGCAAAGAATTAGCACTCTATGTGTGCTGAACTTGACGCCGACCTCAACCCTCAACATGGCGATGGATTGCCGGCACATCTTAAAGTAAAGATATAATGTTGCACTATTCCTCAAATCATTCCCGTTACCTTTACCACCTTGATCACAATCATTATTTCATAATGATATACCTACTTACAAGTCTTTGTTTTAGGTTTTAACATCACTGCACCTATTGGCTGACGGTAGTTACTAACGGGGAACTGGAGAAGACCATGGCTTGTCCATTGCTCAGTCTACCGTCAGCCGGTACTTGGATCAATTTGTAATTGCGGTGAATAGAAGGTATGCCCATTTTGGTACAGAATACCACTGACACCGGAGATAAGAAGGTAAAAAAATACGAGTATGGATGTGCAGTGAGATTTTTCTATAATGATGTTCCTTGTATACAGCGTAATCAGTATGATCACATTTGGTATTTGTATTTGAAGTGTTTCTACCTAAATATTTCAATGCAGAATCATACCTTATTTTTGTTATTATATGCAACTTCTTTACCACTCTTACATATGTATTTATGTAAGTATTATTCAATGTTACCTAAGTGTTGGATTGTTTACAGACTCAAGGACACATGGATAGTCTTCCCAGGAAATGAGAGGTGTTCAGGAGGCATATGGGGTTGCTAACATTTTAGGCACAGTAGACTGCACCCAAGTAAAAATATTTCCATAACCTTTACCGCAAGGCGTACAGTTTCTAAACAGAAAAGGAATTCATTCGCTAAACGTTCAGTTGGTATGTAATAAGAATAACTGCAAAATCATAATTAGAAATTTTAGAATAAATCGAATGCATTTTATTTTCTTGTAAATCGCCAAAGTAATCCCTGACAACACCAATGGGGATTACTTTGAATCGGGATTAGTACGTTTTGTTACAACTCATCTATCATTCATTCTGCTAAAACGGATACAAATAGGTAGTCAAATACTATTTTGTAATTTCTAAGATATTAAGAGATTACATATACATATAACCGTTGTTATAATATTTTAAGTATAAATATTTGTGAAATGTTTGACGTTTTCCGCGATTAGGTACATAGATACCCAGAGTCGTTCCATGCAAGTCACCTGTTAGTTTTACGTGATGTATCTGCAAAATTGCATGGACATTGGACACTTTATGAATAAATTAAATTTAGGTTTACCTACCATGTTTAGGGCTCCACTCCTCAAATTTTCTCTGCGGTGACCGAACACATTACCCATGTACATGGATTTTTTGAAATGGGGGACTGGGGGCAGCTGCCTACCATATCCATTGAAAAAGTATTGTACCTACGTTGGTTGCTCTTAAAGACTAAGAATTGTTATTAGAGAAAAGTGGTTTACAAATACCTTAACTAGGATTCCTTGTGTTTCAGGCAGAAATGGACAATATGAATATTTTTTTAACTATTCACTTAATTATAAAATCTTAACGTCATAATGTGTTGAGAAAATAACTTGTGAGACTTCTAATTGTTTTTGCTGCAATTACCTTATATCTTGCGATTAGCTTAATCAAAGTAGTTTTAATGCAACAATATGATATTATGATAAGAAATTTTAATATTACCTGACGATAAGGCATCGACTTCAAACATATTAGTTCGTAATGCATATACTTAAAAAAGTATAATATTTTATTTTATCCTTTTTGAAGTCGGTTTACTTTTTTTGTAAAAAGTTTTTTTGATTATTTTACTTTATAGGTATAATAGGTTTTTCTTTTTTCCAGAAATCTTCCAATAAAAGGCGAACCTGAAGCGGAAATGGAAGGGGGCGCTGCTCGAGGGATGCACTACATGCAGAGAAGCGTGCCCTATTAATAAATAATTATTTCACCTAGTATTATTTTATTTTGTTATGTTCATTAACACTGCCTTCCTGAAAACATTCTGAGGAAACCGGACTAGCCCCAAGAGGTCATCCATTAATTAGATCACACGTTAAGGGGGAGAGAGGGGGTCAAGAAAATGTGACATGTTGTGACAAGAGGGAGGGGAAGTCATAAACTTTGTGACGTCATAAGTCATTTATTTACGAAATATAAGGTATACATAGGATGTTGCAGTTCAACTGAGCCAAGCTAACAATAAGCACGGCGTGGGATCGAATTTAAACGGTTGTGAGTCTAACTTTGGCAAAAAAGAAATATGACTAGCTTGAATGCTCACATGAACTAGACATGATTGAAAATGAAGACCTAATAGGTTCTCCGAAACATGTCGCACAAGTGTCAAAAATAACGTGAGTTAGTTAAACCGTAGTGTTTAGCTTACGGTGTGGGCTGTCATTAGATAGGTCTTTTAAAACAAATATGGGTCTTTAATGACCATTTTTAGATAAAGATAATATTTTTGTAAATAATCGCTCTGAAAGAAAAAAAGAAGAGTCCCTCCCTTTAACTTTCGAACCATGTTGGGTCCAAATAATATGACAAAAAATCATACATTCAACTTGGAACACACGACTGGCTATTGGCAGGTCTCGACATTTTTTTAAAGAGCTCTCAGAGGATAGCTTGTTATGCAATAACTTTAGTTTTGTACTAATTTAAATTAAATTATGAGCAGGCTCAATCAAGGGGTTCTGGAGCTATATAAGAGCCTAGAAACCCAAAAGCTATTTGTGAGGGGTCTTATTGCTATTCTAGTCAACTTGTTTGCAAGAAAGTGTGGTCGGTGGTATCAAGTGAAAAAGCCCGGTTTACACGTTTTTGATATTGTTTTTACATGTACCATTTTACATAATTAGCAAGATAAACGAATTCAAAATTACATAATATAGTCATTTCACAAGAAACGTAACCGTTTACCACAGATACGGTCTTTTTAAATCTCTATGGTGACTTGAAACTATACTCAAAGACACCCAGTTTGGCAGTAGAAAAAGGCGCAAAGTTTAAATTTTATATGGGAGATCAACACTTTGCGCCTATATTTTTAAAAATTTACCGCCTTTTTTCTACTGACCAAGTTGCTGTACCAGAGTTTATCATTTTCCGAGTAAGTAGGTGCAACAAATGCAATCGCTATACATAATTTTTGGCAAACCGCGAGGTCTCAGTTCCGTGCGAAAAACTATTGAAGGAAAACTATAGCGAACTCTGCCGTATACTAAACCATCCACATCGCAATGGAATGCGGTGCAACGCCAGTGTGAAGACCGCCTTACGTTAATTTCACTCAATAGGCACAGTCCGTACCAAAAGTAACTCATCGTGTGAAATGTTGGAAATGATCTACACGCTTAATTTTGAACACCTTACACGCTTCATTACCTTTGCCTGTCTTTCAAACCTTAAAACGTGCCTTCAAATCTAAGCGAGCAATGATTCCCCATTTGCTATGTATGAATTGTAGACACAACTTATCATTAAGCCAACTATTTATTAAAAGACGTCTTAATTAAACACAATAAGACTTTATTTTGCAGACTCTTAAATCATGGATAACTTTTAACTATCAATGTCAAATGTGGATAAGTGGTAATATGTCATTTGGCCAACTAATCATTAAAATACGCTTTAAGTATACTTGTTTACAATTTATTTTTCAAAAGCTCAAACCATGGATAATTTTTAACTGTTAATGTCATATGAAGATAAGTGGTAGAATGTGATTTAATCATCTATTCTTTAAAATACGCCTTAAGGCATAGAGTTTAAAATTCATTTTTCAAAACCTCAAAATATGTCGCGCTATCATTAGTCAATTATAGGTTACCCTCGCGACTTTATACCGAATTAAGTCACTTATCAGATAATCGCCAATCCAAGCATTAAATGATTAATGATATAATGACAAAACCATCATAGGCCGGCTGTACGCGTTGTTGTACTGCACCCGCAGAGCGTTGTATGCCCGCTGCGTATAGCTGATCCATAGGCTGCACGTGTAGAGGGACTGGCAATATGCTTTAAAAAGCGTAGCCTTCACCTTTTCGGTACATCGTGCAAACCTACGAGCCATAATAATAGCCGTAATAATAGCTTACAAAGTTTTACTAAAATTTACCTTTGTGTACTATACTTAGGTATAAAAAAGATAGGGATTTATTCAGGAAAAATGCCATATTATTGGTTGCCGGTAAGGATGATTTCTCGTTATATATTAATAGCTTCTAAATGCTTTATAGAGGAGTGCAGTAAATGTATGGACAGTATGCACTTTTGTCTCACAAGAAAAGGTACCCAACTGTCCGGCTCCTATTTAATTTTCTTTAATGTATGTTATAGAGTCGTCTAAAGTGACTAAACCCTCTAATAGTTTTGTTCAAGTAAATTGCTAGTTAATCTGGTTTGATTATATTGGAGAACATGAAAAAGTAGTGTACACGTGTATTGTTATTTTGGCTCAAACTCATATTTTACCAGAACAAACACACGTCAAATATTCATAGTAATCATAGTTCTCATCGTTTCACTCACATCGCTTTCGGATCGTATGCCCTAGTCAAAAGATTACCACTTTACTAGATTAGGGACGAGGAATTAATTTATGAAATAATTGTTTAATCTTTTTTATACATAACCCTTCATACTTCGCCTGAGACAAAGTTGCATATTTACTGCACTTACTTCTCCCACTTTTAGGTACTGACAACCACGGGCCTACAACAACGCTTCCAACAATAATAAAGTACCTTCTGACAGAAATTCATTTTTTTTTATTCAGCGCCAAAATACACGGTGTAACACAAGGAAACCGGAAGATTTTAACAATGTATTCCTGATCACATTTAGAGACTTAAATGTCATATAAACTTTTCTAGATTTTGCTTAATTTCAGAGCCTTATTTGATAGCGATCATGCCATTATGGGGCGTAGTCTAAATATTCTTATTGATAGATGTCAAAAAGTGACAAGTAACCTTTGCAAAGACTAGGTTTTACGAATACAAAAAAAGAACTTAAAAATTCATTTTTAGTGCCAGTTTTACCATTAACTTTTTATGTACATGTACAAATACATTCAAAAATTTTAAAAAATAACAAAAGAAGTTTTTTTGGTGAAATTTACTTAAACTCATTTAGTTTTTTTTTTCCTTCTTTTCTTTTGGCTTCAGAAGTGCGTGGTCAAAATCTTTCGGATTCCTCGTGTTACACCGTGTATTTCTAACATGGAGTTCCTAAACAGGCGTTTCTAATTGTGACATTATCTATGAAAAGGGACCTTATTGTCGGTGTCGCTTACGCCATTATCAACGATGCTCCTATATTCTAAACAACGCCGCGCTACAACAACAACAACGCAGTGCGGCGTAAGCGCCATCGACAATAAGGTCCCTTTTCATAGATAATGTCACAATTTATTTATAGTCAACCTATATGGATAACCAAAATGACAAGACCATCACGGACATGTTTTCGGCTTTGCAACTAAAAAAAAACGTTTGTAAAAGGAATTATTCTGTCTTATTTTATTCTCGTGATAATTCTGGCCTAGCTCTACAACATTTGAAGAATATTTTATTTTAAATGTTGAGGTCTCACCTTCAATGGTTTAGAGAGTGCGTTGTTGTCAGTAATTATAATGATGGAACAGTTTTATATATTAATATGAAGGAACAGGTTAAGAAAAGTCTCTTGACAGAACAAACTCTTCACACTGAACTAAGAGAATTATAATAAACTATAACCACAAAAGACTAGGTGGTTCACAAAAGGCAACGGAATCAATTTTATCTGTGCCATGACGCATGGAGCTGGCAATATTTCAAATTCTCTTTGAAGCAATATTTCCCTTGCTCTCGTTTCTTTCTCGTTACATAACAGGGGTAGCATTATCTGTATTTGCGAAGTTAATATTTTCAGATATTTGATGCCAACTTCATAATAACTCCAGCTATGCAAAAGCTGGAAGCGGATGAAAAAACTTTTTATGCATGCAATTATACCTGCACGTAAAGGTTTCCTTCAACGTGAAAGTTTGTTCATATTAATATACTTATACATAGATACAGTCCAGGTCTTTTTGAGATACTTTAAACATTGGACTACAATTAATAATTAAATTAAATAATTAGCTACATGTTCATAGGCGCTTTTCGGCATAATGTGAAGAACACGTGTTATCGGCTACGCTCGTAGCGCGTAGCTCCTGCTGGCAGTGAATACGTTGAGTTTAAGTAGATTACGGCCCCATTCGAAGAATGATTAACACACGTATAAGATATTGGAAAGATCTTTAAAAGATCGATAACTAAACGACATGTCAAAATTGAGGTTTATTTGGATTCCGCTGTGTTCCCAGTAAGATCTATCTACGATATTTCTAACGTCAAAATGACATTGGTTGCCCGAATCGAGCTGCTTCTGTCAATAATCTTACACAAATCGACCTAGCCTCAAACTAAGCAAAACTTGTACTATGGGTACTAGGCCACGATAAACATACTTCTATAAATAAATATATACTTAAAGCCCGACCAGAAATATATGATCATTGTCAAGAAGCCGCTGTTATTCTCATGTATAGGGTGATAGTTCAGATTAGTATGACAAATTTCGTTCCAATAAAATTCTGCAATATGGCGCGTGTTCATATATTACTGGTCAGGCTTTAGATACCTACATATTTAACATCCATTAACTCAGGAACAAATATTCGTGATGAACACATATATAAATGCATGCCCTTACCTGGATTCCAACCCGGGACCTCCTGCTCCGTAGGCAGGGTCACAACCGACAGGGCTAGCAGGCCGTTTGTATTGTGGATTAATATTCTTAGTGGTGTAATTCGCTTTGACGCTGATACAACTTTAGCGTCACAATCATAAAGATTAGAAAATGCCATGTTCGCTGGCGCCATTCACGTCGAACTTCAAGTTTGTATATAAACGGCCCTATTCGAAGAATGAAATACGGAAAAGATAAGATAACGATAAGTTCTGGTTTAGATAAGTTCTCAATTACATATCGTTTGTATGACGTATAATTGACAGAAGTAGCACGATTCGGGCAGCCAATGCCACTTTGACGTTAGAAATATAAATAGATCTTATTGAGATCACAGCAGAATCGAAATAAACGTCAATTTTGACATATCGTTTAGTTATCGATCTTTTCAATCTCTTTCCAAGATCTTAAGCATCTCTTAATCATTCTTCGAATCAGGCCCCTAGCATGGTGTTGCTTATTGTTTCATATCTTTCCAGTGACGCGGAAAAGTTTCAGTGAAATCCGTTATATAAATACGCCATCTCTTCATTTCAGTGTCCGAAACTGGAATTTGATGCTTCCTATTGAACCAAGTTCGTTATCATCTGCGCAACGCTCGATTGTTCCACTTTTTATCACTGTGATTTATGGCGCTTATCTCACTTGGTTCCCTTAGACAGTGAGCTACGACAAAGTGCTACGGTTTAACCAATTACTTAGCCAGTAGCGTTTTCAATTTGCCGTTTTAAGCGATAACGGTTTCTATTTCATTTGAAATTCACTGCCGCGCAGTAAAACGAACAGGTGAGTGTAAAGTATAATGTATGCGAGGGTAGTTAACAAAGTTGTAAATTGACTGCATTACTCTACATAGTTGTTCATGTTACAATGCGCTTTTACCGATCCAAAGCTACAGTGATATACATATACAGTGATGCCAAAGTTCCCTCTACTTTTGTTTTCCAAGTTTAGAAAAATCATTACATTCGCCTCGCTACATGGTTCAATTTCTGTTTAAGCTGAGTTCTACTGAATTTGTAGATACACACAACTTTTGTCAAAATGGCACTTTGATAGAACTTTAGAACAAATTATCAATCTCAAGTTAACGTGGTCCTTTATACTATTATGACTATCAGAAAAGGTGTATTTACTCGTACCATGTACCTATATTTGTATGTTAGAGTTTCCGATATTTCTGCACATCTTGACGAAGTGCGAGCTTACAGCTTGTCACGGAAGTCCGAAAACAGTAGTTTAGTTGCACGTGGCTGGTTTCAAGGCGTAACCAAGCATGAACTATTAGCGCCCGGTACGCGCGTGAAACAACAGCGTGTAATGAAATTTGAGGGTTTTGCGCGCCATTCGGCGCACGTCCCGCGCCGGCGCCAATTGCCGCCTAATTAAATTACGACCCATGCAGCCTCCACGCGGAGAATTCACTTTACTGTAAAGAAAATAGTTATTTTATGCTACCACAGCATGGCAAAGTCAATAGGTTCGTATAATTGCATGTTCAAAGAGGTGCTGGGAAAATTTTGTTTTCCCATACATATTGGGTTTTTCACTATTGAGGCATGTTTATCATCTAGAATAATTTTTAGGTAGTTTCAAAATATTTCCGGTCAGGTCAGTTAAGGTCAGTGAGTTTTAATGAGATTTGGAACTAATGTCTGATGTCAAACCAAATCCACTAACGTCTTAGTTGAATTAGCTTTTAATTAGTATGCTTGATTTTGGATACTGATTAATAAGAACTACACTAATCTTACTCATTTACTTTTTACAGGTATGCGTCCCAGAAATTATTCGCCACGTTCTGTAACTTCGTAAGTATGTAACGTATTTTTAAAGAAACTGAAACAAAGCGCTCCGCCTGTGGCGTCCTTAACGGGCAGGTAAACACGTCGTCAGATAAGGCTCCATTAACGGCTGCATTCACTCGGGAATCAGCTCCATTGTCTTAGAACAAGACTGCATTGTGTGCCCTTAGTATTGTGGAGAAATAATGTTCGGCTCCCTTATTCAGATTTTCGGTAACATAACAATAATTAATGTTTGGCTTCTTGTCTGATTTAATTTCTTGTCTTTTAATTATTTATATAAGAATTCAAGTCTTGGAGACCTTATACATCTCTAAGGATAATTTAATGATTTTTTATTTATTTTATCTCTGACATTTAGAGACTTACACATCTATAAAGAATTTTAGTATTTGTTGGTTTATTTTCTTATCATAGTTTTTTCTTGTGTAATTTGACATTTAGAGACAATATACATAATAGTATATATTATTTCATCGATTCCATATTATATTTTTCCATATATTTAATTTTTATTGTTTGTAAAAATGGACATGTAAAAGTGCCCCTGTGGCCTATTTGCTGAATAAATGTTTGATATTTGATATTTGAAAATATACCTATAACAAATATTACTCCTATAATTAAGACAAATTTAACGGTATTTCATGTCATGTGTTAGGGGTTGTCAAGAGAAATTGACATACACGCATTACACAACTTTACCCTATCCTTCTTTTTTTGTGAATCGGTTAAAGGTTTTTGTTTGAAACGTGACAAACAACTAACTCAGTTATTATATGTAACATTGTTCATTTTATTTTACGCTCATATATGTGTATGCAATCACAGATAAGCCTAAGCCCGAGCTTCATAAAATATGTGATGACAGCACACATTCAACGCAAAAGATGCCAATATCTCACGCTACCCCAATGTTTTCCCCCCTCACTGCGTCAAATGTTCACTGGACTGTCACTGGAACCCCTTCCTTTGTCCCCCCACTTTTATCTCCAATCGCCAGAACAAAACAGAATCGTTTATTGCACCACTGACATGAATTTTCATTATGAAACAACTAACTACTTTGAGTGGAATGGACGGGCTTTGCAATCGCTTGCAACTGAAAGATATTCTGTTCATTGCCGGAAAAATTGTATTGCGATCTCTTCGAGAAATGAATGTTTTTCCTTTCAACTACGAGTATCAATCCTACTTTTAGTTTGATCAGATAATGTAACGATCGATTCAAATACATTTTGGCAAGGTTTGTTTGCTATTAGGCTACTATGATACCTGCATAAGGGGTACTATACACATTTTGAAGACATTACAATTTTAGTGATAATGATAAGCGTACATCTTTGTGCGTCTTGCTTGTATTATAATAAACTGACAGAGATTTATATTAAGTACTTAAATGTTGCCGTATTTAAAAAATCGGAATAGGCCTTATGGTAATATATGTTTTATTAAAGCGCTACACCAGATTTATGCCATAAAGCGGACACTACGTGCTACACGTTACAGCGTAGTGCTTCGCTGGAGAGTCTCATAACACGCGCGGGGAACATGTTGCTAGCTTCTTTCCATTACCCTCATGGATTACCATACTGTTTCTCACTAGTACTCTTATATTATTCATAATAGGTAAGAACTAAATATCAAACGTTCATGTACATATACCTAGATCTCCTCATGTTCTCCTAGTTACTAAAACTCTTATATTATGCAGGCTCGTAGTTTGGTAATTTTTCAAAGCGCGGTTGACAAAGAAAACACTCGTGTATTTTTTTCTGTCCCGCCAGTTATCTAGATAACAGGCCCCCAAGGCGCTGCGGTGCCGACTCATCCGAACTAAATTTGCACTCGAATATTGTTTTACACGAACCGCCATTAATTTTAGTTTTCCTCTTGTCTAGCGCCGATTCTGTAATTTATTTTCAACATACAGGCCAATTCGAACGTACACTGACATCTGAATGATATCTGATTGTTGTCATTTAGTTATCGTGCATCTCGCTCGCGCTTATACATGTACGGACAAGTATGAACAAAGTTCACGATAACTGAATGACATCAGTTAGGTGATATTCTGATGTCAGTGTACGTTTGAATTGGCCTGATAGTTTAAAAAATACCTGCACGTTTTTCATCAAGAAAATTGAATTCCGAACGTATTAAACCTATTATAACATTTTAGCCTCTTGGAGCGTATGCGATGTCCCCCAGGGAAATTACATCCATACTTTGGTTCGATCGTAAAGTAGTTTTTTCGCCGTAGATACAATTCTACTAATACTCGTGGTTCAAAACTTTATTTACTAGCGTTGTGCTCTACGCCCTAAGGCATACGAGAAATACTTCTTTAATACATCATAGGATTAAGGGAATGTATACTAACACTATGGACATGGTCCGAAATAAAAATAAATTGAATTGAATTGAATACTATTATTTTACACACTGTAGATGTATGTACTATTGTAGCTTTAGTTTTGAGCTACGGTATGATTACGTAAATCAATACGAGTGTTTTGGTTAAAATTGTAAGTGCATATTTTTTTATTGACACAAATTTATTCATGGAAAATATTTTTCACGTCAGCAGCTGGAAGAAGGGTAATTATCTGCTTAAAAACAGTGAGCGAAATGGCATTTTGCTCACTGAGTGAGACAAAATAACATTCAAGTGACCTTTATATTCGAATATCATTTTAACGTGCGAGGCCTAATTTTTTATTTTTATTTATTGAACACAATGGAAGTTTACAGTGTCAGACCAATTCACTTACATGCTAGGAAAACATAAATTATCAAAAATAATAAATTAATAATGCTGAATCAAAGACATACATTAATATAAAAATCATACGCATAAAAATGTCAAAACTAATTCAAATTGTAATTTTACTTACACTCTAAGAAAACAAGAAAATAAAATCAGGAATATGGTAAAACAATATAAATAAACTAAATTAAATGTCAAAACAGATTACATAATTACCTTATACAATGTCAGTCAATCAAATTTATGAAAAATTAAAAATATTCTAGCAATTTTGGACAAGTGTGCTAAACGATCGGCGAACATGTCAGCGTCATCGTGCCGAGTGAGCATCAAATGAATAAATGATAAAGCACGCGTGGTAGGCTAATACAAGTTCCAAATATTTGGGGTCTATTGTCTTTGTCCCTTTCACGTCATTAGCAAAAAGAAAGACTAAAATAATTGCATACGTAATTCAACGGTATATTAACGATTTATAATAGACCCCCGAAATCAGTCAGACCGCATCGTTCCAAAACACCCGAAGAGTCCTCATTCGTAATAATTAATTAATAAAATAAAAGTTTAAAATTAAATAAAAACACCATATTTTACGTATTTTATTATTCAATCAAAGCAATGAACTTAAAAAAAATACGCAATTGTTACGCAAAGTAAATAATTCTACTTTTAACGATCTCTACTATAGTTGACAAATAGTTGTATCCGCAATTCGGACCGTATATTCCAAAGTTTTTTTTTACAAAAAAAAAGTTGTCGATTGAACTGTCAATTGATGTTTTTCTGTATTTTTCTGTAAAATATTTGAAATTAGATGAAACCAAGGGTTATATTGATTTATTCTCAACCAATTATACGCTAACAGGCCGGTACATATTTCGAAATTCAATTTGAATTCATCTTTCTGGAATTTAGCGTCCGTCACTAGTAGTATTTAAGTCGATAAAAAACGGAATATCGTGCTAATTCATAATAATATTTGTAAGAAATATCAGTTCCGTCATGGGGAGACCTCGTGGAAATAAAAACTTAACAGTAGCTATACAAGAAGCAATTATAAATGGCTTTAGAAATGGCTTCACACAATCGACGCTGTCTAAGCAATTTCAAGTTCATCAGTCTACTATATCGAAGGTTTTGAAACGGGAAAAAGCTCAAGCAGGTGTCAAAAGGCCCAACAGACCTGGTCGCCCACGCTGCACATCAAGTTTGGTAGACCGCAACATTTTGCGAATAGCAAGACACAATCCACGACTCACGGCGAGCGACATTATGCGGGAAATATCGTGTGGAAATTCATTTTCTGTGTCCGTACGTACTGTAAGAAATCGCCTGATGGATGGTGGACTTCGTGCTCGTCGTCCTGCAAAGAAACCACTGATTTCCAAGATAAATCGAGCAGCTAGAAAAAAATATGCTATTATGATGGATGGATTATTATATGATGGAATTACCTACGTACGACGTCCCGACAATGCTCGCTATGACCCCAAGTATCAGGTCCCTACAGTCAAACACGGTGGCGGCTCCCTTATGGTGTGGGGCTGGTTCAGTGCAAGTGGAGTTGGTCCTTTACATCGAATAAACGGCATTATGACGAAGGAAGTTTATGAAGGAATATTACAAGATGTGTTTCTTCCCTAGGCACGTCTAATCTTGTTAAACAATGGCTCAAAAAACGTAGAGTGAGGGTTTTGGAATGGCCCAGCCAAAGTCCGGACTTGAATCCTATAGAAAACCTATGGAAGGAGCTAGGTCGTCGTGTGAGTGCAAGAAATGTCAACGAAAGATTTGAACAATTAAAGGAAGAGTGGGATCGCATTCCAAGTTCTTTCCTCGCGAAGTTGATTGCATCACTGCCCCGAAGATGCCAAGCTGTTCTTGATGCAAAGGGTTTCAGTACCAAGTACTAATCTAATATTTTGATTTTCAGTGCAGAATCTGTAATTTTTGCTGTTTTATTTATTAATAAACCACTTTTACCTATATTTCGAGTATTAGTTATTTTATGCACTTTTTATTAAAAACTCTTACAAAACGAGTTTCTTATATGGTGTCATACAAATGTAGTATATGATTTTACTCTCCATCTAAACGACTTTGACATGATAATCGTTTAGGCAGCCTTAGTCGTTCTCATAAAAAAATACTTTAAAAAAACACGAATATGATAGATTATTTTCCGCATGGTTTCAGAACTTTATTCTCAAAAATAATTTACATATTTTAGTTACTTGATAATACAATATTTATAAAATATGTCTTAGGACTAACATGCAGACAATGTGAAATAAATAATCACAAATATATATACAATAATTGCTCGTTTAAAGGTATAAGATTACACTTTTACCCCTTATTCATAAACGTGTACTAAAGTTACGATGCCGCTGATCATAGTTTGTCCCTTTCTGACGTATTAGTATAATGGAAAGGGACAAACGATGATCAGCAGCATCGTAACTTTAGCACACGTTTATGAATAAGGGGGTTAATATTTAATACTCTGATTAGGCAAACCGTACGTGGCTTGTAGGTCGAGGTAGCGCATAATGTTCTGTTTGATATTTATTAAGTAAGTAGGAATCAAAAGGAAAAATTAAAACACGTCTGGTTTGTTACTCGTACAGTTTTAATGTTCAAAGAAAACCTTTTTGCAACGTTTATTTGTAGGCTTAAATGTTGCGTTACCTGACAATATGTGCATGTTATTTACAAGGAAAGATATGTCACGTAGTGGTTATAAAATATTTGTCCGTAAGTTCAGGGAAAACCATTAGTCGGCGCGCCGCGACAGCCTCCCGCTCGCCGCTGAAATATCAATTACT
Source organism: Cydia pomonella (assembly GCF_033807575.1). Lineage (NCBI taxonomy): Eukaryota > Metazoa > Arthropoda > Insecta > Lepidoptera > Tortricidae > Cydia > Cydia pomonella. The sequence continues at coordinate 9,600,118 of NC_084707.1, forward strand.
CACCACTCATATTCCTTGCATTTCTCAAAGTCAACTTTGAACAAATGAAACATGCCAGGTTTTGAGAAAAGTTTTAAGAAAAATTTCTGCATTGGCAAGCAGAACTACGTAACTTACTATACGATAGCATATTACTAGAAAGCTGGGACGATAAGAATTGAGTGATGAATGCGAGGAGGCGGAACGAATCCGAGGGAATCCATAAAGGTTAAGGTTTTAAGTGAAAACGCGCTCTCCCTAGTTATAACTAGTTTTCTGTATCGCCTCAATGTAAACGCGTTTAGTTTTCACTTTGCGAAAACTAAACGCGTGAAAACCTGATTTGATTAGACGATACACATAAAACCCTTTTTTTCTATGTTAACAATATAAAATATATAAAAGCGTTTGTTTCCCCTAGTCAAAACTTGCTAAAATTAGTTTTTTTAACTTGTTTAAACTAGTTTTCACCAAGTCGATACGGAAAACTAGTTTCAACTAGGGAAAACGCCTTTTCACTTTAAACGGGTTGCAATTTTAAGCCGTGCTTTATTTCCTACGAACGCTTGCTGCGTTTGATGCGGTTGCGTTTGTATCTTTATTGAGGTTGTCGTTCACTGAACCAAACGAGTACCTAGGCTGTTTAGTAGACGCAGCCCCTGTGCGCACCCTAAAATGAGTGACGTTTGCCGCTGCATTGCTGCCACAATTATGACGTTCTATCCGTTACTTATTTTGTTACCAAAGAAATTGACAGATACGGCGGTGGCATGGCCACCGCAGTAAAGTTCCAACGGTAATGCAGCTGCAGTTGACATCCAAATGCCACCTTTAGACGTTTCACGTACACAGTGCCTGTACATTTTATGCTGATGACGCAAAAATTACGTAATTTAACATACAGGTTTTTTTTACAACACTACAAATTTAGATAACTGACCTATTAACACGTAGAAAAATAATAACATTTTACGTAAAATACAAATACAAATACAAAAATACAAAATTCTTTATTTCATTAAATACAGTTTATATAATTTAGGGGATGGTGTCTCCCGGTAAGCAATATTGCCTGTGTTGGGAGGCACCGCTCTTCCGTGATTAATTAATAACTAATACTAAGATCTGTACTATTTACAAAATTTACTACCTATAAATACTATTTACAATTTACAAACAAAATATACTACTAACAAGCTATACATACACTGTTAAGAATAAAAAATATGTATCACTTAATAAACTTATAATAGTTATAATCTATTATTTAGTAGAGTGTCAATAAGATAAAAATCAGTGATACGTTTCAGTACTGATTGTTAAGTAAAATACTAATTGGAATCAACTCTATGTAGCGTGACGTCATTTTTCCGTCAACGGCATGAAATGTACGGGCCATGCACGTACACTATAAGCGTTAAGTCAACTTAATACGAGCCTGTCAGATACATTATAATTGTTATTTTGACTTTGATTTTGACTATCTTGGCAGGATTATTATTGATTGCCTCAATCCGCACCTGGATTTTTACCGGGTAGACGAAGACCATTAATTTTAAACTCGGCATCGCAGAATTTTTGTATTACTTTTGCTCTATTGCCCCCAGTAGGCTGCGATTTTAACAAATGGCTTCATCGGCTCGCCAGACAGGAGACTTATTACCTAATTCGCCAATCTCGCCCTTTGGCACTGATGCTTTTCCTATAGGAATTCGTAATTAATTTGTTAAGACTTATAATATCTTTTATGTCGTTGATACAAAAGCCAGATTTTTAAAAGGGGAAGATTTGATCTCAATAAGTTTACCATCATATGTAGGTATGTGTACTTGTAAGACTATTATTAGATATCTACTGTCACTTCGGTAAAGAGAAAATTTATCTATTTAATAGACATTGGTGAAATAGCAACAAAGCTCAGTTTTCGTGAAACTCGCTAATTGACCATGCAACCTGGAAAACGTTTAAATGGGTTAGGGTACATCTTGGAACAGGGTATTCAATTTCACGTTTAAATTTATTCTTGCTGTAGATGTATTTTTTCGCGTCAATTGTACTACGTTGACACACTCTTAACTCGTTGATTAACCTAGCCGGGACCGATCAAAAGCAGTGTGTACTGTTGCGCTATCACGCGTTTGTTGTCTCACCCAGGCAGCTGAATCTAACACCTTTTCATTCAAGGGCAAAATCGTAAACATAATGATACGAGTATATATTGTAAACGTTGTTGTTATTTCTGAAGTTATGAGTTGAGAAAGCACTGTCTCGGTCGTCATAAAGCCCGCCGGCCGCGCGGTCACACCGTGACAACTGTACACATTATAGCGCGTTACTTTTTATGAGCCCATAAACGAAAACCAAAGGAAACCAACAACTATAATATTTCAGTTGGCTTCCTCTTGCGTTAATACGGGACCACCTTATACAAAATGGGAAATTATCTCTCTTTTGTGTTACTGAAGACCTGTTTCACAATGTAAGTAAAGTCCTGAATAAGCTACTTACCACATATCTGACGAATAAAACAATCGTTGGCGTTTCATAATCTTTAAATAAGCTTAACTGGTGGATAAAGTGCTAAGTTTTGCAGGAAGTTTTATCTGGCATTTAATTTATTTCTTAATTAGCTATCCAATATATTACTCAGACTATGCGTGGCCCTAAGTGAAACTACTTTTAATACTTGTTTTAAGTAACTATTACAAAAATGACATAACGTGTGTATCACTGGCATCGCTGGCAACTGAAAAAATACCTATACCTACGATAATTTAGCGTACATAAGTATCCCTATACTAGAGCAGATCAGCAGAGTACAAATAGGTAGATACTCTTACGTATTCAGTAAGTACTTACATTCACAATATGTATTGGAATCTTCTATCTACATAAGTACAACGTAGGGATTTGATTTGATATTTCATTTGAAAGGAAGGTCCAACATTGCAATCATTATCGCTCAATATCCATTAAGTACGTACCTAGTCTATGCGATAACGATTTTCAGATCCAAAATGATTATGATATGACCAAAATTAATAGACAACTACTTACCATCACTAACAGACGTAATAGAGATTCTCTTGTGTAATAGGCATACTCCGTGTGAAAACGTAAGACAGCTTTCTTCTTAAACGAAAAGGGCTATATATGATCATGGGGTGTTAAACTCCCTTAAAATTGAGTGGCTCTATGCGCTAAACGTTGATCGTTAAACAAAGTGGGCACATTTGGGTAGCGTCTTGTTATTTTTTGCAACATCAACAGCCTGAGTCATCATTAGCTGAGTGCCCCCGCCTTTGAGCCTGACTAGTCCAAAAAGACGTAAAGTAGCGATTTGGGTAAGATCTGGTATATTGTTTTCGCTTTTATTTTTTCACAAGTTTTATTACTTCAAATATAATTCATTCGTTATCTACGCTGATAAGATAATGACTAAACAACGATTCATAGTGAATGAATACATAGTCAGCATCAATAGTAGCGGATGAAACAATAACGCGCCAAAAGTATCTGATAATCCGGAAAAAAAATCCAAATTTAGATAAATCTCTAATATTCACGTCCAAAAGTATATCTTTTACAGTCTTAATTGTTCTACATATAGAACCATCACTTTTTGTTTAGCTGTTACAAAATTTACTATTGAGGAGTTCTTTGATCCGCTACTTTTGATGCTGACTGTACATGTATCATAACAAAACAAACTGGTATACAGTATCTATGTCATCCAAAAAAAATTACTCAAACCCTTCGATTGGTACCTATTTCATTTAAATACGGTCAATTTTTACTGCAGGTCTAAAAAATATTTATTTTTTCTATTAGTTTACAACTGTCCTATGTTGTATGTATTGTAAACAACATTGACCATTGTCTTTAATGACAGCATCTAAAAAGCACCGGAAAGACAGGCATCAAACTTCAGGTTGAAGTTTAAATTTCCGCTTCTTTACAAATAAACAATAAGTCACAAAACATGCTCAATAGCTACTAAAAAGCATACTGTCATTAGAATGAACTCAATTTCCCCATCAACCAGTTTTAACAAATGGTTTTCGTTGGTATAACATTCTTTATAAAGATACATATATAAGCCACCTATATTCTTAGAATGAGAAAAAATCTAGACTTATCTACTTTTCTATCCTCATTCATCCGTTTTTCCTTTAATCCTCCCTAAGAAAACGTTCAATCTTCATATGGCTCGCTCTTTAGCACACATTTTTAGCTGCAACACTGACGAGTCACCCATTTACTTACATTCACGTGGACATTCATGCCCGCCGTACATCCGGATCACAACCATAACTTCTGGCTCCCCGCCCTCGACCCTCCCCGCTCGCCTTGCTTTCACGTCAGCCCCGGAACCTGGGGAAATTATGGCGGAAGGCGGAATGTACGATATTCAATACAATCACAATTCACATGCAAATTATGCAACATTCGCATTTGTAGAAAGAAAATCCATTTCCAAAAATAATAAACGGCTGTATTGTATTGTAATTGATTTCATTGTTCCATTTTTATTCGATGAGCTTCACATAAAGTAAACAAGCGCTACGTACAATGAAAAGTAACCGTAGACGTGATTATCTTCGAAACAATGTCAATAATTTAATTATATATAGTGTTAATATGGTATTCCTAAATTAACGTTACTACAAGAGTTAAATCCATATACCAGTCTTCTTCTTCCTCGCGTTGTCCCGGCATTTTGCCACGGCTCATGGGAGCCTGGGGTCCGCTTGACAACTTATCCCAAGATTTGGCGTAAGCACCAGTTTTAAGGAAAGCGACTGCCATCTGACCGATTAGTCCGGTTTCCTCACGATGTTTTCCTTCACCGAAAAGCGACTGGTAAATATCAAATCATATGAGGCCATTTCGTGACACTTTACTCTCACTATGTTCTCTTTTATGTCTGTCTGTTACTGTTTGTGTGTTTATGAATAAAACAAATTCTATTCTATTCTATTTCGTACTTAAGTTCCGAAAAACTCATTGGTACGAGCTGGGGTTTGAACCCGCGACCTCCGGATTGCAAGTCACACGCTCTTAACGCTAGGCCACCAGAGCTTTAAATCCATGTACCACAGTATCATTAAAAAATTATGTAATTTTTTAGTTACCAGGGCTATTATCCATCAGCATGAATCAGTGCATTGATAACTTAGTGCTGAAAAAAGCCAAAAATAATAAGGTCCGTTGTCACCTTGACGACAATGCCCTGACATATCTTTCCAAATCACTCCTCCAATTATTCCACCCAAGCGAGCATCGGGCTGACGCCTACTACGCTTTTGGCTGGTGCGGGTTACTTTTTTATTATATTCAGACCTTCTGTTTTTTTTTAAGCATTTACTTTTTGGTACCTTTCTAATACTAGTTAATTTTGCACTAATCATCTTTACGGAGTCTGTAAAAGGAGGGTCCTTCTCTATTTTTGTCTTTTTTTGCAATGCGTAACTTATAGTGGAAAGACAGCTTTCTAAGTAAGTAATGTTGTTGGTTCCACCTAAGGATTATATCTTACTACTTATGCTAGAAATAAATAGTACGTTTTGATGTAACTGCGGAAGCTATGTCAATTTCGGGGGATTTTCAAGAAGACTCACGACTTGTTAAAGCTAGTAAAAGTAAGACCCGGAACGAGTAAAAAGACGAAACTCTTGCACGTATATCAAATGACATTTGGTCTTGAGACCTTCCGCATTTTCTCATCTCAGTTCTACGCATACGAAGTAATATTCTTAGGAGTAGATAACCACTTTAAAAAATATTTTTTGGTTTATTGTAACGAATAATTTTACAATTTTGAAATAACACTCATGTTTTCTGAAAAAAAATTCTTGGCATTTGCGGCCTCGTTTCACAACCACAGACGGAAATGAAGTCGAGAGCCCACTCGAGACCACATTTTATGGTTTGACTACTTCCTATTTTTGCTAAAGTTAATATGAGGAGCAACCTAAACCTGCAATAAATATAAAATAGTATAATTATGGATAGATTTTAGAGCCAAACCCATTCCTCAACATATCCGTGAGCGAAAGAAAAGCTGAAAATTTGGAGACCCGATTCATTTAAATACAGGGACTTTATTTCACGGGCTAGTGGAGTGTGCAATAAGCAGGAATCGTTCTAACATCTCCGTGGATCCAGTGGGAAAATTGTTACCTATTGCCAACTTCATTTTACATTTGTGACTATTGACCTTTTATTGAAACGTAAAACCTCGTCGCTGTTTAAGGCATTAATAGCCGCTGTCGGTGATCTGTACCTGACTGGTTAGATGATCTAGCCTTAGACCTTAGAATTTAGACTTGGAGCATTTCCGGAGAAAAATATTAACATTCATAAGTTAAGCTACTTTATTTTAAGGTGAGTTTCGCAATTGAACTACGGATGTTATTATAAGAATGTAACCATAGAAAACTTTACTCGTTTGAAAATTGAACAAATCTCCCTTGGATCCTCTCACCCTGTTGCAGTCACAATCAGTGTTGGATTACGTAGTTTAAATTCTTACCGACAGTTTATCATGGAAATGTTGCATTGCATTGCAACTTTGCATATAGGTACATGTAAAACTTTATTGCAGGCTTTTGTAAAAAGAATAAAACGTTTTGCAGCATTTTATACGCAAACCGTGACCTCTGGCGCCCTCTGCGTTTCACGTAAAACGTGTCCTCCGCCGAAGAAGGAAGTTCAGCGAACCCCGCCTGTTGCGTCATTATAAACGAGCACAATAAATTTGAAGCAAATACTTACGTTTTCTAGAGTATAACTCTGCGTGGAATTAGCAATAGCAAAGTGTGAAAATGTCAATCTTTGCCAAATAGCACTACCATACTTTGTTCGGTCATAGTTGGTGCAGAGATAGCCTAACTACCTCACAACATACATTCATACATTCAAACTGGAAAGTGGTACAAACATTTATGTTACGTTCATAGCTGGACTGCTGTAAAGTTAGAATAGCATTGTTAAATATTACAATTATGAAACAAGCCAATGTGCACTATAAAACTTTTGGCATACAGAATGCTTCCGAGCAGTTTTACCAATGCCTTTAATATAAGTAATTTTCTTTAAATTTTATAATTATATTTAGTTACGTCTAGTTAACACATTCCCCACCAAAAGCTATGGTCGTAGCCGATAACATGGGTTTCCCGGTATGTGGCAGGAATGCTTTGTAGTGGCAAAACGACAACGTGTCGTGGTTAGCGCCGAATGGGTTATCGAGGCACCATAGCAATATAACGTATACTATAACTTGTATCGACGTCAGTAAACATTATCTCTACAGAATAAATATAGGAAATAATCTTTCTTATTTTATTCGCATTTTCTAGAAAAGTCGTATTTGTCGGTCTGATTATATTCTACCTTTTCAGAAGAATAATTTATTAATTTTAATTTAATATTTAATTTTAACTAAGGATTCTTTCTAAATTACAATATAAACAAATTAGGTAGGCCGGTAAATAGGCATGGTAAATGGGTGTAAAAATAAAAATCAACAAATGCGAGTTGTACTCGCCCACCGAGGGTTTCGTACAAACGGTACAAATGAAACAATTTTTTTTATCGAAATGGTTGTTTCAGATTTTCCCTGGATTTGTAGTGTAAAACGGCATTACTTGCCAAATTTCATAGTTCTAGGTCAACGAGAAGTACCCTATAAGTATTGCCTCCCTTGAGAGTGTAAAAATATACGTTTTTGCGGCATAAACGGCCGTATATTTTTTACGTATTAACGTAAATTATTAGAAGTTTATTTTCATAGCTTCAAGAGACTGTAAACCTGAGTAGGTATATAGTCTTAATTTCAACTTGATACCTCCACGCGTTGCCGAGATAAAGGGTTTCGACTTCAAAGACAGACAGACGGACAAACTGACAACAAAGTGATTCTATAATGGTTCTGTTTTTCCTTTTCGTACGAAACCCTAAAAATGCCATTTGTAAATAACTTAAGAGGCTGTCAACACACAATGTCCTTGAAATTGATGTTACTTAAACAGTTTTTTAAGAAAGACTATTTGTTTTAGTCAAGTAAGAAAAATATATGTTCATATTAATTATATTTCAAAGACCGTGGTTGTACTCGATACATGATTGAACGAAATCGGCTCGATAGAAAATAATTGTAAAGATTGGTCTTAAAATCACAATTAAACGGTTCTATGTCTTTATTGTTTTGACTTATGGGTCTGCAATTAAAATCACAATTTCAAAACATTTATATCTAAACCGCTGTTGAGTAAAATATTACACTAATAATCCACTTTTTTTATTTAAATATTTTTCTTATTATTCCCTTGGCCAGGCAGTAACATGCAACAGTGCTATCTCATTTACTCCGATACAAATAGACAGTGTGCGCGCTTTAGGTATTGACAGCCTCTTAAATAATCATACATTCGACTACTAAGTTGTTCAACCAAATCTAGCCTTTTAGTTACATGAGGGGAACCTATAGAATGAAGATTTTCTTGTAGGTAGAGGATATTTAAAAACCGCGTAGGTACGGACAGATTGTAGGCGTCGATTTAAATTATTGTGAGTTTAAATTACAATAGTCTGCGAATATCTTTTGCTTTAGAAATATAATTAATTAATTTGGTATTTTTTTTATTAATCCGTGACCCGATTAAGGGTTTCCCAAAAGTTTCTTTATTATAAAAACGAATAAATAATATAGGGTGAATTTGTTATGTTTGACCATACGCTGAGGGGTGAATATTTTAGTCATACTGAACAACTTTTACTATGAAGCCAACCCCGAAATCGCGAAAAAAGAATCGGCTGTTCCATAAAAAACATTGACTTGGATTCACCAAAATGTATGACGGCAGATTTTATTTCGCGATTTCGGGGTTGGTTCCACAGTAAAAGTTGTTCAGTATGACCTACATATCCACCCCTCGGCGTATGGTCAAACATAACAATTTCACCCTGAATCAATCAATGTTGTTTATTAGAATTTTGTATTGCATAATGTTACTTGGTAGCTGCTTTGTAGAAATATCATTTGGCAGAAATACTTTTGTCATACTGCTTTTTGCATAATATTACTTTGCTATTTAAGTACCATATCAGTGATACCAAATGATAAGGTGACTGTCATTTCATTTGGATATTAAGCGTTGCGTGTCAATTGCATAATATTTAATATCGAAAAAAGCTATATATTACGTTCTTTATGTTGCGGCGTACATATATTTTTATATAATAATATTAATAATATTGATTTCTACATGACATTAAAGCTCTCCAAGAGGCCTCTACGTGTTGGATCTATATTCCCACGCAAGCCTATCAAAAGACCGGGATTTATAGGCCCGTGAAATCCAAGGAGATACATTAATAATAGTTTAAGGTACAGTTATCACTCATCGTGTCGCTTACTTAGACAACGAATTACAGTATAGTCGTTAGTAATTTTACAAATCCTGGAATAAAATAGAACCATCCATAAGAAACACATAAAATTTGGTAATTTACAACTTTGTCCAACCGAGCGATTCAGCTCAATCGGCGATAAAGTGGATTTTTAGAGTGGTATCGACAACGATCCTCCTTTATCGCCTATGAAGACCCACTCGCAATCACAATCGACGCGGTATTAACGTGATTACCATTCAACCGACTGTATCGTTTAGGACACGCGACAGCAACGAGCTTGGCAATTTAAGCTTATAATAGATTGGTATTGGTACCTATAAAAACCTGATTTTCTGATTCCTACTATTACTACTCTTTTTGTGGAAAGGTATATATTTGTAGGCGGCCGATCGTAAATTTCCTGTGTAATGTTTTGACGGCAGTCACATTAAACCAATAGATAAGTAGGATAGGGTCGTTAGTTTGCTTACGCAGGGCTCCGTAGACTCAGGGAACGAGCATTGATTTTCCCGATTCACAATATGCCTAGGAATTTCATGATCTGCCTGATTTTACTATTGTCCGCCGATATATTTATTGTACGTCTTGCATAGGTCGATCAAGGAATCTAATTTCAGTATTTCATACCTTCTTGTCACAGTGACAGGTTATTCGTATAAAGATACAAGCAAGTCGCTTTATGATGGTGAGTGACAAAGTGGGACCTTTGAGTAGACCATTACAAAATTATTGTCACTGTGACAAGGTACGTAATGGTACACTCAGCATCAAAAGTAGCGGATGAAACAACGCGCCAAAAGTGTCTGATATTCCGGATAACTTTTCCAAATATAGAGAAATCTTAAAATTCACGTTCAAAACTATATCTTTTACAGTCTTAATTGTTCTACATATAGAACCATCACTTTACAGAATGAATGATGTAGATACTTTTGAAGCGTTGTTTGAACCGCTATTTTTGATGCTGACTGTACCTACTGATATTAAATTTCCTAACGACCACATAATAAACCAAACATTGCTTGGCAGTGAAGTTCGAAAGAAAAGTCATTAGTAGGTATAAGTACCTATGTAGTTAAAATATATAAATACTGGGTAATATATACGAGCTAAATATTGAACCGTAGGCTGTACTCCTCTAACTGACCAACATTTGTTCAGCAACCTTTAAAAATAACTTGTATTTTGATTTTTAGCATACTTTAAAGTTTAGTCTAAGACGCAATGTATTGCGAATTTTATTAAGTTTAAAGCGTGACAAGCAACGTCAATTACGTATATGACAACGTACATTGAAGATGAATTGAAATGCTCGTGTTATAGGCCACACCCGGTATAATTAATGACGGACGTTCGGGCATCAGGGGGCCTAGCTAATGACAATCGTGGATAGAAAACGCTAGTCGAAACTTAAATGTTGTATAGCAATAGTCACGTGACTTTTCGTAGCATCTGTCATTCCGATATATTTTTTCTTTTCGTTCGGCGTTTGTCGATGTACGATTGTCGCCTAAGCTAGGCCCCATTAGTGAGTAGAAAAGATACTAATCGTTTTCGCTCCGTAGCGTATTAGCGTAGTTATCTCTCCATCACTCTTCCATATTAGTGAGACAGTGACAGTTGGTTTTCGTTGACTTCGAAGCGTAAACGATTTGCATGTTGGCTACGCGGCCTGGGCTATAACCGCGAAAATAAAAGTTCATCAATTGCGGGCATTTTTCTCTGTCACTCTAATTACGCCTTCATTGGAGTAAAAGAGAAAGCTCCCCGCAATTTGCGAATTTCGTTTTTTTATGTCAACTTAAATGCATTTACTTTTGCCTGCCTGCCACGCTCGTTCTATAACTAGGGCCGCTTGCCTATTTATAGCCTATCGGGAAGCCTTCAAGAAAACAAATACATTTAATTGTAATTATCGTTTAATAGGGATGGCGTGTGGCAAATGGAGTTCAGGAAGGCATGTGTAGGTGAGATTGAATCGGAAAAGTGTAGGTGGCCATGTAGCGGGTGTGTTTAATAGCGGCACAGGACGGGAACCAGGCCCGATCCCAATTTATTACACCCAACCTAGAGGAACAGTAAAAGATTTACACCAATCTCCTTGAGCCCGATTTATTTAGCCTGCGACCTGTCATATCAGGACAACAACGGAATTCCCGTTTTATGACAGTACGGTCTCGATTTTAGGCCATGTCACATGCTACTCAATTATGATTTATGGCGATTAACTTTCCTAACATATTATATGTACACCCAGCTGCAAAAAGTAAATACCCACTTTATGGATGAATTTCATAAAGTGGCTAGGCACTTTTGTAGCCCACTGTACCTATTAGATAGATACTTTTATTATTAATTAAGTGACTTTGGTTGAAAATCAATTCGTGTTTCTTTAACAAAAGTATACCTAAATGCTTTAATGTATAATTCCATTTAGTTTTAGTCCAAGTAAAGTTAAGTAGAATATCTTTTTGAGAGTGCCATAACGAGCATCAAGTTTGTGGCTACTCGTTCTTTAATTATCTTCTAATTCTTCCGCGAAATGAACACGGTCATAAAACGAATGGGAGTCTATAAACTGGCTTTATGTAGGATTTTCACAGTATCTTTGAGTTCATAGAGTATTTTATGACCTAAAGTTATTCGGTTATTACTACCCGCAGCAGAGGTTATAAGTAGTAAAGATTTGCTCATTATAAATATGTTCATTAAGTAAACTTATAGAAAATATTATCGTAGATGTACTTGAGATATCAACATTATATTGTTAAAAGATAAGCCTGTATAGAGCTTAGCAGTGGGTAACTTATATTGGTGTGCAGTTAAGGCGCCGTGAGTTCAGGGCTATAACCGCGAAAATCGAATTTCGCAAATTGCGGCCATCTTTCTCTGTCTTTATTGGAGTAAAAGACAAAGATTCCCCCAATTTGCGAATTTCGGTTTTCGCGATAGATAGGCCCTCAGGTCCTTCTCCGAACGCAGCTAGCTGAGCACGGAGCGGACGACTGTGCGTGCGTGCTGGCAGCGGCATCGCGTATATCATTGTTAATATGTTTATTTAGATTTAACAAAAAAATCAACAATAAAATGACTACATATTCAATACGCCCTGTACGGTCGAGCCTACCTTTTGTGTAAAAATATTTACTAATTTTGCGTTTTAGAGCAAGTTCGTCACGGTTGCTACTCATATTTTTTGGCAGCCGTATTATGATCTAAAAAAGCGGCCAAGTGCGAGTCGGACTCGCCCATGAAGGGTTCCGCACCATTTATGACGTATTAAAAAAAACTACTTACCAGATCTCGTTCAAACCAATTTTCGGTGGAAGTTTGCATGGTAATGTATATCATAAATTTTTTTTTTTAGATTTTTCATTCTGTTATTTTAGAAGTTACAGGGACACACATTTTTCACTCTGGAAGTGTCTCTCGCGCAAACTATTCAGTTTAGAAAAAAATTATATTAGAAACCTAGATATCATTTTTGAAGACCTATTCCACTATCCCACTATAGATACCCCACACGTATGGGTTTGATGAAAAATTTTTTTTTTTTTAATTTTATGACGTATTAAAAAAAACTACTTACTAGATCTCGTTCAAACCAATTTTCGGTGGAAGTTTGCATGGCAATGTATATCATATATTTTTTTAGATTTTTCAGTTTGTTATTTTAGAAGTTACGGGGGGGGGGGACACATTTTACCACTTTGGAAGTGTCTCTCGCGCAAACTATTCAGGTGAGTAAGGTTGCCAGAGCTCAACGAGGGGGGGTCGGGTTTGGGGTCGGCAACGCGCATGTGAATCCTCTGGAGTTGCGGGCGTACATAGGCTACGGAGACTGCTTACCATCAGGCGGGCCGTATGCTTGTTTGCCACCGACGTAGTATAAAAAAAAAACAGTTTAGAAAAAAAATGTTATTGGAAACCTCAATATCATTTTTAAAGACCTATCCATAGTTATCCCACACGTATGGGTTTGATAAAAAAAAATTTTTTGAATTTCAGTTCCTTGTATGGGGAACCCCCAAAATTTTATGTTTTTTTTTTTCTATTTTTGTGTAAAAATCTTAATGCGGTTCATAGAATACATCTACTTACCAAGTTTGAACAGTATAGCTCTTATAGTTTCGGAAAAAAGTGGCTGTGACATAAACGGACAGACAGACGGACATGACAAATCTATAAGGGTTCCGTTTTTTGCCATTTGGCTACGGAACCCTAAAAAGAACCCTTATAGGATCACGTGTGGCTGTCTGTCAATCCATCTGTTATAACCGATTTAATCGATTTGGTATAATGTGTAGGTGGTTCTATTATATTATATTATAGAGCTTTCTTGTGCCTTGATTTGACATGGATCTAGATTAATGAGATGTACTCGGTCTAAGGTTTTACATCTTGACAGTGCACCGTAAGCCTGCCCTTTGCTAAATATTGAGGAGCCTATGTCAAGAAGAGCGCCTACAAGACTAAAGCCTTGTGATTTGTGGATAGTAATAGCATATGCTAAGCAAATAGGGAATTGTTCCCAATGAACATATGCATTACTTAATATCTGAAACTTAGTCTTGACACGTTCTAATTCGTACATTAAATTGTGATTAAATTTGATTGTAATTTTATGTGCGTTATTGCTGTTGACGTCCCAATGTACCTTTTATATTTTTCCAATGGATCCGTTTACTAGCCCCTTACTGCCATTTATGTTTCTTCGCAACATTACACGTGCACCTATTTTTATTGTGATAACATTTTCCAAGCCAGCGGTTAATGATGAATCATTTTCGTTATTTTTCAGTACTTCCTTTGCTCGTGTTTTTAAATACTGTAGACAGTCTATTTCGTATGTGGAATTTAATTTAATTTCTGGTTTTTCCATACTTGCCAACATTGTATTATTAAACTGATATTACATATTTTTAGTGGGGAATAGGTCGGAAAGTAGGAAAATGGTCGTTGCGGTTTTTAGCGGTCAATTTAAGGAGTCGATTAGACAAAGCACACCTATCTTGACTTGTTATTACACCCATTATTACTCGATCCAACATTTGGCCAAAAAGTTGGTCGTTTTTTGCCTCATGTTTATTGTGAATTCGTCATAAGAAAATAGTTCTTTCCATTCATTTGGAACGCTAAGGGAGCCTAAACATTTAAGTACATCTTCACTTCAAGTCGACTTCATGTTTTCGAATGGCGACAGTTGTCTCACTGGAGGTAGTTGCAGTAGATCGCCAAACAACACTATATGAATTCAAAATGTATGTTTTCTTTTTCAATCTCATTTTTAATAATGTTCTGTTTCCAGATTTTCCCCCCTATGTACCCTACTGATAGCCTACCTTGTTGCCAAATATCAAGTTTCTAGATCATCTGGAAGTGGGTTAGATTTTTGATCTTTATCATTATATGATATTTATTTTTTCAATCAAATTTTCAACAATTTTCTGTTTTTAAATTTTTCCTCTATAGCCTACCTTGTTGCCCAATATCAATTCTTTAGGTCATCTAGAAATGGGTTAGGATTTTGACCTAAGTATATCAATGTATGATTTTTATTCAATCGAGTTTCCAATAATTTTCTGTTTTCAGATTTTTTCTTCTATGTACATCAATTAGCCTATCTTGGTGCCAAATTTCAATTTCTAGGTCATCTGGAAGTGGGTTAGGTCTTTGATCTAGGTATATCAAAATATGTTTTTTTTTTCAATCGTTTTTTCAATATTTTCTGTTTTCAGATTTTTTCCCTATGTACACATAATAGCACCTTTTTGCCAAATATCAAGTTTCTAGGTCGTCTGGAAGTAGGTTAGGTTTTTGACCTATATCAATAGGTATATGATTTATTTTCAATCGAATTTTAAATAATTTTCTGTTTGTAGATTTTTCACCTATGTACACCTTATAACCTGATGATGATGATGATGTCCTCCCAGACGTATCCGTCGACGGCGACATCCTGACAAATAAAAGGGTCTTAACTATTACGTGCATGGGCGCGGACGTGGCTTGCGAATCCAAATTTTGTTTTAAAAGTCCGGCAACACGAATCACAGTAGAGCTGCCCAGATGCGTTGTATGTGTAATGGTAGGAGGGCTTGGGCTGAGTTTTTCGGACCTTATAACCTACCTTGATGCCAAATTTCAAGTTTCTAGGTCACCTGGAAGTGGGTTAGGTTTTTGATCTATAAGTCAGTCAGTCACAAAAATGCCGGTTTTTAAACATTAATTTATCAATAACTGTTTGAGCTACGTTTATGAAATTATGTAATTTAGCCAAGCTAATGGGCTTGAATAACTGTGCCAAATTTCATGTGTGTAGGTTAAATAGGTTTCAAGTTGTGAAGGGGTCAAAAGTAGCTCGAAATGGTTCGTGTAATATTACACACGGTTGCGTCGCCAGTTCCTTTTTCTTTGAACTTGGCTGGACACGCTACCGCGTGTCTAGATTATCAATTAAAATAAGAAATCTACCTGGAGCGTTTACATTCCTCACCTCAGCTAGACCGTATCTCTTTTACAGTATGTAGCCGAAGCGAAGAAGGCTGATTAAACTATACATTACCTATCACTTAAAAATATAATAGAGTTTTCTCAGTCATTATACTATTATAAAATTTCTACCTACCTTCTTAACGTTTTGTTATAACGTCCATAATCTTTTATAAAACAGTACGATTCGAACGTACACTGACATAAGAATGATATTAGAATCATGTTAGTTAGTTATCGTTTATTTCGCTCATAGGTGTCCGTACATGTTTATTGGCGCGAGCGAAACAGAGGATAACTAAATATGTAACATGATTCAAATATCATTATGATGACAATGTACGTTCGATTTGGCCTGTTGTCATTATTGGAAAAACTTGTTACTTATCTTTTTCAAACCCTCGCAAGTCACAAATACTTGAAGAGTAAATACGATAGTTAGAGTTACTTCCACTTTGAACCCGGAAGGTCGGTCGAACTATCTTCCAAATGGGAAGTTCCTTCGATCAATTGTCTGGTCAGTAAGCCACTGTATCTAACGAGTTGTGATCAAACTTAGTCCTCGTCGATGGGTAAATGCCTATAAGCCCTATAGGACCTATACAATAGTGACAGTGGCTGCAAAGGCGTAATACAATACCTAATATTTTATAGACGTTGCACCGTTTTTTTATCGAGAGTATTAAGAGGAATTCCAGTTGTAATTTTTCCATACAAACGCTCTCAACTGTTTCCTCCATGTATTTTTAACCTAGAGCAATGATCTTTTCAAATAAGATCAATATCATCAATAACTGTGCCGCTATGTTTTGCTTTTTTGGATTAGAATTTATTATGAAGAAACTAACAGCGCCTCGAAAATCACTAAACGGCTCATTGAATTGGTTGCAAATAAAGGCGCAGTATACAAATATGACAACAAATATCCAAAAAATCAAAACATAGCGGCATAGATTATTTCTTCCTCTTGCAGTTTCTAAAATTTCAAAATGATTGGTTGCGTTTTGGAGGAGGAAACAGTCGAAAGCGAAGCCTCGATTTTTGAGTTTTTTGCGTGGGAATTTTAGTCCAAGCTGCATCAGTTGTCCTTATCGCACGCACGTACTCCCGCTCACCGCAGCGCGACAGAAAGATAGCTTCAAAAATTCGAGATTTTAAAAGTTGCTCAGCTAGGAATTGCTCTTAAATAGTTTAATTAATAGATTTTGAAATATGAAGTGCGGATTGAGTCGTCGAGTGGATATGTTAACTTGTTTTTTTTATATCTGTAATAAAATACTTTCTCGCAGAAAACTAGCCTTTTTCATTAATGAGCTTGGTCAATATCATGCTTGCGGGTAGCCACAATCAGCCACATGCCCGTATTTTCACTATGACTGACAGAACCATGTACGCGGTCCGCGTTTCCTCGTCGGATACCTCATTAGCCTAATTCAGTCGCGGAACGGCCGAGCTTTATTTAACAAATCAGTGTAATCAGAGCAGTTACATAACCTATGCCTAGTGATGTGTGGCTCAAGTCCCACCCCTGGAAGCGCAACGTCGGATGTAACTATCTACTATACAGTGACATATGTTGCTCTTGCATGAATGCATCCTATTGATGCTCAAGCTCGCTAGCTAATGAGCTAGAATTAAGCTAGGCGATCAACTGCGCCGTCTGTAGAGATCTATCGGGGCAACGTGTGGTAAATAGTGGGACAGACTGTTCTCGCTGACTTGTGGTTTTCCTCGTTAAGTTATCTTGGCTATGGCGCCAAATTAACTTAATGCTATGAGTTTCTCTGCAAATCCAGTGGCGGATTAACCGAACAGCAGAAAAAGCATATGCTAAGGGCCCCGCGCCTAAGCGGGGCCCCGCGCTCCGACCCTGACCATGCGATTTCGGCACGCGGAACCGGCCAAGTAGAACTCGCACTCCGCGGATCCTGTACCACCACATTTTATTTACAATGTATTTTTTTTTTCGTAACTCAGTAACAATATTGATCAATTATTATTATTTGTTATTATCCTGTCTATTTTTCTTTACTACGATACCAAATTTAAAGATTTTTTTAGGCTTACGCAAAGACCTAGAGCAGAGTTTAGCATAATACCGAAGGTGCAGAGTGTTAGGGAAGGTGCAAACTTTTGTGTATGGCTAAGCTGCAGGAAACAGCAGAGCTCGGAAACGAACAAAAGAAGATACTGTGTTTAAAAACATATTAGTGAAAAGCAAGGAAGGATGATTTATTTACTAATTATTATTTCAAATAACAAATTGCACCTTACAGCTAATGCCTAATGATGATCAGCTTTGAGCCCGTAGTAGGCCAAAGGACGCGCTCCTCTACGGCTGGCCGGGCCCAAAATATGCCGAGTTGCTGCAAAGCCGTGATACATATGATCTAATTGTCAAAATGTTATAAAAAGAAAACAGCGGGGCCCCTATGCAGGGCTTTGCATTCGCATAAGCCGGATGTAAAGCCCTACATACGGCCCGATACCCAAAGCATCCCAGCAAGTCGCACTTTCGAGCAAGAACTAAGGCCGAGCAGCAGGCGAGCCGAGATCAATTCCAAACTCTGTTCTCCTACAATTCAGTCTTTGCATGGTGGCGCGCCGTGATTGAACGCTCCGGGCCTCCACCCCACGGCCTCGTTCACACTCTGGCATTGATTTCATTCTAGACTCTGCTTTCCTGCAGCTTGGCCTTCGGTTTCGCACGGGAACGCTACGAAATCGGGTGGTCCGATCGGTCCGGATATTCAGCTCGTGGGGCTCAGCCTTCGGGCTTGTTTTTTGGCTCACTTAGCCATTAGTTCCCACTTCTTAGGTCTGACTCACTTTTCACCTATTTTTACAAGCTTTTATTAAACTTAATAATCTTGATGTTGTTAAACAGTATCCCTACATGCTTTAACTTGTAATACTCGTAAGTTGTTTTCAAAACCTGCAAACCATCTGCAAACTATTTTTTTGACCATTTGTCAAAATTTGGCAAAATCGACCTAATCTGATGATGAAAACCGAAGGTAAGGAGGAAACCTATATAAAAGAAAGGAACTGTGATAAAATAACCCAACTTCATTAAGATTAGGCTCTTTTAAAATGTATTAGTAAAAAAATAAAAAGATCGAAATTCCTCCCTACATTTTTTTTTCTTTCGGAGCGATTATTTCCGAAAATAATAACTTTATTTAAAAAAAGGTTTTTGGAGACCATTATTCGTTTCGAAAGAGCTTATCCAACCATACGCCACACTACAGGGTCAAAGCAAAAAAATATCAAAGTAAAAACATTTTGTACGAGAGGTATCCTAATTTTTTTTATAGTTTTTATTTTACCCGTTCTGTCGCAATGCATGATTTATGTATCCATGCCAAATTACAGCTATCTAGCACTAAAGATCACGGAGCAAACCCTCGGACAGACGGACATGGTGAAACTGCTTATATAAGAGTTTCTAGGTGACTACGAAACCCTAAAAAATACACTGCATAACATGTTAAAAACTAATAGAGAACGAGTGGACAAAAATTAAGACATCGTAAAAATGTTGTGATGGTACTGAATCCTCGGGGTGCGAATCCGAGTCGCACTTAATCATTTTTTTTTCAAACCAGGGGGGCCCCGCGAGCTATTGTGCTAAGGGCCCCGCGCCTTCTTAATCCGCCCCTGTGCAAATCCATTTGTAAATGGCTGTTATACAACCAGCACTTAAATATATCGAAATTGAGAGTAAAGTTGACTTATTCCTACTCAACTCATTCGACCAAATACAGATGCCTACTTTTTTAGGATTCCGTAGTCAACTAGGAACCCTTATAGTTTCACCATGTCCATCTGTCTCCGAGTGCTAGAAAGCTACAATTTGGCATGGATACATAAATTAATCATGGCGACAAAATGGTAAAAAATACGGATTTTTCGCTTCAATCCTATGGTGGTGTCGTTGGATAGGTAGTCCAAAACGAATTGGGGTTTTTCGATAAAGTGAATATTTTCGGACATAATCGCAAAATTGGCTTATAAGGCCACGCGAACTCCCGGGGGTTACGAACTTCCGGGTTTAAATAAACAATTACCTTCTAGTGTCAAATAAAAACCGTTAACCATTAATAAAAGCGTCTTCATTTCAACTATTTCGTGTATACCTTATCCTATTGTAAGTACAAAGTTTCAGAGCAATCTAGCTAGTAGTTTTAAAATGAGAGCGTAACTACGTTTGTACGGAGAACCGAGCTTGCTGCGGACTTTTAACTAATTTGTCTTCATTATGTTATTTATAGATAGAATCAACTAACTATATGCTCGTTGATTGCCACGGCCACATCCTCACAGCAATGCCTCACGACATGAGCAGGCATGTCGACAAGCTTGTATACAAACAGCCACGGTGGCTTTGCCATCGAGGCTTAGTTCGGTTTACGCGTTACTGGCGCCGTAAACTCTGCATAATCTCGGATTATTGTACATTCAATGAGATGCCCAGTTAATTTAACAGGTTATAACTTCCAAATTTGAGGTTCATGGAGGCCTAACCTTAGTGATAAACGTTATAATACAATTGCGCTAGAGCTTGAGTAAAATTCAATTCAATTTCATTTTCATTAACTCGGGTGAAACTCAGGTGAAAGGCACCATTTCAGTCTCAGACTCAAAAGTCAAATTCTCAAGAGAGAAAAGTGTGCCTTTCACTCCTTGGTTTAACAATCTACTGTTTTCGACTTTAAAGTCTTCTTGAGCTTGTTGTAGGACTTAATCAATATGTGTAAAAATGACAAAAAATATTAAATTATCATATATTATCTATAATGCTTATATTATTTTATTAATTGAAAATGGCTGCTATTGTAATCGCAGTAAAATTGGATCATGTGCGGCTTAATTTTGGCATTGTGCGAGTATCCGATTATCCAGATGACTATTCAAATTGGATCGCGGCTGCATTGCTGGCCGCAGGTGGTTTGTCCGTATAATGGTTTTATTCATATCTAATCACTGCAAAATTTAGATTTGTATTGTTAAATGGTGAAACCAACTCTGTCTATGGTCTTTAGACATACCATAGCTACCTCTAGTTATGATTATGATACTAATAAATGATCAATAAAATTGTTTCAAAATAGAATTCCGTATTTCTTATTTTATCAATTGGATTAATTGCGCTTCATTATAATAAAATCATGTTACCATCAGTCATCATCATCTTCTTCTTCCTCGCGATGTCCCGGCATTTTGCCACGGCTCATGGGAGCCTGGGGTCCGCTTGGCAACTAATCCCGAGAATTGGCGTAGGCACTAGTTTTTACGAAAGCAACTGCCTTCTGACCTTTCAACCCAGAGGTTAAACTAGGCCTTATTGGGATTAGTCCGGTTTCCTCACGATGTTTTCCTTCACCGAAAAGCGACTGGTGAATATCAAATGATATTTCGTACATAAATTCCGAAAAACTCATTGGTATGAGCCGGGGTTAGAACCCGCGACCTCTATATTGTAAGTCGCACGCTCTTACCGCTAGGCCACCAGCGCGTCTGATCATCAGTCATCATCATGTTATAAAATAAATTAATCAGTCTCAGGAAAAAGTAACACTCTGTCTGCTAATTTGGTTGTGCCAGAGACTAAGTAAAACAAGTAAAGTAAGTCATAGTAATCCAAGACGGCAACCTCCGTACAACACCGCGTTTCTCGCGGGTTTTTAGGGTTCCGTAGCCAAATGGCAAAAAACGGAACCCTTATAGATTCGTCATGTCCGTCTGTCTGTCCGATTATGTCACCGCCACTTTTTTTACAATTGTCCAGTTTTAGCTTTATACGTAATAAGATCTGTCACCTGCTGTTATTTATGATTTCTAAACTGTCTAAATTTGACTGACCGCTAGCATATGCATACAGTGCAATTAAAGCATAATAAAGAGCATTAGAGGCATATTCTTATTTAATGGTGCCATCTTGTTTTTGTTTTAAAAATTTGGAACTTACATAAGTAGGGTTAGTTAGGGGCCAATTAGGTTTTCCAATACTTTTATTTTTGTGCGTTTTTATTAATGTAGGTACCATTGTACGAACGAGAAAAGCTTGACCGCGGATTTTTACGGTTTGTATGTGTATGGTGCTTTAGGTATGTACAAAAACCTAAGCAATTAAAACAAGAAGAAAATTACTAAAGACAAAATTGCTCTAATGCAGCTTTCTGCTTAATAAATAAGTAGTTTCTACCTTCTCCCGAACTTTCCATACAAATTTCCCAAAAAACAATTCCGTAGGTAAATGCAAGTATTTATAAGTTATAACCTCTCGGTTATACTAGGGCTATGATTTACTCAGTATTTACCTGTTTCTAGCAGTTACAGTGAGAATCGACTGTTGAGAATTTATTATAACTGTCGATTAATCATTATTAATTACCTATTCTTAGGAATATGTATGTACCTACATACTTTTCCATGCTGCCTTAACGTCACAGGATAACAATAAACCTATCTAAGCGTACGCGCGGTCCTGAAATTGATCGGCCTAATCCTATGGAGAGACTCGTCACGCCAGTTAACTAAGCAGGCTATATCTATGCTAAGGCATGCCTGGTTTACCTAAACCGTTTACTTTGTATGAGAAACCTGCACAAACTTTTACCCCTGACCTATTTCAATCAAACACGTGGATTCCAAGCATGATTAACAGAAAATATATTACATTATGATAGTTAAACTAAAACCAACCGCTGATCGAGTAGCTAAGACTATGAAACCGATGATGTAACTATAATAATATTTATTACTACTTATAGTATAAGATAGTAGCCCTCTGCTACTCCTCTGTAAGCAGACTGCTGTTATCTCCCTCTGCAATCGAACTCAGTAGGATTAATACTACTTTATAAATAAAATACGATTAATAATACTACTAATAATACTATTCGCCAACAGTCTTCAGTTTGGCGAAGCTTTTGTATGTATATAGTCATAAGTATTTTTTTGAAATAAATTAAATTAAAAAAATAATGTTTATTCTCTATTTTTACCCAAAAAATAACAATAAAATTTTACTCCGTATCGTTACAAAGACAGCTTTTCTAAAATATCAAGACACAATGAGAATGCAGCTATACAACAGGAAATTATGGAAACTTTTGCGTCACTTTGCTATAGCAAAATCGTGAACCTTCTTGTTTAAAGTTTCAATTGAACTAAAGAGTAACTAAAGAACTCGCTTTAACAGCAATGCCATTTTAATAAATATTTGGGTTCGAAAAAACGAAATACAAACAATTTACATTGGACATCGCAGGCTTATACGGACCAGACAGATGATTATGTTGCGCCAGCCGGCGCTAAAAGGATTATTCTGTTTCAGAAACAAACGACTCGTGAATACCGCAACTGCCAAGCTTGGCAACCTGGCATGCCTTGCTACTATTTATACATATGTATGCACAAGACACGTCCTAACCTAAACATTTTAAAAATGACTGGAGAACGTATAAGAATTCTGAGCCACGTGTCAGCAGCATCGTCAAACGACATCGCGCGGCGTGTCTGGCTGCGTCGTACGACACGCGAAACAAAAGAATCACTTGTCGTGCGACGTACAATTATTTCAGGAGGACGGAATAAATGTTCTTTATAAGAATTTGTGTTTCTTGTTATATAGTTTTTATCTACACAGAGACGTAATTGACCGGAACACGTTATTAACTTATTAAGATACAAAGCTGCTTTTATGCTCCTTAAAGATTACTTATAGTTGCTGTGTCTCGTACCTAAATACAACATGGAAAAAAAGTTTGCTGTCAGTCTAACTCTTTTAATGCACTTTTGGAGCTCGTTTGATCTGACAATCTGTTTTAACTTTTTTAGCATTAGAACAAAAATAATACTCAATACCGTATTCAAGTTATAATTGTTACATATTTGCCGCGACTTATTTTTCAAAAGTGTTTTTCAATTAAAAGACACGTCGTAATCGATATATATATATAATGCTATGATGCTAAAAAAACGGACTAGAATAACAAAGCGAAATTTCTAAGAATTATGTATTTTCCCCACTCCATGTTGACGGCGATGTGGTAATTACGTCGCACTCGTGCTAAACTAACTCGAATTTGTTTACATAAGTAATGTAAGCAGATTTGGGTACATAGGTACACGTGCTAATGAAAACATAAAAAAATATCAAATATAAGTAAGTTTAACATTATCGATACCAACGTATTAAAATTAGGTAACAACAGGCGGATTTTATGCTAAAATGTGATATCTCCCAATAAATAGCTAAGTATGTATTTATGAGGGAAACATAAGTAAGTTAACTAAGTAGATACTTACACATACGGAAACTACTTACTGTTAAAATCTATTTTGCTACAAGTGCACAATAAAACAGCGGCACTAGGTATGTTTACTTACTTCATAATCAGTGTTTTGTCTCAAAATTATTTCTTGCCTTCTAGCTCGTTCTCAAAACAAAGTTACCCGCACATACTAGCGCCTCGAGGGCCAGTAATTTTCTTATCTTCGGTAGACATCCTTATGAGTTCAGTTCAGTTATTTATTCAGTAACACCATTAAGTGTGTATGAAACATAATTATACAATAAATCAATAATCAATATACACATTACTTAACATTACAAAAAAAAAACTTAAAAATAAACAGAAAAAAATATTTACAACAATCATTAATGTTATACAATATGTCAAAAACCTTGAATAAAATATGTATAAGTGCCTAGTGAAATAATTAAAATAACGATCGTGTGTGTACGTGATATCAACTATTCTGAGAACTAACTATGCTAACCAATGACTAATAGCACGCCATCCACGCCGATCGAACTTCAAACATTTGCATTTCTTACTATTTACTTGTTCGTCTACGGACGGATGGAGAAAAATCTGTTCTATCTAGACTGAAGGAGAATAAAACTGTAAAATATAGCCTCGAGTTATTCTCAGTTTACATTGGTCGCTGATCTTGCTTGCCTTTACAAGTATTTCTTGGTTAAACATAGTCACCCTGCTGGATTCAAACAAAAATTTTAAGTACTCTATCCATTTCAAGGTGGTTAACACATTTCACATAAACCTGATAAAAATATACCTATGTAGAGCACAACATAACTATTCATCTTCCGAGTAAGTACAGGATACAACTACGTATATAATATATACGACACAATGGTGTTCTGGTACATAAGGAGTACAATGCGTAAAATGAGGGCACACGGAAGCGGCATGTGATTTAAGGAAGACGAACCCAGATAATAATATTCCTGAAACGGATTTAACATAACTTAGTGGAAATCAACTCCGCTACAAAGGATCTGAATTTAAATACTGCACCTAAATCGGTGGTGTCTGGGATACCAGCCCACTGTTTATTCTGTATATAGAAGGATTGAAGGCCGGTAATCCCCGCCAGGCTCCGCTTCGAGAGCTGCTTATGTTTTTTAAATTTAAGAGATTCAAATGAGCCCCAAAATATTGTTTAAATTTTAAGAGGTAATATAATCATTTCAAAACAGGTAAACAAGATAAAGGTTTCTTTTGTAGAATACTCTCAAGTTGTTTTTCATCAAATAATCGTGGTGAACAAATAGGTTATTTATTTCAACATTACACGGATTTCAGCATGATGACTTTCAGTATTTCATCAAAAGCGTGACTCGACTCCTCGAGTGTTTGAACAATGATGAGATGACGATAAATAAACATTTTACTGGAATTGTACATATTTAAACACTAACGAGGCAAAAGTGTTTAGAATGCTTCTGAAAACTAGTCTAATTTAAGGTATCTTAAACGACATCACGATTCTATTCTATTCGGATGACAATATTTTAACTTATGCAATTGCACTTAATCAATCCTCAAGAGAAAGTAACTACACAACGAGTGAGTAAATTTTCATGAAATACTTCCTTTTCTTTTAAAAATGTATGAACGTATGTACCACAGAAATCATGAAACAAAATATTTTTATTGAATATTCTAGAATATGATTAATATGCACCATAGTCGAGACTTGCCATTTTTAGGGTTCCGTAGTCAACTAGGAACCCTTATAGTTTCGCCATGTCCGTCTGTCTGTCTGTCTGTCTGTCTGTCTGTCTGTCTGTCCGAGGCTTTGCTCCGTGGTCGGTAGTGCTAGAAAGCTGAAATTCGGCATGGATATATAAATCAATAAAGCCGAAAAAGTCGTACAATAAAATATAAAAATTTAATTTTTTCGAGGGTACCTCCCCTACACGTAAAGTTTGGGGTGAATTTTTTTTTTTTTGCTTCAACCCTTCAGTGTGGGGTATCGTTGGAAAGGTCTTTCAAAATTAATAGGGGTCTTGAACAAAATTTTTTAGTGAATATATTCGGAGATAATCGCTCCGAAAGAAAAAAAAATGTGTCCCCCCCTCTAACTTTTGAACCATAGGTCCAAAAAATATGAAAAAAATCGTGGAAGTAGAGCTTAAGAAAGACATTAAATGAAAACTATAGCAGACATGATCAGTTTAGCTGTTTTTGAGTTATCGCAAAAAGTTTCTCCCATAGTAAAAAGACTTTAATTAGGTACTGATTATGCAGCCTATTTGTTTAACTCGCGTGAAAGGTACCGTTTCATCCCTTGGTTAACAATTTACTATACTCTAAGCTCCAATTTAGCTTATTGTGACGGAAGAGTAACTACGGAACCCTACACTGAGCGTGGCCCGACATGCTCTTGGCCGATTTTTAAAGTTCAAAGTGAGTCCTTAGATGTCTATAAGAAGTTTGTTTCCTTCTCATTTCAATTTAAGAATTAAGCTTAGCTGTAAAGCGACTTTAGAATAATACCTATCCCTACCTATTTCTAGCGCTAACTTGCTTTTTAATTCATGGTGGAAAATCCCCGCGACACCAGTTCAGAGACTAACTAAAAAGTACGGAAAATGGATGACGCTAAACTTTGTTGTCACACCTCACTTCCTTTCCTGTCTATAGCAGGTATTAAAGAGGACCACAGCTTTTATTCGACGCGAGCCAAAAGTGCATATAACGGAAAATGAGTGATAATTGTCATTACGGATAAATACCTATAGAACAGGTATTTTGATAATTGTTCTTACATTTACTTACTTATAAAAAGGTAGGTATATGAAATTATCATAGGTAACATTTACTTTAGGATTTGTTTATTTAAATGCGGAAAGACGTTTCTCTTCGTATTCATATTTAACCCATGCGGGAGCTTCGCAAGTTTACGGCGAGCGATATCCCCGTTACAAAGTCGCCAGCAGGTGAAGCTGGGCGGGCGAGATTTATAGGTGGCCCCGCACGAACTACATATTGTTCACGCCAGCTCCTAACAGGATATTAGATGTCATGCTTTTTCACGGAAAATATCTAAATTGGGTCATGTTTTGACTGCTACCTGTTTTTCATAAAATGAAAGATTTAAACAGAATTAAATGTAAAAAAATGGAAATTGTGTCACTTTAACATTAAATTTGTATTTTAAATATCAAATTGTTTTTGGTGAATTTATAATCTTGTGTTATTTTATTAGTTGTTATGTGCTTATTTGTATCCTACGGAAACAATATTCTACACGCAAATGCTGTTTCAATCACCGTGACCATAATTGGACAGTTTGGATTGTTGAAAGTTCCATCGTGTAACGAGCCGTGAGCGCGGTGCAGCGGGCGGAGAGCGGGCCTCTCGCCAAGTGAAATTAAATTATTAGCCGCGAAGCGAGACCTCTCACCCACCAGCCAATTCAACTCAAGTAATAGCCCCTCCAGTACCCTCCACAAAATGGAGCCACGAGTAACTCAATTCCTTGATGACGGCTCCTTACTTCAGAATAACAAAGTGCTCAGTTCACCTACCTCGCCGTTAGAACAAAAAGATAAGCCAAGTGGCTGAGGGATAGAATTTTTAAGGAAAATTTTTCATACACATAAACTTTCACAAACATACCTTATTTTTTATAAGCAAATAATGTACATGAGTGCATTTTTTAATAAACTGCTGCCAGTTGATCTGATCTAAAGGAAATAAGCAGGAACTTACCTAAACTATCATAACCAAGTCTTGGAAAAAAATAATGAACTTCGTTTAGTCATTTTCATAGACATGATTAGTAATTTCTTGTTCCATCAGTAGTTATATGTTAACTGCAATTTGTATATGTCTGAATAATTTTTATTTGCAATAATATTACTAAAATTTAAATACATTTTAAAAGAGTCTTAGTGGAGTTACAATTGTGGGATCGCGCGGGCAATAAAGAGATTAGCCGCACTCCGGACGGCATCCAACTTCACGCCATTTTAGTACGCTTTTCACTTCCCTTCTATTTCCAACGGATTTCTGATTTTGACCAAACGGCTCCATGAAGCGACTCGCGCAAACTGGCTGTGACGGACTCGAGAGCAATAACATTATGAATACTGATTATTGGCGGTATTTTATGGTTGCTGACGCCGATCAAAGTTACACTCATGTCGGTGTTTCATAGCGGCACAGATGTAGGTAAATGTTTTATAGCAAACCCGAGCGTGTTGCAGCTGTGCAGGACTCAATCGAGACGGTGCGATGTGATGTGATATAGATTTGTTTTGGGATCGGGGGGGCGATTTCTGAATTTCGAGCGCTCGATTTCGTCACTCGAAAATCAGTAGAAAACGGCGAAATGATATTTTTGAAGTAGGAGCGATAGAAATTGGGAATCGAGTGGAAATTACTACTCGTTTTCAATTCTATTAGAAAAATTTAAATACCTAGTAATGGAGATATTATTAAAGGGAAAACACGAAATCGAGCGATCGAAATCCAAAAATCGCCCCCCAGACCTGCATGCATCGGTTTTATTTTCACCGGTAGCATAGAGTTCTCGGTGCCTTTGAAGCTAAAATGGAGGATAACGTGCCGTGATTTAGGAGTGACTGAATTCATGTTTATTTAATTTGTATAGAACTAATACCATATTGCTCATTTTAGTTCGTGAAATTCATAATGCTTAGCTACGATTCAGTCCGAAAATTCTATGTAGCAAAATAGCAAACAAATATTATTCCAGGATCGTTAATGCAATTGTAGCCTCCTGATAAATTTTATTGTAAATGGAAGAATCGTATAACTTTAGTGTTTTCGTACTAAAAAACATTAAAAGTGATAATGTCGTAAATCGGTAATATAGTGCTTCCGTAGACTATTAAAACATTGGCATTATGCCAAGAGCTAAGAGCTAACTTAATTATTACTGTACCACTGTTGAAATCATAATTACATGTATAATAAGTGACATCAATTAAGTAGCGCAGCTTACTGTAAGTACTTATTTTTAACTATTACATAATTTGTATTTGCATCGGAAATTAATATAATTTTTTTATCAATTTATTTCAATAATCGTCGATATCGTTCTGTAAACATTTACTCAATATTTATACACATACAGCGACCTCAATGAACTTTTGCATTTTAATGGACATTTTATTTGGGCAATAAAATGGAACATTTTTATATTTAACGGCAGCATCCGAAGCATCGTAATAAACTAGTATCTTCAAACGGAACATTAAGACAAAATAATTTCCTTGCATCATAAACCAATGCTTAAAAAAATACTTCTCGTAAGCCGTAAATTTACACCAAGTGGTAACACATTTCGCTTCTTGTATTTATTAGAAACAACGGCGGTTAACATTGATTTGAACACAGAATTCACACAAATATAAAATATATTTTAATTTTCAGCTATACTAACTTATATTGCATAACTAATATAACATGTTGTATACGACACGATTGGTTTTAGTATGAGCTATACGAGTATTACTCTAAACATTAATTTAATTTATTTTTATGAGTGCATCATAATACACTGGTGATTTCGCGAATAAGAACGCTTTCACCCATTTCATTTCGAATAAGATCGAGCATGCTTCTCATGAAGTCAGCCCAATGTCTACATCATTTTGGCCATTTATCTAATGTCATATCCCTAACGATCTATCGTTTCCCATCGGTATTGGAATGTAGCTTTCACGTCTTAATGGACGTCATTTTAATTCTGAGATTAGATTAGATTAGATTAGATATTTATTTGTAAAGTCATGTACATAAGATGTTATTACAGTTATACAGTAAGCTTCCATGACACCCTGTCAGGGCACACAAATTGTCTTATATCTAGCTTAATACTAAATTACAGGCTATGCATGCTATTATTATGTAGTATTTGAATTAATGTAGGTAAAATTAAAAATGAGTCAAAGCGAAAGTTAAATTGAATGGCAATGTTTGGTTAATAACAAATTTTGATAGTGACCTTCTCTTATAATTCGACTATTAATTATATATATTAATTATATATATATTAATTTAATGCTAATTTCATAACGTATTACAAAAAAATATGCTTATTATCCAAAACTTATTTATGATATTAGTTATAAGAAATACATCTTCATCTATCTATTTACAAATTCTTTTAGTAATTGATATCTGCAGTAAAATAAATTTAAACACTTGCCTATCCAAAACTTTATTAATTTCGATATTCAAATAAAATACTTATAGCCTGGTAAAATTGTAATTTTTTTTTTGTTTTGCCGCAGTTGGGTTAAAATAAAAGTGTCACTAGAAAGTGACTCATCTTGATATCTATCAAGCTCACCATCTATAAACTCAAAAATATGTACCTAGCAAACAATAGTATTTTATACAATCGTGATATAATATATAATAGAGAGCTTTTCAGTTGAGTAAGGTTTCAGTTGCCTAAGTAAGGTACGAGGTACGAGATTATTTTTTCCACGAGTCATCAAATATTATACGTTTATTACTATAAAACCTAAATAATTAATGAAAATTGGTAAGTAAATCAGTAGACATAAGACATGAACTATTAAGTCCCGCCCGCGCCCGTTTAGTATTTTCTATGGGATCGCGACGGCACGTGATTGGTATTTTTTTTATAGTTCACTACAGCGTATCAAAATGAATATTATAGTTAAGTTGGGAGGCCCACACATGAAAAGTAAGCAATTATAGTTTGCTATACGAAATCTTAATTCCACCATTACAGTCGACGAGTAGAAAAACAATGTTTTCTGACAGCAAAAGAGACTAAGCCATGATCAACGATATACACACAGTCAATGACACTACAGTGAGAAAAGCATCGCTGGAGCAATTTCCTGAACAAATTTAGACGATTTGTCACTTTAGCAATAAAAAATATCAAATTATAAAAATAGAAAAAGTTCACATTTGACAGATTTACTTGCCTTGGTATTTTGTATTGTAAAATCGCCCTAACGCGGGCCCTACCCTAGGCTGTACAAATTGAATTAGATACTGGCGCGCGGCCAACGGGCACTATACTACAGTATGTTGACATCACACAGACAAGGGCCAATATTTCAAGCACTGTTATAAAAACAATGGCCATTAAGTAGCCTTATTCATAACGAATGGGTTCGCATTTATATGTCACCTCGTACATGGCCGTCATCCATTGCGGACATACAAAATAATAATGTATCGCGACAAAAACTTAACACTTAATTGAGTGTCTTTTAAGTATTTTTGAACGATCACCGCTACCAAAAGAATTTAGAGTACGTCTTTAAACTTCTTCTTCCACAAAGTAAGTTTCGCCGAGCTACCGTTGATCAGTACCCCTAGTGTAAATTTGATTGACATCATAACGTGACGAACGCGTTTGCCTTAAGTCTCATTTTGTATAGGATTTTGAGTTTCCAAAACGTCCCGCTTGGCGCGCTCTTTCTAAATCCAATACAAAATGAGACTAAACGTAAACGCTTTATTTACACTAGGGGTACAGTACCCCTAGTGTAAATAAATTCGATTTCGAAACGTGACGTACGCGTTTGCGTTTAGTCTCATTTTGTATGGGTTTTTGAACAGCGCGCCAAGCGGGACGTTTTGGAAAGTCAAAAATCTCATACAAAATGACACTTAACGCAAACGCGTACGTCACGTTTCGCTGTCGAAAATATTTACACTAGGGGTACTGAAGCCCTATAAATCATTTTCCCGCTATATATCCTTAAGTAGTGTTACGTTGCATACACATTTGGTTTATCTGCATTGCAGCTGAGTGGCTAATTCCCGGGAGCCCTCCGGTCGTCCGGGTAATAAAAGCGGCGTAAAACAGCTACAAAGCCGAAAGCAAATGTACGAGGAAGACACATGGCTACCTAATGCCTAATTGACCACGCCCGACGTCCTCTCGCCCTTCTACAACCGCGTAGCTCGAAAATTAGTCAAACCTAAAATATTAACTAAACTAAATTAAGCACGCTCTAAAGCACAAGTAATTTGTTTAATTACTAAATAAGTAATCTTTTTGTCAAGTTACTAAGACAATATAATGGCACCTTCAGTCCTTAAATTATAGAGAAATTATGGTGGCATTTTCGATTTGGTTTTTCATCGCGGGAACTTAGTGCAATTGGGTACCTGGCAATTTAGTGATGTCAATTGTTAAAAATGTGAACTAGGAAAATTCATAAGTGGTTATAATATGGTATCAATAAAAATGGGGTTCTGGATATACCTCAACTTATAGACTAATTAAGTACCTATTTATCTCTCTTCTCTCGTTATAACTTAAGCTGTGTCACGAAAAAAACAATTATAATACAATAACTTAAACTGAAAGCAATAATCTATAGATACAATGTATAGAATGAAAAATTGATAATGTAATTCGAAATGCTGGGTTATTGAATAACAGTGCTAAATTAAATACTTAAATCTTTACTTCCCGGCCCACCGCAAATGGTCGCCTCTCGAAATTATTTCAACGGAGGCAACATTTGCGGCTCAGATAAAAATCTGTAAAAGCCCTCTCGCTGCGTTCCCCAGCCGCGAACTACAATTAACGCTCTCTGGTCTACTTGGGCTCCTAAAAATGGAATATAAATGTCAGCAGAATTCTTGCCAAATGGTCCCGATTTTCTTTTGTCGCCATTCAGCCTAGGGGCATACTGCCCAAACGGTGAATAAAATTTGATACTGCCGTTCAATGGCATCTTTTATTTATTTCAATTTTATAATCTGTTCTTTGAAACATTACGACCGGTCGATCTGAATATTCTTGCAATAAAAATGGCTATCTAAAAAATTGCTTCGGGAGAGCAGTTGGAATAAGTTCTCCGGAGTCGTAAAGTTCGCCTGAAGCGAATATATAAACTGACGCGGCGTGCGCCGGCGTTGGCGGCGCTCCAACGCTACTCTATCGTATCGGTACCGCTCGTCTACTCCCGCTATTAACAAATTATTCGACGGTCTACTTAAAACAAACTTTTAACAGTTATAAGAATCTTAGTAAAGGTGTTTCATATGAAGTTATGACCTATTTATTTCGCAGTTGCAACTTTTATTGCCATTTATTTTTTATCTTAATTACCTGGCTAGTGGTTACCTGCAAACCTACTAGAATTTATGTAAACGAAGCACGAAAGCCAATTTCAGTACAAATCCTCGGTTGAGTAAACGTTTAAGTTTAACAACTTTGCCTTTTCTCCGCACATTAGAGTGGTCGAATACGTTACAGAACTAACGTTACGTACGTTAGGTACTTAAACCAAGTGTATAAGAGTAGTCGAATATTCCATGCTCTTATTGCATAACTTTTCAGGAACCTGCGTTTCGCTCTTTCCGTCGTCGACTATATTTTTCCTGATAAGATGGCGATCTGGGTTTATCGTATATTTAATTTAAAATTATTAAAAGCACAACACGAAAAACACTTGATCTCGTCTAAATCCAAGCTCAACTTATAGGTATTACGTGGTACATATGCATGTATAAAACACGGAGCATGGTCGGTTTCGCGGTTTATTCTTTTTGCGCGGTTTTGTTCAGTTTTCGGTAACAGAAGTTAAAAGTTGGTTTACTCTGAGTGCCTCGGGAAAAAAAGCAAAGCGATTATCTCGCAGTGTTTGCTGCTTCCAAGTTTGTACAGAAGCTTGTTATGTGAAGTTTTCATTTTCACATCGAATCTTTTTAGTTTTTCTTAACAAGTAGCCTGGTGTGGCAAGAAGCCTTTAACAAATGGCCCAAACCTAATAGGGGATAGGTATCCTATCCAAGAATAGATGTTGTTTGCTATTTTTATATTTTCTAATGTAAATTTAGCAAAACCAATTCAATCAGTAACACATAAATATTTAATAGTGTTGTGAAACACGATAAATATATGAGGAAATATTACTGCAATGTTCTGCTGCCAGAGAGCAGCACTATCACATATTTTAAACTATAAAATAACTTATAGATACTATCTATGCCTTAAACAGTTTTTTGAGAAGTTTTTACATATACTTACTTTACTCTTTGGTTTTTGACTATGACATTGGTACATCAAGGCAGTTTGTTTACAGAGGCCTACCGCGAAACGTGAAAATCGAAATTTCGTTATCTGCCTCTTCATCGCTCGAATATACAAGAGTGATAGAGAAGCAGATAACGAAACTTCGATTTTCACGTTTCGCGGTACGCCCTCAGTATGTGCTAGAAGCGCCCCCTATACGCAGTGTTTTGCGTAATATCCCATATTGTACGTAGTATACATATATAATATCCTACAATAAAGATTTAGTATTTTCGGTACCATTAAAAGCAACGGATTTGATCCTTACCAGACGCGTCAGTGTTTAATTTTTCTTTTCGTGTCGAGGTTCCTTTTTTCACAATAGGCAGCGGTATTGACTGCCCTGGCTAGCACGTGTTTAATATAGAATTATCCATAGTTACAAGAGATTTAATTAAATTATTATTGTTGTTTCAGTGATGTAGCGTAGCGCTGTAAGCGGACAGGTGCACAGAGCAGGCACCGCAGTGCGCGCTCCGAGCGCGAGGTGCGGCGCGGGCGCGGTCGAGTAGCGCGGCGCGGTGGCGGGTGCGCGCGCGGCAGGGGGCGCGGGGGCGGCGCATGCACGCCACCGGCCACACGGACCGCTCGGGCGGCGGCGGCGGCGGCGGCTCCTGGCGCTTGCCGCCCGACGAGACCCTACAGGTCGCCGACCCCAAGTCAGCCAAGGAAGAGGTAACCTCTAAACTCGTTGACATAAAGACGTTAAACCGTGCTCCGTAAACGTAAAGTACAGCTAACAGAGCAATAAGAAGTATCGGCCCGATTCGAAGAATGAGATACGATAACTTCTGGTTTAGATAAGTTCTCATTTAGATATCGTATAATTGACAGAAGCAGCTCGATTCGGGCAACGAATGTCACTTTGACGTTAGAAATATCGTAGATAGATCTTATTGGGATCACAGCGGAATCGAAATAAACGTCAATTTTGACATGTCGTTCAGATATCGATTTATTAAAGATCTTTCCAAGATCTTAAACGTGTCTTAATAATTTTTTGAATTGGGCCGTATGGCTTCGAAACCAGGTGACGAGGGTTATGAATCTCAACTGACACGTGTATCAATGACGTAATAAATGCGGGGGCATATTCCGATTGCAATAACAGGTTATAAATTTGATCTAGATTTGTTCAAAGAGCATATAATCACTACGTGGATTTGTTATGGATATATCTATCAGTGTCAAAAGTAACATTTCTTCCACCTCACGCCTCACGTTCAGTAACAATAGACGCCATGCTACGCCGTAGCTCGTAGCCGCCTTTTTCCGCTAAATACTCGTACCGCGATTCCGATGTCGTGCAGATAGGTTAATTACATATATTCATTCCCCATTGTATTAATTAACAATAGACAGTCAATATGTTTCGTAAATTTTACTTTCAGGAATTATACCCAGGAGATGGTCACAATTGGAAGAGCATCATATTTTCTTTGATGGTCATCAGTTGTGTAATAGCTGGCATCGTTACAGCGATTTATTTACTAGGGTGAGTGTTTTACATCTTTAAAAGTAAAAACTGGTTTCGTAAAAACTTTTAAAGTGGCGTCAAAATCTCATCATAAAAAATATGGTGATACAAATCCAATATAGTTGTAAAGACTAAGATTAGGTACTCTAAGTATGTAAATTGCCTTGTTAGCTTAAAGTATACTTAGGTTTTCCTAAGTAAAGATTACTTTTACGCTGGTTTCAATTACAAGCAGATTGAAATTTAAATAATTTCGATTACTTATGCATAGTTAGGCCTTAATGAAGTTAGTTCTCTTGCTCACAAATGTCCTGTTCCAGGTATGTGGACGAGTTATTATACTGGTCGGGTCGTCGTATGCGTCTGGAGCAGTTCCTGCGTGGCGACCTGACCGGGGAGCGGCTGCCCACCACCTGGGTCAACTCCCACCAGCTGGTGTACCAGGCCGACGACGGCGGGTTACTGGCGCTCGATACTTTCAACAACACGCTGTCTGTTCTCGTCACCAATCACACACTAGTAAGTTTGTTCTTTGTTAATTTTCTTTTGTCATTCTCATCCTCAAATGGCAAGCAGCTGCCTACTTTGGGTTATCTTCCACCAGCCACTATGCGAGTTCAACGATGGAAGGCTCCTAGCTTTGTGAACTATATTTATTTTCTCAACACCAATCACATTCCAAGGTTTAACTATGTCAGATATATGCTGATATTCTTATAAGCATTAATGTATTTCTGTTAAATATTTATTTAAATGCACTCTCAATACAGAAACAAAATCACATTGATATGTTAAACCGGTATTCGGTATTCCCAATTAACTTATTCCAATGTACGTGATATAAAAGACAATTTATCCTCAAGTGCTTTTAACTCAACAAAATATTTTGTGTCCTGAATACGCATTACCTGTTACACAATCCCATTTACGTAGCGGCGGGCAGTAGCGCGCTAGGCTTCGGCCATTTTGTTATTATGAACACAGCCTGAAAGCCCCCGCTTAAGCCGCTCTACAGCCCAAGTGACCGCAACTTGCCACTTTACCAACCGAAAATGCTTTGCGCTCCCCACACGAAAACTCTCTATCTACAACGTAAGTAAATAACCTAAATTCTACGCTACCGTTGCTAGAAAAAGCGAAAAAATGCTGATACTCGATCTTTCGTAACTAAAAGGTTAACTTTCTTTAATTAACTTGAAACGAGCATCGAGTTATCGCCTCTAGATCGACGGCGAGGATCGAAAGACAGACTTTGTGACAACTTTAATAAAAACTTCAAGTTTCCTGCTGAATTCTCTTTAGAAATCTTACTGAAGTCTTTAATTTTACTATAGAGGCAGCTGAATGTGCGCGGGTACCAGTGTTCGCCCAACTTGCGTTACGTGCTCTTCCAACACAATATCAAGAAGGTACGTACTCTCCGAACTGTAAAGCTTTTAATTGATTTTTTTAATGTTGGTAAACGATCGTGTTTATTTATAACGGTGATAGTACTCGTAATTTTGGCTCAGTAATGTTTTTGTTACGTCAAATGCTGTTTGACAATAAGACTATCATACTTGTTAGGTCCATACTGCTATCTTTTCACGGTGTTTACTTTTAGGGGCCGTTCGTACATTTATCCTAGTGTCATAACTACTCATGTCACGCGTCCAGTCAAACTAGAAGTGTTGTTAAAGGAAAAAGTCATCAACTACCAATTTATTTATTTATTATTATTACAGTTCATTAGTTAACCCTTTTCCAGGCATCGTACGCTGTGGTCTATTCGACATGATTCAAAATTCGTTCGGTAACGAGAATACTTTGCAATGTCATTCAATCATCCAATTTCTTTACAGGTCTATCGGCGGACGTTTACTGCTCACTATACCATTTATGACGTCACAAATGAGTAAGTCGTATTATTTTACTATTCCCGTTACCTGCGCATCTCACATGTTACGGGCGCGATTACCGACCCGCCTGCAATTTACGGTTATATTGCCACGCGGTAAATTCAATTTCGCTTTCTCAAATTGATTTTCACTCACAGCTCCATTTGATATGTCTATCAAAAATTTTCTTTCGTTTTCATACAATGTAACAGCAACCATACGTTTTTGTTTTATTTATTTTTTATTTGATAAATTCTACTAGCTATAAAATACCTGTGCCGGCCCGGAAGGGGCACGATTTGGTTCCCCATGGAGGAATTTAAAATATCTGCACGATCTCAATTCGTTTCCTTTATAATTTTTTCTCTCAGGTACGTTTGGAATTTTAATAGCAGCTGCGGCGTATCTCGACACGTGTGTGTTTTAATTTTTAATTTGCCGCTTAAATACCTGGCCAGGTTATGGTGTTAAAAAGTTTAAAAACCGGAAGATTCCAGGAAATAATTCAATATCGCTGTTTTTGAAAACTTTACTGATATCTTAGTAGCATTTCTTGTATCCTTGTAAATTATATTTATTGTGTGTGTAAGATATATTGTATGCTCTAGTACATAAAAGTAAAATCTTCTATTACAGTACATATGGGGCTACTTTATAGCACTAGTGCGAGAAGTAGCATATTATGTTACTGTGTCGAACATTTAAAGGGCCATATGTACTGTAAAACGTTGTACGATACATGTGCGAATAGGTAATTCGCAACTCGTGTCGATTTAAAACACTCCCTTCGGTCGTGTTTTAATTTATCGCCACTCGTTTCGAATTTCCTATTTTTCGCACTTGTATCGTAATGTACTATAAAAAAAAACCCTTTGGCCATAGCAATAGAACATTATTCAGCATTCAATCACAACCCGCAATTTGGACGTCAGGGGCCCAACCGCCCATATCGCTGCACTTCTCATACGATAAAATAGTATTAAATTTTTTTTATTGACAAGAACAATATACATAATGGATATATACAGATGATTACTATAACTAGCTTATATCTAAAATAGGCCCTTGAGGCATTGTACCAAGGATGCTGGCGGCATTTCCTCGTTGTATCGCAATACTGATACGTTGTGCGAGGAAGCCGCCAGCTCTTCGGTCACCAGTTACGTCAACCAGACGTTTCGCGATTTCTCCAAAAAACTTGTGCGCGCTGGGACCCCATGGACCTAGGGTTTCAACGCCAAAAGGTACAAAATGGTACTCTCTACCGAGGCTCTTATATTTATTACGTTTTATACGATAAAATAGTTTTTGACACATCATTTCAGTTTATAATTAACAAGTTAATACACAGAGTGTGCAATAAACTTTAACATATATCTAATACCCATTTTATCCTTTCAACTCATAGATATTGGTTAAAATGAGTTGTAATCTACTAATTAAGGACAAGTTGTATACTATTTTATTTGTAGATGCGTTTTCTTCATAGTACGCAGCATAGGTCCTTTGTATTTTTGTGTATCCTACTTAATCATTTCTTTCAAACTACCTTACTTTACTGTGTAAATGTTATATAGAATCTTTTAACGAGAGTTCTAAAAGAGATTTACAAGTTCACCATATTATTTTCTGTTCGGCAAATCATATCTACTTTGTGAATTTCCTCTTTCTTTTCTCCGGGGTGAAGAAATCGATTTGACGATAGATACGTGAATACGATTCCCAATTTATTTGAAATTTTGTGAGTAGAATTTTAATGTGGTTCTCGTCTCGACGCCCGGAATCGGAATGAAGTTGTGAGGCAATACGTTGTTAGTGGCCGGCTGAAACTTCTTCGGTTCTGGGAATGTGTAATCTGATTCAACTTGCTTGTAACTATCATGAATACTATTGCAGAGCAGCTACAATTTTATTTCGAAATGAACTGGTTAATGTATGTGTGTGGTGAATGTAACGGCTATAACCGCCACTAGGCCTCAATTTAACTACTTACCTATATCTCGCGTCGAATAGGACGATGTCACTGTCAATCGCCTTGATAACTAATCGCAACAGCCACTCCGCCGCAATAAAATCAACGCAATTTATCAAAGAGTTTAATATTAATAACGCAAATCGAGCCTTTATAAAATTAAAATCTATATTCGTAGGTAATGGTTTTCAAAGTTAGGCTTTAGACCAATAAAGCATGCATTATTTACGAATGATAGTTGTTTTCGACGAGATAGGTATTGCACGCAAAGTCTAAAGCTACGTACGTAACTACTATTAACGTGGACGTTTTAAGTAAAGCGTGGCTCAGACTGGTTTTATACCAGAATTATGCTAATAACGAAACAGTGGGGCTGCTATGCTATAAAATAATGTGACTATTACCTACTCAAGCTATCTGTGCATCTAGGTTGCATCTGTATGTAAACCCTCTCATCCTATACTTAGGTACTTCGTCTGTAATCCTTTCTCTAACGCTAAACATCACTTTTATGATATAGTATTATATTGTAATTCGGGCGATTTTCCGCAACTCGACGACCGGCGCCTATTTTGCGTGACAGGGAGGGATTGGCTAGTCTCGCCAACCCAACTCCTCGAGGAATCCTATCAAATCATGTTGATAGTTCCACTTATATGATAGAATTTAAATATTTTTTTCGAGTCTGTTTGAATGTTACTTATATTTATAGAAGGCCCTGTTGGTCACTACCCCATTTGTCCGCTGAAACCCCAGAACCAGACCAGACCAGAACCCAGGGTTGGGAAACTACTCATCGGTTTTAGTGATATCAAAAAGCCATAAAATTGGATTTGAGTAATCTAAGTCCAGTTAGTGGTAATATTTAGTGGTAACCGGAATTGCCTACAGATCCCAAGAGTGACATGCAGGTCGAGTCGAGGTTAACCGAACCTTGTCTAATCAATACATGGTTTGCTATGTTTGTATCCATCAGCCACCACATGCCGCTGTTCGGCGACGGCCAGGGCAGCTGGGAGTGGCAGCACGCCGCGTGGCTGGGAACCGAGGGTGCCTTACTGCTGGCCGCCGACAACGAGGTGCTGGCCCGGCCCGGCCCGCCCGCCAAGATCGCGCCGCTGCTGCGCCTCACCGACGACGCCAGTCCCGGTCGGGTCTACAATGGGGTCTCCGACTGGTTGTATCAAGGTCAGTAACTTCTAAATTGACTTGACTTTACCAACAATATAGTTATAAGAAGTACACTGAGAAAAAAAACCCATTTAAAACAATTGAAATTGCATTAACGTTTAATGCTTTATACTGTTCCATATGAGCCTATCGAACAAAACAGTAAATTTTACTGTTTTGAGTCGCTATAATGTGACTTTTAGTTTATTTTTATCGTCTTTTCAATACTCGAGAGGATGCTTCTAAAAAATTTGCTGAAATATGAAGCACTATGAACTAATATACAATATATACCTAATTATGTCCTCTGATCTAATCTGGATCGTAATATCCTCCTTAAAAGCCTCCTTACTCATGCCACGGTGTTCAAGTGGCCCAGTCACGACCAGATTTGTTTATTCAAGATTATTGAGTAGATACTTGACTGATATTAAAATTTCCAGAGGAGGTGACGAAAGCCCCCTCCGCGTCGTGGGGCTCGGCGGACGGGTCGCTGGTGCTGTACGTGCAGTACGACGACAGCGCGGTGTCGGAGCTGCGCTTCCCGCGCATCTCGCAGGGCATAGGCGGCGTCGGCGCCGCGCGCTCCGGCTTCCTGCTGCCCGCCTTCAACAACTCTGTGCCTACCGTCTTCCCGGACCACGATACTATCCGATATCCTACGGTAAGATATTACACAATTTTTTTAATAAAATGCGTCTTTTTTCTCCTATTAGAATTTATAAAGCTTTTGATTCTCTGTAGAAATAACATAACCAAATATAAAAGTGGTTTGTACAACTTTAAATGAAATTGCCCACTTACTTAGGAGGTAACGTTATGACTATATTGGACGTGTAAAATTAGACTAATGAGCAATTTAGATTCAGGTAGCTTTTTAAAAATTCAAACTTTGAAACATATCACGAATCTCATTCAAATGGCACTGGCTCGTAAGAAATAGTTAAATATAACGAAATTGTAGCGTACCGCGTCAAACAATCCTACGAGCATTTCTAATGAAGCTTGAGCTTTATCTTTTGCATACACAGAATAACTGCATCTTCAAATCTTAAATAACTATTTTGCTTTTCCTTTTCGTGTACCTAACACATTGTCAAATTTAATTATAAGTGCGTTATTTTGGTGTGTTGGTATGGTTATTGGTGTGGCTGATAAGAATCTTTAATTATTTTTTCAGCCAGGAAGTTCAATTCCGAAAGTAAAGTTATGGATAGTAGCGGTTCAAAATTCAACGTCGCCGCAGAGATGGGAGATCAAACCGCCGAGCACGTTAGATGGAATGTATGTCTCTATTACTAGAGTTTCGTCATTGAATTTTTGGTTTATAATTATTTGTCATTTTATGTACAGCAAGTATTTCAATAAAGCTGAAAATTATTGCGGTTTAATAAGATTCTCATGAGAGGTTTTTAATACGTGGCTGCGCGCTGCATAAATGTAGAAATTGGTTAGAAATTATTTTTACCAAAGTAACCATTAACAATTATCGGTATATAATTGTCTCCTAATATGTTTACAGGGAATATTATCTCATATCAGCCCAGTGGGTGGGCAAAGACAACTCTCATGTGGGGGTGGTCTGGAT
This sequence comes from Cydia pomonella, assembly GCF_033807575.1. Classification (NCBI taxonomy): domain Eukaryota; kingdom Metazoa; phylum Arthropoda; class Insecta; order Lepidoptera; family Tortricidae; genus Cydia; species Cydia pomonella. The sequence goes on from NC_084707.1 coordinate 9,642,468, forward strand.
AAATCGAGCACAAAACGTAACGGTTTATAGCAGCTGTTATGCACCCAACTGGACCTGTATGGAGGTAATTTAATTTCACAACTTCATCAATTTCACACAGGCCTTCTCGAAGTTTACTTACAACTCTGGACTTCGTAAATCTTACTTAAAGATCTTAGCTCTCTATACGTTTTCAAGTTAGTTATAGTTTGGTTTGCAACTGCATCTTAGAATGGAATTTGCGAAGCACAAACTTGTGCAGCCAGAGCGGCTTTCCGGACACTCCGGACAGTCGTGAATTCATTGAGTATCACTTTATCAACTTAGCAAAAAGCCTGTTGCTTCCTTTTAAAACTGGTTATAATTTAGAAGACTTCATGCAGAGTGAATACCGTTCTTATATTCGACTGTATTGTGAATTCTAGCGATTGTGTGCAAGCAACAGATAATTTACGGAATCCTGGAGAATCGAAATTAGCGAAATAACGGTACTTTTTTCTATGAAATTCAAATTTTCGGGAGAAAGCGTTTTTCACAAATTAAATCCTAACAAATCACTTTGATTTTGATGTCGATCGCTTCAGCTCGCTTAATATATTCTAGGTTTATAGGTTTCGCTATTAAAAATATTCAAAAAAATAGCTTTGCAAATTAAAAAAAAATACCTATAAACCTAGTTTTTCATTGTGTCAATAACATACTAAAAATCATGGAGAATGGAAAATATTTAGAAGTGGAAAAACGTTTTCTGCTTTTGTATCGATCACGTGGTTTGTATTAGCACATACACAAAGATTTTTCATAAGTCTGATTACTATTTCAGACCCATTCCGAGAAGGCAACCGACGAGCCGTGGCTGGAAGTGCACCAGCAGCCCGTGTACTCCGAGGACGGCAGCGCGTTCCTGCTGCTGGCCGCCGTGCAGGAGGGCGGTGGGCAGTACTACACGCACATCAAGCACGTAGACGTGGTGCGCCAGCGCCTCGCCGTGCTCAGCCACGGCCGCGTCGAGGTCGCCGAGATACTCGCCTGGGACGAGATCAACCATTTAGTCTATTATTTAGGTAATATCACTAATAATTTGTCACTGTATTTTTTTAATTACCTACTTAATTACCTGCTTGAATATTGTTTAATAATAATATTGGTAAATCTAGCTAGGTCTTATCTCTAGAAAGACGCACATTTTTGCCCTATTATAAAAATGAAAATACAATACACTTGGCGTGGCCGGACTCTAGTCAACAATACCTACATCAACATACAAATAATAAGATTGCTATGTATATATTAGCTGTAAAAACGTATTAAATTCTCTAATAATTTAACTAATATAATACTTTCTGTCAGGTTCAGAAAAAGTACAGTCTTACATACCTAAACTGCAACCTGAAATGCTGATGGAAGCAAATCAAATTAAGTATTTGGAGTGCATTGTGTGTGGTTAACTTAAAATGATCCTAATATCACTAACCCTCCCAATAAATTCGTACTAAAAAGCTTTGCCCCTTCCAATAGTTTTTTTGGTAGAATCTGCGCATGTCCCACGAATAAGATACCTATACCTCCACCTCCAGCTAGGTGGTTTTATTTAGCCTAAGTATTAAGTCAGGAATACAATATAGCGATTTTTGAGTGTGCATTTTTATCCCTAGTTTTACTGCTAGCCCTACCCGATTGTTTTAAAACACAACAATCCAAGATATGCGATTTTATTAATTAGTTTTAATAAATAGGTAGCGCAGAGAGACCCGGTCAGAGACACGTGTACGTGGTCCAAGACCCGAGCTACGGCGGGGGCAGCAACTCCGTCCGCGCCCGCGCCGAGCGCGAGGAGCCCCGGTGCCTGACCTGCGAGCTGGCGGTGTGGCCGGTGCGGCTGCACTACGCCAACTGCTCGTACTGGTCGGCCGCCTTCGCGCCGCCGAAGCCGAGCGTCGGGATCACGCACTACGTGCTCGAGTGCGGGGGCCCCGGACCTCCTTTGGCTGGGCTTCATGATGCGCAAACGCATAAGCTAGAGAGAATATTATATGACACGAGGCCTTATAAGTGAGTACTAGAGTACCATTTATCTCTGGACTTCTTTAAAAGTTTATATTATCCTATAGATACCTGCGCACCCTTGGCACCACATAGGACTATTCATATTTCTGACTTCTGCATATCCACAGATACTTTAATTCTATCCTAAATGTTTCTCCAATCGTGAACTAAAAACTTCTGGGCAAGGCACACGGTGGTCTGGCTTGGCATGGTCCTGGCCATAGCGCATCTTTAACTTAAATGCCAATGTATAAAACGTCCGCTCCAGATCAGTACGGTTACGCGAGTTGGCGCTGCCGACGCGGCGCTCGTTCGACGTGCAGCTCGGCAGCGGCTCCAAGGCGCGCGTGCAGCTGCTGCTGCCGCCGTCGTGGCGCGAGGAACTGCGCGACGCTGCCTTCCCGGTGCTTGTGCAAGTGTGAGTTCAACAATTGATGATCAAACGAACTTCTTGAAGTGAAGTTCGATCGATAATATATGAGTCACTTCATTTGAAGATATAATTTTATATTAACCATGTAGTTTCCCTATTGTACAGATAGCATCGCACACATTTAAGAGTAACTATTTTGATTAAAACTGTGAAAACCAACATCCGCCCACTTCCGCTTACTGGTTACCTGCGTGCGGCGACCGCTGCGCTCTTCATTATTTTTAGAGAAGGCAAGAACCAAAACTTATATCAGGGTTCTAGGGTGGGTGGGACCTTATATTATATCTTCAAATGAAGTGACTCATATAATATCGATCGAACTTCACTTCAAGAAGTTCGTTTGATCATCAATTATATTTCGTCACTTCATTTTTCAGATATAATTTTATATTAACCATGTAGATGTTTAGAGATATAAGTTTTGGTTGAAATAAGACAAAAGCTTTGGCTGTCTGAGTGCCTAGTTTAAGTTAAGACGTTCCTCCTAACTCCACACACCACATAGAAAAAAAAAAACTTCTCAATGTATATGCCATGCCAATGACCGCAGGATTTTTATTTTAATTACTGTACGTTACGTATACACCGTACTAACATTAGAAATATATTATTAAAAATCATCATAGTGAGACACTAAAAACATATATTTATCTTAATCCGAAGTAAAATAAGTCATTCGGGTGAAATTTATTTGTTAATGTTAACCATGGTGATAACCCAAAATGTTTTGTATTTCTTTTTTTCTTTTTTTTTTAATATCTGACCTACTGTATTTGCAGTTAGTATCCTTGGTATGACATATTTATAATATAGTTCACGTTTCAAAATCAAGGTGATATTTAAACAGTTATTATAATAAACACAAATGGGTGGAAAAACAATTAAAAACTTATAAATAATTATTATAGTTTAATATTTCAAATTATTAGATTATATAAGTTAATAGCAAGAATTTATTTATTATCAGGTGCTAGGGATTTATTTTGATCTGAATTTATTTATTTTCAACTTCTAGGGATTTATTTTGATAAGTTGTATTAATTTAGTGTCCCAAATGTACCATATTTTGATGTTTTGAGTTATATGATTTAAAACCGTATTTCAGCAGTCGTTTAACTTTAACCAATTCTGTAATAAAAGAAAACAATCTGATGATCCTTTTTCATGAAAACACATGATACTATTTTAATTGACTGCTAAAGAAATCCAGAAGTATGGTAAATTAAACAGAACCAAAATTAAATCAATGCTTTAGCGAACAACTGTCTAACGGGTTGTGTTTTAAGCTATCAAGTAATTGAAGTTATTATCGCTGTATCCCACCTGCGCAGAGTAGCCCACCTGCGTAGACTGCAGACCAAGTTCAGGACATAACATGTGTACTATACACAAGTATACTGAGTTATAAAGCCTTGTTTAAAAGCATAAAGAAAGTTTAGGTATGTAGGTTCAAAATAAAAAGTACATATTAGGTATGTACACATGATATATATATTGTAACACGCCTATTAGGATATCAAAACAAAGCCTAATAATCACGTTTCAATTTGTTGTTCACACTGAAACATAATTCACTAAGATTATATACACTTTGTGGCCTACTTTACATTCACCGGTGTGAAGTTAGCGGCCAAAAGTTGGCGGCCAAATGTTGGCGCCAGTCGGCCGCCAACATTTAGCGGCCAAATGTTGACGCCAATCGGCCGCCAACATTTGGCCGCCAACTTCACACTAAAATTAACCTACCAAATTAAGAAGTCCGTATGAAATCTCACCATACATAACACAATTGGTGGAACGTTAGGGCAGTGTCTCGTTATATAAGGGCATTTTGTCCAAACTGCCCTGCAGAATTGCAGCCGATTATTACAGATTTCATTTTTTCTACAAAACGTAAAACCTTTTAGAAATATTTCGGTTAGTGCTATATAGTCCACACTAAAAGAGTACAACTCTACTAAAACCTGTTTTGGATAGTCTATTAGATGCTTAATGAAACGTATATAGTGCAACCCCAATCATCGATCCAGAAGTTAGGTGATAAAAAATAAAATATTTAATTATTCTCCACAAATCTTTTAGAAATAATTCGGCTGCTAAATACCCTATAAGATGCTTTATGACTCGTATATAGTATGACTCTACGGCATATGAATGATGCAAGGGCTATAAATTTGAAACTTAGGCTTTCTATGAACATTTGCATTCATTGAAGAATTTTTGCACCTTAGACGCCAGGCGAGTAAACCACACCCACTGTATCGTACAGAACATAATACTATCTATTAAATAACACTATCTCTAGAGTGATACTCGGCGACATAATAATGGTGCACGGGCATCAAATAAGAATCTGATACTTTCTATGAACATTTGCATTCATTGAAGAATTTTTGCATCTTAGACGGCAGGCGAGTGAACTACGCCCACTGAATCTTACAGAGCATTATATTTTCTATCAAATAACTATATTTCTAGAGTGATACTCGGCGGCATATTCATGGTGCACGGGCATCAAAAGAGACTTTGGGTTTCTATGAACATTTGCATTCATTGAAGAAAATTTGCATCTTAGACGGCAGGCGAGTAAACCGCACCCACTGCATCGTACAGAGCATTAAATTATCGATCAAAAAATTTTATTTCTAGAGTGATACTCGGCGGCATATTCATGATGCACGGGCATCAGAGAGACTTTGGCTTTCTATGAACATTTGCATTCATTGAAGAATTTTTGCATCTTAGACGGCAGGCGAGTAAACTACACCCACTCTATCGTACAGAACATTATACTATGTATCAAATAACACTATATCTAGAGTGATACTCGGCGGCATATTAATGGTGCAAGTGCACAAATAAGAAACTTAGGCTTTCTATGGACATTTACATTCATTGAAGTTTTTCGGCATCTTAGACGGCAGGCGAGTAAACTACACCCACTCTATCGTACAGAACATTATACTATGTATCAAATAACACTATATCTGGAGTGATACTCGGGGGCATATTAATGGTGCAAGTGCACAAATAAGAAACTTAGGCTTTCTATGAACATTTGCAATCATTGAAGTTTTTAGGCATCTTAGACGGCAGGCGAGTAAACTACACCCACTGCATCGTACAGAGCGTTATATCATCAATCAAATAACAGTACCTCTAGAGTGATACTCGGCGGCATATTAATGGTGCACGGGCATAAAAAAGAAACTTAGGCTTTCTATGAACTTTTCCATTCATTGAAGTTTTTCGGCATCCTAAGATACGGCAGGCGAGTAAACTACACCCACTGAATCCTACAGAGCATTATATTTTCTATCAAATAACTATATTTCTAGAGTGATACTCGGCGGCATATTAATGCTGCATGGACATCAAAAGAGACTTTGGCTTTCTATGGACATTTGCATTCATTGAATAATTTTTGCATCTTAGACGGCAGCCGAGTAAACTACACCCACTGAATCCTACAGAGCATTATATTTTCTATCAAATAAATATATTTCTAGAATGATACTCGGCGGCATATTAATGCTGCACGGACATCAAAGGAGACTGGCTTTCTATTAACATTTGCATTCATTGAAGAATTTTTGCATCTTAGACGGCAGGCGAGTAAACTACACCCACTCTATCGTACAGAACATTATACTATGTATCAAATAACACTATATCTAGAGTGATACTCGGCGGCATATTAATGGTGCAAGTGCACAAATAAGAAACTTAGGCTTTCTATGAACATTTGCATTCATTGAAGTTTTTTCGGCATCTTAGACGGCAGGCGAGTAAACTACACCCACTGCATCGTACAGAGCGTTATATCATCAATCAAATAACAGTACCTCTAGAGTGATACTCGGCGGCATATTAATGGTGCACGGGCATCAAAAGAGACTTTGGCTTTCTATGAACATTTGCATTCATTGAAGTTTTTCGGCATCTTAGACGGCAGGCGAGTAAACCGCACGCACTGTATCGTACAGAGCATTATATTTTCTATTAAATAACTTTATCTCTAGAGTGATACTCTGCGGCATATTAATGGTGCACGGGCATAAAAAAGAAACAGATAAATAAGATACGGGCATAAATAAGATGCCGAAAAACTTCAATGAATGCAAATGTTCATAGAAAGCCAAAGTCTCTTTTGATGCCCGTGCACCATTAATATGCCGCCGAGTATCACTCTAGAGGTACTGTTATTTGATTGATGATATAATGCTCTGTACGATGCAGTAGGTGTAGTTTACTCGCCTGCCGTCTAAGATGCAAAAATTGTTCAATGAATGCAAATATTCATAGAAAGCCAAAGTCTATTTGATGCTCGTGCATCATGAATATGCCGCCGAGTATCACTCTAGAAATAAAATTATTTGATCAATAATTGAATGCTCTGTACGATGCAGTGGGTGCGGTTTACTCGTCTGCCGTCTAAGATGCAAATTTTCTTCAATGAATGGAAATATTCATAGAAAGCCAAAGTCTCTTTTGATGCCCGTGCACCATTAATATGCTGCCGAGTATCACTCTAGAAATATAGTTATTTGATAGAAAATATAATGCTCTGTACGATTCAGTGGGCGTAGTTTACTCGCCTGCCGTTTAAGATGCCGAAAAACTTCAATGAATGCAAATGTTCGTAGAAAGCCAAAGTCTCTTTTGATGCCCGTGCACCATTAATATGCCGCCGAGTATCACTCTAGAGGTACTGTTATTTGATTGATGATAAAACGCTCTGTACGAGGCAGTGGGTGTAGTTTACTCGCCTGCCGTCTAAGATGCCGAAAAACTTCAATGAATGCAAATTTTCATAGAAAGCCTAAGTTTCTTATTTGTGCACTTGCACCATTAATATGCCGCCGAATATCACTCTAGATATAGTGCTATTTGATACATAGTATAATGTTCTGTACGATAGAGTGGGTGTAGTTTACTCGCCTGCCGTCTAAGATGCAAAAATTCTTCAATGAATGCAAATGTTCAAAGAAAGCCAAAGTCTCTTTTGATGCCCATGCAGCATTAATATGCCGCCGAGTATCACTCTAGAAATATAGTTATTTGATAGAAAATATAATGCTCTGTAGGATTCAGTGGGTGTAGTTTACTCGCCTGCCGTCTAAGATGCAAAAATTCTTCAATGAATGCAAATGTTCATAGAAAGCCAGTCTCTTTTAATGCCCATGCAGCATTAATATGCCGCCGAGTATCACTCTAGAGATAAAGTTATTTGATAGAAAATATACTGCTCTGTACGATGCAGTAGGTGCGGTTTACTCGCTTGCCGTCTAAGATGCCGAAAAACTTCAATGAATGCAAATGTTCATAGAACGCCAAAGTCTCTTTTGATGCCCGTGCACCATTAATATGCCGCCGAGTATCACTCTAGAGGTACTGTTATTTGATTGATGATATAACGCTCTGTACGATGCAGTGGGTGTAGTTTACTCGCCTGCCGTCTAAGATGCCGAAAAACTTCAATGAATGCAAATGTTCATAGAAAGCCTAAGTTTCTTATTTGTGCACTTGCACCATTAATATGCCGCCGAGTATCACTCTAAATATAGTGCTATTTGATACATAGTATAATGTTCTGTACGATAGAGTGGGTGTAGTTTACTCGCCTGCCGTCTAAGATGCAAAAATTCTTCAATGAATGCAAATGTTCATAGAAAGCCAAAGTCTCTCTGATGCCCGTGCATCATGAATATGCCGCCGAGTATCACTCTAGAAATAAAATTATTTGATCGATAATTTAATGCTCTGTACGATGCAGTGGGTGTAGTTTACTCGCCTGCCGTCTAAGATGCCGAAAAACTTCAATGAATGTAAATGTTCATAGAAAGCCTAAGTTTCTTATTTGTGCACTTGCACCATTAATATGCCGCCGAGTATCACTCTAGATATAGTGTTATTTGATACATAGTATAATGTTCTGTACGATAGAGTGGGTGTTGTTTACTCGCCTGCCGTCTAAGATGCAAAAATTCTTTAATGAATGCAAATGTTCATAGAAAGCCTAAGTCTCTTTTGATGCCCATGCAGCATTAATATGCCGCCGAGTATCACTCCAGAAATATAGTTATTTGATAGAAAATATAATGCTCTGTAGGATTCAGTGGGTGTAGTTTACTCGCCTGCCGTCTAAGATGCAAAAATTCTTCAATGAATGCAAATGTTCATAGAAAGCCAAAGTCTCTTTTGATGTCCATGCAGCATTAATATGCCGCCGAGTATCACTCTAGAGATAAAGTTATTTGATAGAAAATATAATGCTCTGTACGATGCAGTAGGTGCGGTTTACTCGCCTGCCGTCTAAGATGCCGAAAAACTACAATGAATGCAAATGTTCATAGAACGCCAAAGTCTCTTTTGATGCCCGTGCACCATTAATATGCCGCCGAGTATCACTCTAGAGGTACTGTTATTTGATTGATGATATAACGCTCTGTACGATGCAGTGGATGTAGTTTACTCGCCTGCCGTCTAAGATGCCGAAAAACTTCAATGAATGCAAATGTTCATAGAAAGCCTAAGTTTCTTATTTGTGCACTTGCACCATTAATATGCCGCCGAGTATCACTCTAGATATAGTGTTATTTGATACATAGTATAATGTTCTGTACGATAGAGTGGGTGTAGTTTACTCGCCTGCCGTCTAAGATGCAAAAATTCTTCAATGAATGCAAATGTTCATAGAAAGCCAAAGTCTCTTTTGATGCCCATGCAGCATTAATATGCCGCCGAGTATCACTCTAGAAATATAGTTATTTGATAGAAAATATAATGCTCTGTAGGATTCAGTGGGTGTAGTTTACTCGCCTGCCGTCTAAGATGCAAAAATTCTTCAATGAATGCAAATGTTCATAGAAAGCCAAAGTCTCTTTTGATGCCCATGCAGCATTAATATGCCGCCGAGTATCACTCTAGAGATAAAGTTATTTGATAGAAAATATAATGCTCTGTACGATGCAGTAGGTGCGGTTTACTCGCCTGCCGTCTAAGATGCAAAAATTCTTCAATGAATGCAAATGTTCATAGAACGCCAAAGTCTCTTTTGATGCCCGTGCACCATTAATATGCCGCCGAGTATCACTCTAGAGGTACTGTTATTTGATTGATGATATAACGCTCTGTACGATGCAGTGGGTGTAGTTTACTCGCCTGCCGTCTAAGATGCCGAAAAACTTCAATGAATGTAAATGTTCATAGAAAGCCTAAGTTTCTTATTTGTGCACTTGCACCATTAATATGCCGCCGAGTATCACTCTAGATATAGTGTTATTTGATACATAGTATAATGTTCTGTACGATAGAGTGGGTGTAGTTTACGCGCCTGCCGTCTAAGATGCAAAAATTCTTCAATGAATGCAAATGTTCATAGAAAGCCAAAGTCTCTTTTGATGCCCGTGCACCATTAATATGCCGCCGAGTATCACTCTAGAGGTACTGTAATTTGATTGATGATATATTGCTCTGTATGATGCAGTCGGTGTAGTTTACTCGCCTGCCGTCTAAGATGCAAAAATTCTTCAATGAATGCAAATGTTCATAGAAAGCCAAAGTCTCTTTTGATGCCCATGCAGCATTAATATGCCGCCGAGTATCACTCTAGAGATAAAGTTATTTGATAGAAAATATAATGCTCTGTACGATGCAGTAGGTGCGGTTTACTCGCCTGCCGTCTAAGATGCCAAAAAACTTCAATGAATGCAAATGTTCATAGAAAGCCAAAGTCTTACCAATAACAATTCTTACCAATAACGGCGATATGATCCCGAAACCTCATATCAGATTTGAATTTTACTTAATCTTTAACTTCTGTCACTCTTTTTAATTTTTGTGTCGTTGATTACGTAGTCATAGAGGATGGGGGAGTGACTTCTGGGGGAGTGAGATAATGTTATTTGATAGATAATATAATGCTCTGTACGATTCAGTGAGTGTAGTTTACTCGCCTGCCGTCTAAGATGCCGAAAAACTTCAATGAATGCAGAAGTTCATAGAAAGCCTAAGTTTCTTTTTTATGCCCGTGCACCATTAATATGCCGCCGAGTATCACACTAGAGATAAAGTTATTTGATAGAAAATATAATGCTCTGTACGATGCAGTGGGTGTCGTTTACTCGCCTGCCGTCTAAGATGCCGAAAAACTTCGATGATCGCAAATGTTCATAGAAAGCCTGTTTCTTATTTCATGCCCGTGCACCATTAATAAGCCGCCGAGTAATGTTATTTGATTGATGATATAATGCTCTGTACGATGCAGTGGGTGTAGTTTACTCGCCTGCCGTCGAAGATGCCGAAAAACTTCAACAATTGCTAATGTTCATAGAAAGTATCAGATTCTTATTTGATGCCCGTGCACCATTATTATGTCGCCCAGTTTCACTCTAGAGATAGTGTTATTTAATTATAGATAGTATTATGTTCTGTACGATACAGTGGGTGTGGTTTACTCGCCTGCCGTCTAAGGTGCAAAAATACTTCAATGAATGCAAATGTTCATAGAAAGCCTAAGTTTCAAATTTATTGCCCTTGCATCATTCATATGCCGTAGAGTCATACTATATACGAGTCATAGAGCATCTTATAGGGTATTTAAAGCAGCTTTTAGTAGAGCTGTACCCTGGACGTTATAGCAGCAGCCGAATTATTTCTAAAAGGTTTGTGGAGAATAATCAAATATTTTATTTTTTATCACCTAACTTCTGGATCGATGATTGGGGTTGCACTATATACGTTTCATTAAGCATCTAATACACTATCCAAAACAGGTTTTAGTACATAGAGTTGTATCTCTTTTAGTGTGGACTATATAGCACTAACCGAAATATTTCTAAAAGGTTTTACGTTTTGTAGAAAAAATGAAATCTGTAATAATCGGCTGCAATTCTGCAGGGCAGTTTGGACAAAATGCCCTTATATAACGAGACACTGCCCTAACGTTCCACCAATATGGTTGTTTCCAATTTTTTGAAACGCTTGTATTACGTTCTATATTAACTAAAAGTTGCCCTAAAATTCAACTTTTATACTAAAAACGGGTTTAAATATGTTAAATTAACAAAATATATTTTGACAGATGCTTTCGCGCCCAAAACGCTCTTTGTAAATTGTGTGACGTCACAGTTTACGGTTTGACACATAACTTCATACACACGTAGAAGATACAAACTGTCAACTGACATTTGTCATTTGTTGTTTATCACCTAACTGTCAACAGTGTCAATCCGAGAGTTGTGACGTCATCAGAATCTTCAAAGACGTTTCGAGTTTGGTCACGTGACGTGTGCCAAAAGATATTTTAAATTCAATATTTACAAAAATATGGTCATTACAGGTAAAAGTAGTTTAACATGTTCTTATAATCCAAAAGAATTTATTGGGATACAATTCTGCCCTAAGATTTGTAGATGGAAACAACCCTATTGTGTTATGTATGGTGAGATTTCATACGGACTTCTTAATTTGGTAGGTTAATCTTAGTGTGAAGTTGGCGGCCAAATGTTGGCGGCCGATTGGCGCCAACATTTGGCCGCTAAACGTTGGCGGCCGACTGGCGCCAACATTTGGCCGCCAACTTTTGGCCGCTAAATGTTAGAGGCCGAGTGTGACGCCAATATTTGGCCGCCAACTTTTGGCCGCTAACTTCACACCGGTTTTACATTCAGTTTAATTCGATTACAAAAAGTAGAATTAATTCATAAAACGTCCTTTTATGAATGTGTGAAAGTTCACTAGCGGTCCTTGTCCGCGATACGGAATTAAAGAAGACAGGCGGTACTACTATTGATATCAACTTTAGACTCGTCTAAGAGTAATAACTAAAATAAGACCTAAGTTATGTTAACGATACAACCCAGCATTACCTCCAGACAGGGTGGGATACGCTGTGTTCACTGAGCAGCTGGCGACAATGAGAAAATTCAGTTATTAGGCTCATGCACACGCAAGTTGGCTTACAGCAGCTCCTGCTGAACGAATAGTGATACAACGGCCTACAAAGACTTACGCGGCCTAGCGCGTTTTAAGATTTTTAACTTAAAAAGAATAGTTTTTTATTTTACTTTTCTCCAAAACGTGTCTAACGTCATTGAAATTCGTTAAAATCTCTGATCTATTCAAGAAGAAATATACTTCGGATATTATCAAATGTAAAAATCCATCATGTTCTTGAAATATAAGAAATATATTATGAACGTGCATAATTCCATATGCTTTCGGTTAAGTTATGAAAAAATAAATTTATAAGGCTACTATAACTACTACTCAACTTTCGAAGTTATTTCTTATATAAGATTAGAATTTACCCAAATTCAAATGTTTATTATTGCGCTCATATTGCATACAATAAAATAGGGCAAGGGCCAAGGCCCATTAATGACATCGGAATATATTTATAAATTAATTTTATATACCTTATGTATATTCGAGCTACTCGTATTACGGTGCTTAGTTAATAATAACCAGTTAAACCTGAGTAGGTAAAGTCAGCGTACAACAAACATGATCAGTAAGTCTTTTCATTTGAATAAAGATAAATAAGATGAACTTTTTTTATTATTATTAAATATTAATGACAGCATGACACGTTTGACCATATTTGCACAAATATCGGTGCTGTAGCTGCTATTCTCTCAGCGCAAACTAAACTAGCACAGCAATCAACCACGATAACAATAACAATCCACGGTATTTCAGGTATTATGCATCAAATCTCAAATGCCCTCTATTTTTATTTTATCCAAATATTCGCTCTGTCGGTAACGAAAGACTGAGACGTAATGTTGTATATTTTTATAATGTATTAAAAAAATACATTTATAGAACTGACATAATAAAATAGAAAATGTATTTGCTGTATTGCTACTGTGGTTGTATTGTGAGTTTAGAAAACAAATATTATATTTAGTGATTCGGTCTTAATTTTATGAATGACTATATTAATTATGATACTAAATGTATATGTACATATATTTCAAACTTGGCAAAAACGTATTGCATAACCGTTTTGAGTGTTTTAAGTCTAGTGAACGTATTGCATAGTACCATCGCATTAATGATGGCTGAAAGAGTACCGCGACCGACACATGAGAGTTGAACCATACATTAATTTATTAATTTTATACGATTTCTATTACCTATTTAATAACTTAGTTATTTAAGTAGTAATCTGAGGGGTAATCCTTTAAAGGATAATCAGAGGGTAATCGTCTTGTTGTTTTAATACAATTAAATAAATATATGAATAGGTATTTACCTAGTTACCGATTATTTACAATCATAAAAATAAACACTCAATATCTGTGAGAGATGCGAACAAAATTTATTAATAAGTGCAACTCGCCAAAATGAAGAGAAAACCGCTTTCTGATTAACTCAGATGGATGGTACTCTAGTGGTGCTTGACACTGAGTTCTTGCAAATTGTTCTAGTAAATTGTGATGAAAAAACTCGTTTTCCTCTAATTCAATTGAAGTAAGTGTGCTTATTATAATTTAATGATTCAATTGAATTATGTGGGTAGTGTAGTATAAAAACAATGTACTATTGTGTTAAATACAACATTTGTGAGTCGCTTGTTGATTTACATTCAACCTATGGGCGGGGATTCATACTTCTTTTTTCATTTAATACCGTACTATGGGTTAGGTGTGAGTAAAATTTGGATATATTTTAAGTGTTGGGCCATCTAAAACCAAATAAAAAGAAAGCCTCCCTCGGCTTTATAACACAACATTATTCCCATTTTTAAGGCAATAAACCAACCCCCGGGCGAAATCGGTGTTCGAAATACGAACAGACTTTTCTTCGTGTTGGTTCACGACCAACCTCCAGGATGATTTTTTCCATCGTGTTAGTTCTCGACTAACCTCCAGGATGTATGTATGTCCTTCAAGTTGAAGGATTGCACAACGATTTTAAAAACAAATATATGTATATTGCACAACGAATTCAATGAAATCTCACAGCTAACAGCATAGTAGGCATAGGCAACGAAGATCGTTATAAAAAATGTGGTCTTGTACCGAAGTGTTCGGCAACTAGACCGAGGTGTGGACGCTACCACGCACAAATAAAGAAATGAAGAGCGCAGCGGTCGCCGCACGCAGGTAACCAGTAAGCGGAAGTGGGCGGATGTTGGTTTTCACAGTTTTAATCAAAATAGTTACTCTTAAATGTGTGCGATGCTATCTGTACAATAGGGAAACTACATGGTTAATATAAAATTATATCTGAAAAATGAAGTGACGAAATATAATATTTGTATATAATGGCAAACCAATTTCGTCAGTATAAAAAGTAGCAATTTCAAAAAGTTTTGGCGTTCCCTGGCTAACCCAGTGCATTCTAGAGTTTGATTCTGACTGTTTGTGTGTTTACGATTTTTTTTTTAATTCGATTATATATCTGTCTATGGACCGTGTAATGATGATAATGATGATGGTTCCAGTAATGGCCGGCCCGGCAGCCAGCAGGTGTCGGAGCAGTTCGTGGTGGACTGGGGCACGTACATGTCGTCGCGCAATGACGTGGTGTACGTGAAGCTGGACGTGGCGGGCGCGCGCGGCCTGCCGCGGGCCCTACTGCGCGGACGCATAGGCGGCGTCGAGGTGGCCGACCAGTTGGCTGTTATTAGGTAATTTATTAATGTTTTGCTTTAAACCACTTTCACTCGCGGATTTTGTAAATCCGCGGATTATACTGTTAAAGAAAAATGACCTTAATTTCAAAAATGTAATTTGATTATAATAATTTGACCAGAGGAACAAACAGGTCGTATTTTACATCGAGCTGCCCTGCCAATATATAAGTATTTTGTCTTCCTCATGGTTATTGATAAAAATGAATGTCTGTTCTAGATATTTATTAGAGACGTTCAAATTCTTGGACGTGACGCGCGTAGCGGTGTGGGGCTGGGGCTACGGCGGCTACGTCACCACCATGCTGCTCGGCTCGCAGCAGGCCACGCTCAAGTGCGGGATCGCCGTGTCGCCGATCACGGACTGGCTCTATTACAGTAAATTACCTACTAATAATAGTATTTGTAGTAACTCTATATTTAGGTATTGAGCAAATAGGCTTCAGCGATTCCACTCTTATATAGTCTTATGTTATTGTCGTGTGTGTATCATATATTGGTAGTTCTGCGTGTAGTATTGTAAAGTCTAATGAATCAACAATTATTTACTTGGGAGAATACTGTTACACGAAACACGTTCACGCCCGTCTCGATTGTCGAATTAAGCCCTAGGGAATATTTAAGAAACCAACGAAACTTTTTAACAACAACTCTTCTCTTATGATTTTGAAAATAATCATGTATGTGATTGGCTGATTGGTCAACTTGGCATCAGTGCTAGCAGGGAAGTGTATTCCGATCTGTCTCCGGCCCACATGACCACTGCCATACATGAGACAAGGACAGACGGGAATGGTTCATATAAATTCGTCTATTCCCATCTGTGCCCGGCGGGACACACGATGATGAGCGTGAATGCGAAACCATATTCACAAAAGTTTATCATATTGTCGCAGATAGCGCGTTCACGGAGCGCATCCTGGGCCTGCCGTCGGTGAACTACAAGGGCTACGTGGAGGCGGACGCGTCGCAGCGCGCGCACCACGTGCCCGCGCACGCGCTGTACCTGCTGCACGGCATGGCCGACATGAGCGCGCCCTACCCGCACGCGCTGCAGCTGGCGCGCGCGCTCACTGATGCTGGCGTGCTGTTCCGGTACCAGGTGCGTCAAACTTTATTTTTTAGCGGCCCAGAGGCCTTCAATTTCATTGCATTTTTATTCTTGATAAATCACAATTGCATTATTATCTATGGAAAAACCGATACATGAGACCAATTTTTCTCATCGCTCGCACAAAGGACTACTAACTACCTAATCACTTACAAATATAAAAAGTTCTGCCGTAAAAACATGAAGGTGATATATTATTGGCCGGTACTGTACCTATTGTTTCATAAAGGCTTGTCTCGCAAGGCTAATGACGTAATGACGAGCATAACCTTTTAGTGGCACAGTGATTGAGTCCAATTCGTACATTTTTTGTTAATTTATCGGCACTAGAGTTGTAGTCACGCACATGAGAACAAATTATGTAATTATATTGAGATTTTGAAATTAGGTAGTATTATTTTTTCGAACTGATAGCAAGTTGAACAGGCAACTGCAAGATGGGCCAAATGAGTAGTTTCTTCAAGGTTTATTTTATCGTTAAGTCACATTTTTTTCTCATTCATTTACTTATTTTTTTTTGTGCGATTAGTACTCTGTGTAGCCATGTGTCTGTACCTAATCATTCACCGTACCTCTCCTACCGATACCTAAAATGGCTAAAGTGGCTCGTGTAATCGGGAAATACGGTCAGATTCAAACTTTAAGACATTTACTAAAGATACGATATGGATATACCTATATTAGTGTTAAAAATTAAATTTCTTCAAACAAAAACGTCACTTTTGACACTAACATATCCAATCCATATCGTATCTTTAGAAATTTTTTGACGCATCTTAAAGTTCGAATCAGGCCGATAGTTCTGATATCGGCTCCGAATATATAACTAGGTATTTTCTACTTACAATACAGATGTTTATTTATTCGTATGGCATTTTTTACAGTCACTTAATAATCGAAATTAATTTAATGACTAAATTCTTCACCCATTGGGGGGCAGCGTTTGCATACAGATATTGCTAGATAATTCATTTATTTAAAAGATAGAGTCAGACCAAGCTAACTAGGCAACGATTTCGATAGCGCAGACTGTGGAAAGTATCATTTTAAACGTCATAATTTTATAGAAGTTTGACGTTTAAAATAACACTTGCACAGTATGAGCTATCAAAATCGCTGCCGAGTTACCTTTCCGAGACAAGAATCCAAACTTATCTAAATAAATTATTTCATTTCTACTCTCAATAGGCGTATGCTGACGAAGGCCACGAGCTGAAAGGCGTCATCGAGCACGTGTACCGTTCCATGGAGGACTACCTCCGCGAGTGCCTCTCCCTCGACCCCGAGGACACCAAGCTACCGCCGCCCGACAGATAAGGGCACCTTGAGCCCCTCCGCACTCTCTGTACCTTTGCCAAACTACCAAACCTCATTTTATCGTCGCTACATCTCGCTTAAACTGGAAATATACCGATAAAACTTGGTTAAAAACCAACTAAGAATACATTAACAAGTTTTAAGTTTACATTTGTTGCTTAATCTTTAGTATGATGGAACGTGGATGAGTGAAAAAATAAATTTAAGTTGGAATTCAATACCTATTAGCGTGGATCCGTGGTTCCATCATATGAACGCTTAACGATGAAGTCTGCCTATGAAACGACGCGTCAATATAGGGACCTATTTACCTAAAGTTTTAGTAGTTTATTTAAAGAAATTATAATATCAGGGTGTAACGACGGACCGATGAGTTTGGCAGGTGTAGCGAATGAATCAGCAATAACTGTACCTATCAGCTTACTTCCGGGGATATTGTTATCATATTACTCCTTGTAAATATGTACTTAATGAGATAGTGCTTTAATAAAATGTGTTCCCCCATTTGTTTAAGTAACGCCTTTTGTTAACGACATTTACGAAGTCACGTCGATGTCGCGACAGAGCGAATGAAGCTGCTTGTGATTAGACTAGGCCATAGTACACTTGCGACGCTCGGCTTTGTCCCGAGAACGTCGCATGAATTAACTAACAAACCTAATTAGCAATAGTAACATAATTAGAAAAATACGTAATTGATAGAACCATACGACGGGCTAAACGGTTAGAATTAAATTTCTTCAATCAAATTTAAATCAGTAAGACCATGAGACTCTGCTTGAGCACCCTTTGGCTAAACCCTAAACTAAAATCCAATGTCTTTGCTAACCTAACGTAAAGCCTAGATAGAGAATAAATTCTAGACAAGTTAACCTGTTTATAACTCCCTTGGCGCCGATTCTGGCAAGCCGGGCGCGGTGGACTCGGTCGATATATATTGTGATCATACTCGTACTTATTCAACAATTTCGAGCTTGTCCCATTAGGCTTTTACTATCTACTATTTTCTACGGCCACCTTTACTATACCAAAGCTTTTTCTACATTTTCTATTAACTTCTTTGAACTGTTTTTAAATGACTCGATTAAACTAATAAGGACTCATTGGTGTCCAATTATTGTCATATACGTATACATACCTACTGTTATTATAAAATTACCTAATTATTCTTTTATATTTCCCTAATCTTGTTCTTAGGTAACTTATGTGGTAATCAGATTTGCGTGGATTTGACCTTTGTTTATTTAAGTTGTTATTACACTGCAAACCTAACAAGGAGCTTATCATTACTAACTAAACATTAAGTTGTTTTTAACATGAAATACACAATACGGAGAAGTTAAGAGTTATACCTAATGTTATATAGCGCTGTTGAAATACCTCATGAACATGTTAACGTAGATAGAAAATATATTCATAACGTATAATTAAATTCGGTCGAAAGACACGCATTTTCTAGTGATCCATAATAATTAGAAATGAAGTGACCTTGATTATCCCCTAACCTTAGCTGCTTTTGCTCCAACACATACCAGTTACTAACCTTCCTAGAATAAGAAAATTTATGTAATTATTCATCTTTCACCTCTATCATACTAGCTAGTACAAAACTTCATAATTAGTCATATTTTAGTCTAAACCTTTCTTATTAAAATATATCGTGTGAAGATACCGAATGAGTAGTAGTAACAAATAAACTTCCGAAATCGTAGTTCAGGCCAATGCGGGTAATAGTTATAAATAAAATAGTTTCCAAAATAAATAAACAATATGTAACGTAAATTTAAATATTTTGTAGTCGACGAATGTTGTTCACTGTAGAACTGGAACCGGAGCCGTTTGGCTACACGTTGCCTGCCGACTGTCGGCCGAGGAGGAGGAGTCGCGGAGTTGGCTAGTCAACAAACAAATATACCATTGTTATTTATTTGACCACAACTGATGCACGACTTACTAGTTACTTCATCGTTGTTATATAGAGATAACGTTCGCCGACGGTTAGTGTTGTCGGGAACCTACATAGACGCATATCGTACATTCCATGTTTGTAAAGACTGCCAATTTGGTCTAAATTTTAAAATCATTGTATTAATTAAAATACGGTACGTCGAAGAGATTAATTTCAATTGCAATTATGGTCTTAAGGATGCTGTGATTCTTCTATTGCGTAATTTTAATGATATTGAATGAGAATAATATATTAAATAATTATAACGTCTCCATCTGATATTGTGTAGGCCTAGTGAAATCGATTTTGTTGTAATTAATAATATATAATTATTAATTAATGATAAGATTAATATTAATTTTAGATATTTTGAAATACTTCCATTATATTATTACTTATAATAATATTGCTTTGTTTTCCAGACTTAACAAAGAGACAATATAATACGGGCTACGTATACATCACACAACATACGAGGTTTTATAGTTAGAATAAATACGAGAGAGTTCGGAAACCGGGTGCTTTAAATTTACATCTGTTGTAGTATTGGTTTCATTAGCAGATCTGTTCTCTAGTTGTACGGTCCGGGCAAGGGCGTCGCCCGCGCAGCCGCCCTCGCGTGGTAATGCTAGCAAATTATTATATATCTAAAATTATGTGGGTCTACTTAGTTGATACGGGAATTCCAGAAAATAACACCAAATGAATAATTCGTGTGTTGTATTTTGTAAAGGAAGCAAATAAAACGAGACGGGTTGTTAATAAATTTTAGCACAATCTTAAAATTGCACGCAGCTTCTCTCCTGTGTAACATTACTTCCTTTATAAATTTATAGTTAGTCTTCCATTTGTCCAAGCTTCCTTGTACCTTGACAACTTCCTTGGATTTAAAATTAGGAACCAACCGTTTTACCTAAAATGTTGCTAAGCAATTACTCAATGTTGCAATCATTGTAAAATTTATTCAATAATGAACTACCTATGATGACAACAACGCTTCAGGAGTTGTGCACAATGATTAAAATATTTTTATAGGTAAGGCCGTTATGTGATGACTATGTCAATTATTTCCTTATTCCAATGGACTTGGCTACACATGAGCGTAGCGGTTTAGTTTCGTCGCCATCCTATATCCTAAGATAAATCCTTAGCGATTCGATTTGTTTAGTTGAAGCAGGTTCAATAATGGATGTGGTATAAATGTAAATCAGTAAAGCTGTGTTCTTAGGATCCCTTCGCAGATTGATCTTGAATGCTCTCCACAAAAATTATTCAACATAAGTAGAATAGTAGCTACAAATCAAAAACTGATTGTGATTGTGATTCTTTTATCAATACAATGTATAAGTATACACATGAATGTTGACAAGAGCTTGCGCCGAATGAAAATGTTGATAGTTGGGCACAAATCTCTCGCCAGCTTATATGAATTTACAAAACGTTCAGTTTATTATTTCACTGCACAAATACCTCGGAAACGCCAAAGTAATGTCGATATGTGTTCCGATATACATATTGGGCCACTTTGACCGACACTATCTATAGGACGCTGAGTGTAGCCTCGAACTTGTGGTTCCAGTAACATCGGCTGATGGAAACTTAGATAGAGTCCGTCTAAGCTAACTAACTCTGCCCCGTGTTTGGTAGCACAGCAAGTGGAAGTATTATCATAAACGTCAAATTTCTATGAAATTATGACGTGTAAAAAACACTTCCACGCTCTGTGCTATCAAACACGGGGCAGAGTTAGTTAGCTTAGAGGGACTTTATCTAAGTTTCCATCAGCCGATGTTACTGGAACCACAAGTTCGAGGCTACACTCAGCGTCCTATAGATAGTGTCGGTCAAAGTGGCCCAATATGCATCTCTAGTTGCTGAACTGTAACGATGCTGAACCGTAAATAGCGATTCAATGGCGAAGTGCAAGCGATTGTCACCTTGGCTAGGTCGCCTGTATTGCTGCAAAAATTCGACGTGTACCATAATGTTTAGTGTTATGAATATTTGAGTGGAGTGCAATCAAGGTGCAGTGTAGTGTCCGCCTTCGAAACTTTAGAGTGACGCGGGTATCTTTCTTAGTGGTTAGATTGATGATGTGCGTGATGTTGAATACAAATATTAGGATTCCTTGTTAGTAAGCGAGGGTCAAATAATATAAATGAGCGATAACGCTTTTTAGCAATAGGTCTGGAATATAATGTTGTGAATTATTAAAAGAAACACGAGCTCTTGATGCCTTGGAGGCGTAAAATAATTTTTTATATTTACTTAGATGATTATATTATATGAAATAAAACTAGGCTAGACGAATGAAAGCAATACTTAATCGTACACTCCGCAATAATGATTGTATTCAATATCGCGCCTTTGATGGTGTAAACCCTAGGTAAAGCATCTAAAATCTACGTTGTTGTTAATCAGTGTTATAAATCTTATCGTCACGTTTAAGAGTTACAGTGTTGTATAGATCGGTACGTTTAATTTGTAAATTCTGAGATTATTCTGTTATTATTGTAAAGTTTCTTTAATTAAATACAATTTTGAAATTTACATAATCGTTCATTGGGAAGTTTCCTTTCATTACACACGTCACACCTAAAGAAATGTTGCATGATTGCTATTTTTCTGGTATATCAAAACTGACGCTGCCGGACTCGTAACTGGGGCGCGCGTGGCTCCACATTTCGGCGCTGCGGAAGTAACGCTCCAAGTGCTCACGTTTCATTCTCAAATCCATGGGATTTGCTAACTTATTAGTTGTATCGCTGAAGGCACCTTCAGAATTGTTGGAACGGGACAAATTGCGAATTAATTCATAGTGGGAGAAGTTCATAGACATGAGCGAGCCGTTATCCATTCCCGTCGTGCTGCACGGGAAGTCTAAGGCATCCATGTCTACTGCGGTCACGGAGTGCCTGAGAGGTCCCGATTGAGAGTTATTCGGACCGCAATTGGGAACAGCCGTTCGTTTTTTGAAACTACACAGAGCCAAGTCTAAAGATCTCACAGCTTCATTAACGTTTAACATTCTTCGCGCATTTCGTCTGGATGGAGCGCCACTTGATTTGGCTCTAGAGGCTGACTTTTTATCGGTAGGTGGTTCGTCATTGTTTTCCATATTCCTTCTTTATATACTAGAAAATTTTAATCACATTTCTTTTTAGAAATAGGGCTTTGAAAATTATCGTAAAAACATGAATTTCTTACATTGTGTACCTAATGCGTTGTCAATAGACTGCACTCTTGGCAGATGTCAAAACTCAAATTTACTAAAACAAATCCATGGCCCACAAGATGATTGTCATCTTTAAAAAACGTTTAATTTTACTATAAAACTCAGTAGCGACCTCTTACGACGACATCCTATATCACGTAGCAAAGGGACGTGGACCTACCCCACGCACCCTAACTTAACAATAAGTTACAGCTCTTATCACCAGATGGCGCTTTTTACGTTTTGCACGGCAGCACCATCTATTATTTTATCTATGAACAAGTCAGACTGAGGGCGACCCATGAGTTTTATTACAAGTTCAATGAAGTGAATAGGGTGTATTTGAAATTAAACATTATCGCTAGAGCAAAGAGTCTAACTTCCTATTGTTATAAAATGAGAGTACCTTTTAATGTTTACTAGATGGCACTAGGACGTTATGTTTTAGATTAGTTTTATATTATTTTTATTTTTGATTGAAAAACGTCATTGGTGTACATTGTTTATTCTAACTATCCCAAGTATTCCGCTTGAATTATCTTCGATGGTAAATATGCATCACAAAGTGCAGCAGAGGTGGGTGCTAGGGCTTCTATTTCTGCCTTTACACCGCTTGACAGCATTGCGTTTAGCTCGTTTTTAATTAGATACCCTGAAAATTAGGTATAGGTTAGGTTAGGTAGTACAGTAAGCTTACCACGAGTGCACCGCGACAGTACCTCGCGCGCGAGAATCGCGAGATAGACTACCCGTCTTTGTCTAACTGTATTAATCACATAGGGGCCTAGCCAAGATGCCAATCTTTTACACCGTAGCGAACGAAAAGCTAATGTCTCTATCACTCTTCCGTATTAGTGCGGCAAAGAGACATTAGCGTGTCGTTCGCTACGACGCAAATTATTGGCATTTTGGCTAGGCCCTCTGGGATCCATCTATCTCGGGCGCGAAATACTATCTCAGCGCATTGATGATAAGACTAAAAATGTATTATGTTAAAATTAATATATACAATTTGAACAGGTACATATGAACAGTCAAGGTACTAAATATCGACACAGACAAAGTGCCAAAAATATGTATGCATTAAGGTAGTGTGTACATATTTCCAACTTAAGCCATTATAACATTATTTTTCTCCTGATTGGAGCAAAAATAGTACAGGAAGTTCTTCTCTATCCTCAAACTCAAATTAAAGAACTTCAAACCATATTGTTGTGTTTTACCGGACGGAAATAGTACATTTCGATGCTAGTGCGGAAAGTACGTCATTACTTCACGAGTACCGAGATACTCGGGACGAGTGAAGAATGATATTTCCGTACGTGTAGCGAACGACGTTTTTTAAAACAGTTGCGAAAAAATAAGAAAAACAACAAGTACTTTTTTATGCATGTTCTATAAGACAGAAACAATTGTAAATATAAAATATTATCCTATTATTACCTAAGTATCGTTATTTACGATTATTTGTGTATCGTATATTTAAATTGTATGAAAACAATATCGAATGTTGCCTTTGGAAACTTAAAACATTCTTGAAGTAAGAAAAAACGCCTCTGCTTTCACAGGCATTTCGGCAGCTATTCCGTTCCATTCAGACAACTTATTAAGAACGGCTTTTCAATATTCAATATATAAAAATAAACGTGTTATAATGATGAAGAGGTAAGTAATAAAATATAAAATATGCTTATATTTATTATTTTTACAGTAACAGTAGGTTTTTATGTTGATTACGACTTTTAAAGGAAACTAACATTAACACTCATCCAATAAGTAGTCATGAATTGGAAAAAGTAGAAAAGTAAAAGCACTAGTTCGCGAAATCCAACTTTCTGCACGCTAAACAGCTACGAAAAGTAGCACTTTTGAGCAACTGTATTAAAAAATCATTACTGTATTGATTTTAATTTTTTAAAAACATATATCTACTACGAAAAACGCAAACGGCCAATATAGCCGCGGGCCGTGTCTACATGGCCCGGTAAGCCACACTTCAAGCTGAAGGATAGAGTGAGATAACTAAATAAATGAATAAATAAATAAATAAACAAGACCGTCGTGTATGATCGTGCGAATACTGGTTAATGTAACTTTTATATTTTTTTAAGGATTTCACATGTGCACATACAGCTTATACTGCACTATTATATTGAGTGAACGACTATCGAATGGTACTGAATGGCAGAATAAGTTGTCTTTATTTTTTTTTTAATTA
The DNA here is from genome assembly GCF_033807575.1 of Cydia pomonella. Classification (NCBI taxonomy): domain Eukaryota; kingdom Metazoa; phylum Arthropoda; class Insecta; order Lepidoptera; family Tortricidae; genus Cydia; species Cydia pomonella. The sequence goes on from NC_084707.1 coordinate 9,667,380, forward strand.
AAGAGGGAAATTGTTGTTTCATCACACTTGCTCGAAAAAGTTCTTATTTCATGCAGGTGTACTGAAGGACTAAGGCCTATTTTGTTCCCGCGGGAGTTAAGGATTGTGAAAAAAAAGCTGTAACTCCCTAAGTTTGTAACTCACTTATTTATACAATCCAAGTAGCATAAATGAGTTTTACTTTTAAAATACCTACTATAATTTAATATTTTTGTTGATGTTTAAAAGTAAATAATTGATTAATTTAACAGCGGTTTAAAATATTTTACATAATTGTCAATAGTGGCTGAATGCCGAATAGGTCTGTGCCCTCGCTGCTAACCTGTCAAGAAATTACATAAAAACTTTTTACAAAAAAGTAAACTGACTTCAAAAAGTATAAAATAAAATATTATCCTTTTTAAGTATATGCGTACCAACTGATATGTTTGAAGTCGGTGCCAAGCCAAATTTTGAATCATACCATGATTTTGCTGCGAATCGATAAGGATGCGGCTATATAAGTATGTACAATACGTTAGCCTTTGCCTTTTGCCTTATACGACAGCACCGCAATGAACATAGTTTTTGTAGGTGGAACGCTAAGATAAGAACACATGATCGAACCTTCTTAGCGCAGTTCGTACCATGTCTGTCGGTATATTAGTATAAAGCCATAGCTTTTATTTGCCGCCGTAATTTTTAAACAGCTATTTTTACTTATTTTCTTATTTTCGAACTGTCCATAGCACGCAAGTGTGGAATTGAGACTGAGTTATTTTCAGTCCCTTATCCAGAGAACTTCGTTTCAAAATATAAAACAATTCAAGGACCGTCTTCAGGGCTTAAACTTTTTACCTTCATGCCAAATTTTACCTAGATCGATTCAGATGTTTAGCCGTGAAAAGGTAACAAAGAGACAGACAGAATTAATTCCAGTTTCCAATTTCCAATTACGACAGTTGTAATGTGATTTGTCTAGTCAGTATAAAATCAGTCGCCGAAGCCGAAACCGGCTAGGACAGGATGATGATGATGAATGTGATTTATAGACATAAAGCTGATTATTTTTGACCGGTATTTTTACTTTTGGCTTGGCACCGACTTCAAACATATCACGCACATATGTAACGCATATACTTAAAAAGGATAGTATTTTATTTTATACTTTTTGAAGTCGGTTTACTTTTTTGTAAAAAGTTTTAAGGTTATGACTGACGCGTGACGCATGAATGAAAATCACAATCATGTTTTACACTTAATTCGTTAACTTTCATAAATAATTAGGATTTTCCTCGGGAATTCATTCTACTCTAAATCGATCCTCCGCCTCGCCACTGAAACCCTTGACCCTGAAACACCGAACATTCAACCACCAGTTCCCGACCCCTCAATCCCTGACCATTTAACTCCTAATCCTAACCCCCAATTCCTCAACTTCCAACCCCCGGCCACTCATCTCCTACCCCCCGATTCCTCAACTCTCAACCCCTCAGTCCCCGACCCATCAACTCACCGCCCCCTCAACCCCCTAACCTCTCAAACTCTGACTCAAGCCCCAACCCCACAACCCCCAACCTCAGACCCTCGTCTACCCTTACTACCACCATCTACCTCACAAACCTACCCCTCACATCTTATTTCCAACACTACCTACATCAGAAATCATAATATACCCGATTATAAGAGGGAAGTTCCACATATCGCCCGTGGTCTTCATAATCAGTAATTAGTCTTACCACGAGTTTGACACTGACATATTCGCTAGTGTAACTTACTTTCTATGCATCTCGCTCATACTGGCATCCTATTAGTGCGAGCGAGATGTATCGGAAAGTAAGTTACGAACACGTCAGCTGATATGTAGAGTGAAACTCGTGGTAAGGCTACAGTTGCACTGAAGTACATCAAATTGGTAGTTTTCGAGAGGAAATGCTTGAGTTGCTTGAGAATACAGTCGAATCACCATACCTGTGCCTTTAGGAGTTCCCTCTATTCCTCATGGATTCCATCATCACATCAGAACCAAAAATATTATCGGACCACGGGTGTCGGAGTAATCGGTGAACATATATACAAAAAAATCTTCATCATTGTCACCAAACAAAATCATCATTATCAGATCCATTTCATCAAATTGATGGTATGTGAGAGGAAAGGCTCGATTTGCTTAAGAAAAGACCAAAATCACCATACATGTGCCTTTAAAAAATGAGGAGTTCCCTCAATTCCTCATGGATCCCATCATCAGATCAGAACCAAATTAAAATGGGACCAACTTGGAAGTAACTCCTTTCAAACAAAAAAAGAATTACTGAAATCGGACCATGGGTGTCGGAGTAGTCGGTGAACGTACATAAAAAAAAAATAGCCACAACCGATAACAGAACCTCCTCCTTCTATGAAATTGAAGTCGGTTAAAAATGGCGGACGAATGTTTGATATGTCACCGTATTTAAGAATTATTTCGTTTAAAATTTTGTTTTTTCTTCACAAGTGTGATGAAAAACATTGTGTGTAACTCAGGGGGTAAGAATATTGCAAACTCGGGTCTTTAATTCCCTCCAGCCGGTTATACAGGCTGGAGGGAATTAAAGACCCGAGTTTGCAATATTCTCTCGTATCCAAATTTTCACTTACCCCCTCGTTGCACAATGTACTATTGACGTTTTTGATGTGAAGGTTCAATTTGAGTGATGGTTGACGCTTAAATAATGATTATTTTACCTTATTTCCTCGCATGTTTAGAAAAAAGGACTAGGTATGTATATCGGCAGGAATAACAATTCGTGGATTCGTCTTCTTAGCTTCGCGTATCGTCAGACAAAATCGAAACTCATCCACGAGTTGCCTTTTGCCCAGCCTATGCAAATTATTGCATACATACATTACATTACAGTACATTAGTCCTATTAAATACCAGAAGGAGTATCCAGATAAGGTCTTTTCAACAATGACCCTAATTTTCGTTTATCAAGTTCGGTAAGGTCAAGCCGGGCTTCCTTCGAGGCCAGAGTCATGACATCCAGATGGCGAGCCCCGAGCAGTGAAAGCGAACTGCACGCCAGAGAAGACGACAAATGAGACTGAGCCTGCAGATAAGAAATAATTTTTTTTTAAATTCTTACCCCCTTATTCATAAACGTCTACTAAAGTTGACAAGCCGCTAATAATTGTTTGTCCCTTTCCGAGGTATTATTATGATGGAAAGGGACAAACGATTATTAGCGGCTTGTCAACTTTAGTAGACGTTTACGAGTAAGAGGGTTAATGAATAGTCTGTGCGGAAAGAGAAGAGTCATGGAATGTATGAGGCCCAATACATTCCACGACTCATCTCTTTCCGAACAGACTCTAGTAGGATAAATAAGGTTGAATGAAAGTGATCACTCTTTAGCGATAAGACACCGCATGTTGTTTACTATAGTTTAATTTATAAGCCTAATTTTGATTAATATTGTTTATATTATGAAATATTCGCGAGTCGCGACTTGAAAAGGTTCAGTTTTTTTTTCAAGTCCTTTGATTATAGAACCGGCCGCTATGAGTGTGATTATCCTTCGTCAGCAGCAAGGCAAAGTTTCCCTCCTTTGAAATAAAAAGAGGAGCATTGGTATCTAGATGTTTTATTTTTATTAAAAATTATAAAGAAATCACTTAGATTAAAAAATAATGTAGTATACAGGGTGGGGCCTGTAACTAAAGCAAAAAATTAAAACGTAGATTCTAGTCCTCAAACTAGACAACTTTTGTGTAGCAACTTTTTAAAATCATAAAGTTATTAGATTGTTCTTTTTTCAAACAAAGTAAATAGTATTTTCAATGTACTTAAAACTCCGTCTAATTGACATCGCCTGTCAGTCTAGTCACTCTACAGACATAATCAATTTCATAGTAAGTACATTGCGTGTTCGAATTAACTTTAAAATGTAACAAAATTCAAACCGCAAGTTTTTTTTCAAAGTCGTCAAACAAACGTTGCGTAGTTTGAGGAGAAGAATGTACATTTTAATTTTTTGCTTTAGTTACAGGCCCCACCGTGTATATTAGAAAATAATTCCTTTATAAATTTCTCCGTGTCACTCACGTTCTAAACTTAGGTACATTTTCTATTTCCACCTGTGGCTCACAGTTTCCTAAAAATCTTTCTTTAGGCGTACTTGTAATTTATATAAAGAATCTCATAACGATATAACTAGATAGGGTATAGTGGTACCAAAAGATTACCGGCCCCCAAAAGATGAACATTTGGCCTTAAAATCGATATAATTAAATCGTGAATTATTTTACGCACCTGAGGGTATTTTTTCCTAACGCGGCAATACTTTGCCGAGGCTGACATTTAAACTCCCAGATAATTGTGCGTCACAAACACAAAAATCGCCCTTTGTATGGAGATCTTAATAAGATTAGCGGTTCAAAGTATAAGCTTATATTTGCGTATAAAATTGAATTACGCATTTACTTACATGATTTTACAAATAAAGATTCTAGACTAATTCCTCTAACGTTATCTTTATCAAGTATTGCATATTTTATCTTATTTTATTAAAATATTTGCAGTTCAAGTTATGGTTCCAATATTGTATTTAAGCCAATAGATGACCGGCGGTCAACTTTTGGGCAAAGGCTTGTTTTTTCAAATACTTGTATAAAATCTAATAGAAAAGGTAGATTCATAATTTATGTTTTAAATTGATAGCTGGCTAGGCCTTGATTTTTTGACCAAAAGATGAACAAAGCTTTCTTTTATTTAACCCAGTTATTTCAAGGCTTATTTTAGTATAGGCTGTTCAACTAAAAATCTTATCCCTAAAAGATGGACTATGATAATTTACTAGTTCATCTTTTGGGCTCAATTCCAATACATGAATTTCGCATTTATTTTGATAGTTCATTTCTTCAATACCATGTCCAAAACTTGAACCAAGTAATTTGTTCATTCATGTTTTAGGTAGCATTTTCAACACTGAACAAGTTTGATTGTAAAAATAGTGAATTTAATATTTTTAATCGGTAGCTTAATTACTTTTTTATATTATTTACAAATACAAATTTAAAAAGTGTAGAAGTTAATTTATTAAGTCGTTTTAATTTATTTGAGGATCATATTTTCTTCTTGGAGCAAAATTCCACCTAGGGCATTTTTTTCTCTCTCTGTCACAAAAAATTTAAACTGCGATTTTATAGACCATTTTTTTCGCTAACGATTATAATTGCTCAGTGGTCAGAATTTAACAAAAGGGGCAAAGTTACACTCTATCTATACTAGTTCATCTATTGGCATATTGGCGTTCAATATTAGGGTACTTGATTTTGGTTTTATACTGCTTCATCTTTTGGGGTCAAAACGTTCAGAGATAGGGCCCCATGTTCATCTTCTGGGCATTTGGCCCTATTTCATCATATAATATTTTTTATAAAAATACTGAATTACAATATGAGCATTTGGAATAATTTATTCTAATCTAGAATATATACTGAATCATATTAAAAAAATACGTTACAACATATGTAAAAAAAATCTAAAGTTGGGGTAGTCGCTGAACTGGTCATCTTTTGGTGATTTCACCCTATTATAGATATTTTTGTTAATAGTTTGTACGTTTTCAAGAAGTTCGGCAAATTTTGTTTTCTAGAAATTGATAAATTGGTTCCAGTTATACCAGTGTTTTGTATGTTTTGTTACTTTACTAGACCCGGGTACGTCCTTAAACTACGTCCAAAAGAGAGGTATGGACATTGTGAATATCATCACGCGTTGTATGGTAGGGCACAGCGCAGCGGATGTCATTCCAGATCTAGAGCAGAGCCCAACTGGAAAAGTATCTCCACCTTACAGAAAACCGCAGCCAAATAACACTAGACCCTACTCATAGTGTAGTTTCTGCCGGTGAGAAAGGTTGCCAGAGCTCAACGAGGATGCGCACTGCGCAGTGTTAGGGTCGACAACGCGCATGTAACTTCTCTGGAGTTGCAGGCATACATAGGCTATGGAGACTGCTTACCATCAGGCGGGCCGTATGCTTGTTTGCCACCAACGTAGTATTAAAAAGACTAGCGTGTAGTATACAACTAATTTATAATTGGTAATGAAAGAAACTTAAGGCCTATTTTTAGTTAATTTTAATAAGACATATTTGTTTCCTTAATAAAAATAAGCTTAAACATTAAATGGCTCAGCAATTTGAAGACCGTGACCGTGATTACTCTAAAATTAGGGTAAGCTATACTAATATTGGCCTACTTCCAACGATTGACCTCATCAGCAGCAGTAGAGACTCAATCAATCAATCAGTATTTTACCCTTAGTTATGGTACAAAATAAAGAGGATTCAAAAGTAACCAAAGGGCTATATTTGCACAGGCAAGTAAATTCGTGCCTCTACCTCCACGATCATATTTTAGACATTTACTAGGCTACAATTTTATGGGACAAGTACATATTTACCAGAGAACCGTATTTATAGGTAAGGAAAATCTCGATGCCATGAGGGTCTGCGTCCACCAGAGCCAGCGCCGGCAGTCTCAACTCTGAACATAAGCGACACAGTAGCTGCCGTGTGCAGACGTCCGGGTAGCCTTTGCCCTGTAGGAAGAAAGTTTTCAATAAAGATCCGTTTATATAGACATTGAGCGTGCCAGACGCGCCCAATGTCTGTATATATAAGTCCTGTGCCTGTCGGCGATTGCGTGGCCGTGTAACGACAGAGATACATTATTAGACACAAAGAACTGAAGACACAAATTGTGGTACAATCAGCAAAAATATCAGAAATATAACAGTCAGGGGGACATCCGTGGCGTCCTGCCTAGACTGTTGGTAGGTGGTGTAGGTATCTTATGTTATGGGACCCTTGCACCCACAGGGATCTTTTGTGTAATCACCCCATTAGGAAACATCCGTCAACTAATCAAGAGCTTTTACGACCATCTGCATATGCCGGATGATGAAACTCATGGGTAGCATTTTGAATTCCGTTGGTTTCAGATAACCTGCTCAAAAGTCCTTCATTCACATTAGGTGTACTGTCCCTTCCTCTTCGCCACACATTCGAAAATCAGTGTTATCAGAGTATACCATCTTGGCCAAAACAGCTTTGACCCCGTAATGGCCAGTAAATAGGTATAAAATTATATACTCACTGTGATGATAATAACTGGCCCCAATCTAATTAAGGCGCCTTCATCTAACAACTTTTGAAATACTGCATCCTTCTCTACCACAAGTATATATTTCGCTGGTGAGGTAAATTTCTTTATTCCATTTACATCTTGCATAATTAGGGCTCCTAGAAATGACATATCGTATATGTAATACTTCTTTAACACATTCGCTACCAACGTTTTCGAAGCGCTACGCTCGTAGCCGATCCCAGCGTTTTCCCGCTTTGAAGAGGAAAGCGACTACGAACAGAGAACCCGCCGAGCGGATTCCCGGTACTCAATGTGTTAAAAAAATGTTAAAGTAGGCATTTTACCTAAAAACATTACGTTAACATTACACATGATATTCAATTAAACTGCTCAATTACCATTAGAACCCATACAATCGACCACACTTCCATCTCTGGTATGTATCGTCAGAGGCCCGGCGATGAGTCCTTTGGAAGTAGCCACAATGCCCAGATCCCATGGCGGACACTCTAGAAGGCAGCACACGTCTCGAACTGCCACGTCCAGGTTGGCTTGGTTACGTAGTCTACATACATTTTGGTAAAATAGTTCCCTGTGCGATTACAAAACTATTCATAATTGAAGTATCCAAAGCGAACTAAATAACAAATAAATCGATTATTAACACAAATCAAATTATAACTTGCAGGCCAGGTCCGACTCGTTCGCTTTACTGATCCTGCCTGGCCGCGTAGCCAACGTGCAAATCGCTTACGCTCCGTAGCGATTGAATCGCAACTGTCACTGTCGCACTAATATGAAAGAGTGATAGAGAGACACCAAGCGATTCGTTGTCGAAGCGATAGCGATTGTCACCTTGGCTAGGCCGGCTGATGGCCTAGCCAAGATGACAATCGTTAATAGAAAAGGCCAATCGAAACTTAAATGATGTACGGAAATATCGTCTCGATACATTTTGTCTTATCGTTTGGTGTTTGTTGTTGTCATCTTGGCAGGCAACGCAATAGCAACAGCTGCCAAAAACGGCCAAGTTTCGTTCCAAGTTTGTTTTAGGTGCCTAACTGGCAACCCACAAGTACCCACATTGTGGCCCCTTGGTCAAACAGTTTGGCGACTCATCGTTTACATCGCCAACTAACTCCAATGAAATTGCGATGGAATAGGTAGGTTACATGTGTATGTACATCTTTGTTTGGGTTATATTTCGCTTAGTATGAAACCCTTAAAAAACTAAAAAAATATTGAATTGTGAACGTTTAGGTACTAACCGTCTAGTTACTATAAGATTTTTGGAAAGTAATTCGTGAACCTTTGTAAGCACAAAAACTATTCTATTAAATCTGTTTTTATCTTCAGTGCTGGAATAGAGCAGCGTCGTCTTTTTGGCTTCAGCAAAACTTTTCAAAGTAACCCTGTTATAACGAAAAGTCAACTTAAACACTAGATATCAGTGATTTTAGGTTGCAAATATCAGTTCAACTTAGGTATATTTAATAAAATCATAGCTACCGATCAAGTTCATAAATGCAGTTTCCCCACAAACGTTGGTTTCTGATGACAAGCTTAGGAGTTTCTGAACTCTCAGCTGTTTTATTAATGCCTTCTAGAATGTCCTCAACTTTCTTTATAATTGCTTTTTTAGTTCGAATAGTTTCATCAACCATTATATTTAGTGTCTTCTCAACACCTAAGTAAAAAGAAAAGCCAAAATGGGTAAATATTAAAAAATATCCTTTTAAAGAGAGCTTCATTAAAAAACACTGACTAGGTAGTAGGTGTACACTTACGAACTATGTCATTCGTTGACTGAGACAACAATTGTTGCACCTCGCTAAATTTATGTTTCTTCTCTGGTAACAGCAATCCACCTGCTTTCTGATTAATTGCAGATAAATGTTTACTGCTAAACAATTTATCTATGGCTGCAACTAGTTTCGGATCCTGTCTAAATGTTATTACTGGACCCAACAATAAATCTTTCGTCTGCATCAACAAATCCTTGTTCATGAGCTCCATTATGCTAAAAACACGAGACGTTTTCATTCTCATTTGAGGGTCTTCAAAGCAAATAATTGACAAACAAATCCAATAGACGTCTATTAAAACAAACTACCGGTAAAAGTGACGATGATCCCTACCTACCTAGTGGCGAGATGTTTATCAACCGCAAACAATAACAGCGTCACAAAACCGAGCTCGTAAAAGGGCCACGAGACAATAGGCTCGCTCCACGAGTGCTTTACTGCGAAGCCGGGCCAACAGGCGAACGGAGCGAAATCATCGTCGGTGGCGCATCTGACTTGCTTCCACTGAAAAAATGACACAATAGATTTAATCGAGAGATAGTGCAGGCAGGCGTCTCGAGGAGCAGATGACACGGCGTGACGACCTCACAAAGGGCGTGAAATGACGTCATAATAGCCTCGAATTATCGCCCCCTCTTGTCTCAAGCAAATATTTAACATCAGCCCTGTTTTTGTCCTGCTTCTTCGGAAGATCATAAATAATAGAGCTCCAGCAGACAAATGATGCGCACCGTTACCACAGCCTTTGTTGTGTGTGACATATTGCAAGGAGGTGATGTTTACGTCTTATTATGGACGCTGAGATAAATTATGGCAGCGCCGGAATTCTTGGTAAACCGCAGTGCTAAGTGTTAGACGGATTTGGAAAGTGTTTTAAATATTTTATTAAAGGGTTAAAGGTGGTAAATACATATATGCACGAGTATACATAGTCTACATAGTAGGAATACTCTTTCCCAGGACTACTGGGAAGTTCTCTAACAGTGTTGTCGCAACTTTGTTTTACCTAATATAGAAAACAATAATAAAATAGAAATTTTACTAAGAACCACTAAGGTATTTAGTTACACCTACATAGTTAGTGAAATTTAAATTTTAATAAAGAAAAACATTGGAATGACGGCTTTAGTAATGATAATTAGATGCATCCTAATTAAACATATATTATATTACAATCATAAAATAAATATGTACTTGCAAATGATTACAAATGAAAGCGTAAGGTGTGAGAAAGTAACAATCGAAAGGATTTCACTACTGACGGCGCCCCGAGGCGTTCGATAGCATCAGCGGGTGACAGCCCGCACAAATACCATACAAATTGCTCGATGGCTCCTCAAATTGATTGTCGCAATTATTCGAACCCTTTCGGGTTCGCGGCCGCGGGGAGGTGAGAACGCACTTATCTATCGACTCGATCACAACTCTTTGACTTTAGTGTGAACTTGCTGCTGGGACTTGGGAGGTCGCCGCGGGAATGCTCTGCGCCATTATTTTTTGTCACGATCTTTGCACCGATATCGACGTGATAAGACTGCCGTTTTCTTATAATGATTAACGGTTTGCCTATCGCATAAAGTGTTTAACGACTTTTTTACACGTAAACATAAAATTAATATTGCGTCTACTGTTTAAGAGTTATGATGAGGGTAATTTGATGACGGTACGACACCTGACATGGCACCTGGTTTGTAGTAGAAATAAATAATAACATCTTAGGGTAAGCACGGTAGCCTAGGAAGGGCGTAGGAAGTTATCAGGCGCTGGTAGAAAATTGAACACTAACCCGAAAAATAGTTCTGTAAGAGCAGTTGGTATACCTTTTTAACCATATCTTAAAATTCTGTCATTAGCGGTAGGTAAGCTAAATTTATCATGCTGATGCCAAAATTTATTCCTCGGTCTATTATAAAGGAACATTTTTGGCTACAACAACTTCCCACAAAGTTCAGCCTCTCCAGTGGTCAGTGGACCGCATTAAACACAACGTTATGAAAATAGGAAATAACAGTAGCTGCACCGCGTGCTACCAATTTCTTTAGTAACTCTATTTGAGAAATTAATTAATTGTATACTGTGCGCTAATGAAAATAAGGTATACAGTCGAATGAGCTTTAAGATATAGTTACTGCTGATATGCTTGGTGCGGCAGACATTGTGCTGCGCCACGGCAGCGCCCGAGCCACGGGGCGCCATTGCACAATGGACCACCATCGCGCTATCTCGATGGACGATACGTTCTGCCTAATTGACTGCTCAAAAGTTATTATAATACTTTGTTATTGAATTCGGATTTCTGTATTAAAATTCGATGATTAGGAGGTACTTTATTGTATCAGCTGTTAACATCTACGATGTTATCGATATTGGCTGCACTTGGTTACATAAGTAGTGTAAATGGAATAAGACTAGTAAGAGTAAAAAGCCACCCTGATGAACTGTATCTAAGCTGCGTATACTCGTATGTATAATGGAAATTGCGTGCAATTGGTACGCTGTTCAAATACAAGTTGCAGCTTTCTATTAAAACGTAATAAATAAGTTAGTATTTATTTTTTCTTTGTTGTTTGCATTAAGCAAATCACTAAATAGCAATTTCGGTATCTACATACTTACATACGAACATTAGACATTTCAATTTTAAATTACTAGTACAGCATCCGCAATCAGGATATCCTTGTTTCTTCTCTTTAATTCTTCGAATATTTATAAGAACCTATTTAGACAGAATTTCAAATTCATTCTCATAATAACAACCAATTTACAAACAATTATCCGAATTGCAAATAATATCCATATCATTCCATAAACGTTCTCATAATGCTATACCTTTAAGCACTTAAATACTTATTAAAATGAACCCACATTCCCACACGAGTGGCGAAATTGCAACAGTTTCTCACAAGGAGAGGCTACTTAAGGCTTTGTGTGTGGAACAATGTGAACAAACCAAGTTAGGATCTAAGTATGATTGTATGGCGACGACTGAAGAGTGAGCTACGGGCCACTCGTTGGTTCATTATTCGGTTTCCTTAATGGGATATGATCGGTTTTGAGTTTTTTTTTATTGAGACCTATTGTAACAGACGCAAGTCGATTACTAATGTTATTGATGCACAATTGAATGTCTCAACCCAATATCTGATAAATACTTACTGATTCAGTGTATATTTTGCATTTTTACCAACATTGCAAGTTTTTTCCATTATTAGGTTCCTTAATACCAAGTTTACTGGTATTTGCCATGTACTTGTGGTATTCTTAATCTAGTATATGTATAGTATATATTTAAAATTATTTTAATATCAGTATTTTATAGTTATCCCGAGTTATTAACACTTTAGTTCCAAGCGCGGCATTGAAGAGGCGCCCCATCCCGGCCCAATATTGTCGCTCTCAGCCCGTTCCCACCCCTCTCATGCAATCCCCTCAACATTTACATGCTAACAAAGCGACTGTCATACATTAAATACCATAATTATACTATCCACTAGATTTATAGCACAAAAACAATGACTCTCAAGTGCCTTTTCAACCCTTTTTGTTTTGCACAAAAGTAAGCGGCGAAACGCGCTGCTCATTTAAATGGTAATTATGATAAAAGTTCTCATAATCCGAAGCAATTAAAAACATTTTGATTCAAACAAAAAAATACTAATAAATTATGTGACCTTTTATTTATCTCAGATTTTGATTTTGTTTTTTGTTGATTAGGTCGAATAAAATGCCAGATTTTGTATAGTGAAATAAACATTTTGTCTTATAGTTGCGTTTCGTCACAATCATCTATTTATACCTAAAAATAGCGTACCTAAAAATCTTTAGTTTCTTTATATATTTGCGATGTTACAAATTATGTTTCTAATTTCTCTAATCTCTTTGTTAACGGTTATTGAGAAAGTTTGAAATAGTACATTACGATACAAGTGCGAAAAATAGGAAATTCGAAACGAGTGGCGATAAATTAAAACACGACCGAAGGGAGTGTTTTAAATCGACACGAGTTGCGAATTACCTATTCGCACATGTATCGTACGTTTTACAGTACATATGGCCCTTTAAATGTTCGACACAGTAACGTAATATGCTACTTCTCGCACTAGTGCTATAAAGTAGCCCCATATGTACTGTAAAGAATATTTTAGGATCGACTTAGGTTCCTTTTAGGTTTTTAAGTAGCTAGCAGTAGCGAGGAATCCATAAATCTCAATTCCCGCCGGCTAGTCTGATTTCCAGCCCGTTAAGAAAGTTAAAACATGAGCTCTGCCTTGCTTACGAATATTTCTGACGTGCGATCAATGGTAAGGTAGGTACCTACCTTATATTTTTCTCTATTAGATATCCAGTTTTAGTGCCCATCACCATGTTCATAATGGTAATGTTACCAGTCTGATCACGACCAACAGGTGCAATCGCAAGCGCCCCACAAACAAGGCGAGATTATTCCAAGCCTTATAAATAAACAGCCTCAATAAATAAATCCACCTATACTTAGTAACTACCGGTTTTATTTATGCAAAGAAGTCCTTAATTCCCGACTGTGGGAAGTTTTAAAATTTTAGCAGCTTTTGTATGTGGGTATACTGGGCAAAGCGCTGGTATAGCCTAGCGATAAGAGCGTGCGACTTTCAATCCGGAGATCGCGGGTTCAAACCTCGGCTCGTACAAGCCAGCAAAAGAGGAAACTGGATTAATCCCAACAAGGCCTAGTTTACCCTCTGGGTTGGAAGGTCAGATGGCAGTCGCTTTCGTAAAAACTAGTGCCTACGCCAAATCTTGAGATTAGTTGTCAAGCGGACCCCAGGCTCCCATAAGCCATGGCAAAATGCCGGGACAACGCGAGGAAGAAGAAGAAGAAGGTATACTGGGCATGCTTGCGTCGTGTTTTTCACGCTAGTAGCGTCAACATTACTGGGCTGATTTGGCGTATTTATTCATCACATAGGGTAGGTACATTTATAATCGAATTTGAATGACGAGGTTTTTTACCATAATAACGAGAATCGGATTTCAAGTTTGTAAATTTGAGAAGATGCGAAGTTCTATAGATGTACAGGGTGAAATTCGACAAAAGATACAAAAATAAATTAGTACATAAATTACATACCTACATATATATGTATATGTAATTAGTACATAAATTAGTGTTTCTATAATTTCTAGCATAACTTATGCTGGATAATATGTGACATTATCTATGAAAAGGGACCTTATTGTCGATGGCGCTTACGCCGCACTGCGTAGCGCGGCGTTGTTTATAATATGGGAGCATCGTTGATAATGGCGTAAGCGCCACTGACAATAAGGTCCCTTTTCATAGATAATGTCACATATATTCTATTGTTGTTGTTGTAAAGCGCTGGTGGCCTAGCGGTAAGAGCGTGCGACTTGCAATCCGGAGGTCGCGGGTTCAAACCCTGGCTCGTACCAATGAGTTTTTCGGAACTTACGTACGAAATATCATTTGACATTTACCAGTCGCGTTTCGGTGAAGGAAAACATCGTGAGGAAACCGGACTAATCCCAATAAGACCTAGTTTACCCCTCTGGGTTGGAAGGTCAGATGGCAGTCGCTTTCGTAAAAACTAGTGCCTACGCCAAATCTTGGGATTAGTTGTCAAGCGGACCCCAGGCTCCCATGAGCCGTGGCAAAATGCCGGGACAACGCGAGGAAGAAGAAGTATTATCTAATAATTCGTATGTTCTAACAAAAACATATAGGTGCCACAAACACATAGTAACGCTAAGTAACCATAAGTACACCCTAGATTCAATAGGCACTTGACAAGCTTTAGCACTTTACTTGGCATTTAGCGTAGCATCTAGTAGATAGTTTCTGATGTCTCTAAGCTCAGACGTCTAACTATCATAAAAAAAATTGAAAAATATAGGCGTAAACAGTACGAAGTGTCGATGTTTACAAACTTTTCAAAATTTTGAATTTCACCCCTTTATTACTTGCATATTAGTTTGTCAGACTATAATTACCTAGTTTTCGACTTTATTAAATAGGTCGAAATGTAGCGTAGGTAACAATGAATGATTACATGCGTTAAGTACTTACTTAAATATATACATTCCTATATACTGACTTTACTCTTTGATACATACATACTTAGAAATATGGAAGGTGGTGGTACTTAGAAACTAGACAAGTGACATTCTTTTAATTACGGAAAACTCATGAAAAAACATTTGAGGAACGATGATATTGCAAAAAATAGTTTAAATATACATATATGTCAAAAAAATGTTTACTTACCTAAACATACAATCATCAAATACAATATGAAATGCAAAAACTTTGAATAACAACTTTATCCTTTTTCATCGAATATTTTCCAAACCTGTTTGTAGATTCTCAATGTCGTTGTATCATTACATTGCAACAACGGTGATGCAAATTTTTTGAATAAAGAATGCGTTCCATATTATTCTTCTAAATTTTGAAACGTGCCGGACACTTTTTTTTCTGGAGATATAGGTTTAGGTTTTAATACTTTTTATATTATCTATGCTTAATCTAGGTATCTTATATTCATTCATCAGCTGTTTATTATATTATTCCTTATAGGTATGTACTAACCGATAAAATCTCACGTTAATAAAAAATATATTTCTCTTTCAAGCAACTGTATGCCAAATAACCCAATTTTTACTTTAAATAGTAAATATATATATTTAATATCCAATAATTGACATGCATTGATGGTTTGTTTTAAATTCACCTTCCAAAACGCACGTGTGCTACTGGCAGTGTCCCCATAGATCCCAATCTGGCGGGACGAGATCAGCGCACAGCTGTCATGACCATGCCACGCGACTTATTTTTTTTAATCGGACAAATTGATGTAAAAACTTTTGTTTCGGTCAGAGGTTGACAAGGTGTTTGTTTTTTTGGTCTAATAGATATAGGAAACTATAAATTATTATATTTTGTAAGCTTCTACGTTAGGTGTTGTTCAATACGTCCCAAATAACTTTTTAAGCAAAAATATATTTATAGAAAATTAAAATAAGAATAAACAATATCGAATTGAATCAACTCAACAATTTTATTTGTTTTAACAACTAGGTAAGTCCCTATGGAAATAAGATAAAACATCGGAAAGCGTCGAGATAGAGGTGTTGGTCTCGAGGAAAGCTAGAGCCCGATTCAGATATAACAACTTGTTGTTTTAATCGATCGCTCACGCTGATAAGTGCATGCGAAATGAAGAAAATGCATGCCGGAGATGCACGTCAATCACCAAGACGATCATCAAAGTTGTATATAACCAATTGAACACCTTAACAAGTTATTCGTCGTGCTTCTAGAGTCCGTCTAATAGGTACTTACGTTAATGTTTTACTGACTTGGTAGTCATGGCACTGACAATAAATAGCTAGGGTAAAGGCACCAGTAGTCAGCCTTCTTACGAAATTTATATGTTCAAGATCGTCTCATTTGCCCACTAATTGACAAATAAGAATTATTAATGTTTTTTCTCTTCAATAATTTCATAAAGTATAATTTGTATACAGAATAAAACTTAATTTAATTTAGCTTTTGGAAATATTTCATTAAATATAATGAAAGGGCCTTTTTGCCAGTAATCAGCCCCCTGTGTACCAATAGACAGCCTTTATGTACCCACTGTCCAGCCATCCCATTGTAACGGCTGGCTATTGGGTTCTGAGTTCCGTGATCTCAGTGTCCAGTGGTCAGCCACAGGTTGACTACTGGGTATTTGATGTATTTCAATCAAATAAAGTCATAATAATAATGTAAATATTTAAAGGTGCTTGATTTAACAACTTACATTGTATTTGAAAATTAAAAATATCTTGACACCCCTCCCTCGGCTGACTTCTGGGTTAACGACCTATTTAAAATTACTGCCTCAAACTCAGTAGTCGGCCAGGGGAGGCTGACTATGATTTTGTACAAAAAAGTAGTTCCCAATAGGCGGCCCACTTAAAAATGTTACTTTAATATGGATTAATATTTATTTTTTACGTTTTCCAGATAGATTAAGTACCTATTAATTATGAGAAACAGTGCACACTCTTTTAACGAAATATCACAATTCGGCTGCTAGCGTCTGATCAAAATATCATGTGACGCTCCAAAAAAATTGCGCATATCACATATCCCTTCATGTCAGAAGACAGCACTTCTTTGAAGTAGTGTTGTGGTTCATACTAGACAATTTTTTTTAAATTAAGTTATTTTTCAATTCATAGTTTACCAATCTTTAATATCACCTACTTTGGCATGAAAATCTGAAAAACTTTGCTGACCACTGGTGCATGACTGAGCACTGCGTGCCTTTAACCTACTTAGTAGTTTATTGAGTTGAGTTCAAACGAAATTTAAAAAACAAACTTTAACAACGTTTAAATTCTGATATACTTATGCAGTAAGTATTCTACCCTACTCGCTTTAGTCGGTAAGGATAGATAGTCAATTTAGTCACACAATAGACGGTATCATTTTGTTTAAACATCAATTGCGCACGTCGTCGGGAGGGCGGCATTCCCTCACAGTCTTCTCTCCGCGTCAGCTGCGACCTCACCCTCCCGATGTTCTATTAACTTCAATTGAGCCAGACAAATTTACATGAATCGACGGGCCATGGAATCAGCGATGTGTACTACAGTAAAGCGATTTCTAGATCATGCCACCACATTACAATTTGATTTTCATAAATGTAACATCGATGAACTTAAGAGCTTTTGAATATGTTTTATATATTTTGTACATTGTACCTATAGTATAGGGTGTCAAGTATGTTGCTTAAAAATATGAATATGCAAACTTGTCATGTAAGACTTGTCACAAACTAAGTACCTACGTAATCACTCAAAATTATAAAAAATAACATGTCAAGTTTTAACTTTTAATAAAATTTTATAAATGGATGTCTGTATAATGACATGGTACAATTGTCCCTGGTTATAGAATATCCGTATACCTACTACACTACTACCACACAAGATACGGAAATTAAAATAAAACCTAAGAATAACCCCCTTATTCATAAACGTCTACTAAAGTTGACAAGCCGCTAATAATCGTTTGTCCCTTTCCGACGTATTGGTATGATGGAAAGGGACAAACGAGTATTAGCGGCTTGTCAACTTTAGTAGACGTTTATGAGTCTTCGCATTATCATATTCAAATTCTGCCTTGCCAAAACGCTTACCTATGAAAAAAAAGTGTGATATACGCTCATTCCAGGGCCCGCGCGGTAGTCCCGTGCGCGCACCATATGGCCCTACGGTCGACTCAAATCGCTATTATATTGCTTTTAATTGATAACAATTTAAATATATTTGATGATTCACACTTACCAGCCTCATTATTATTCATCGAGCCATTATCTCTTGTTCGCGTTTCACCGCGCGATGCTATCTTAAGCACGAATGTGTTTTACCTTTATGTTTTTAATGTCACGCCACTAATTTGAACTGATGATGTCACTTTTTATATTCCAATGTAGGTTTTTATACATTTTATGGAATGCTTCAAACTTAAGTGACAAATTGCTGCCTTTTAATAATTAATCAATAATCATTAAAGGTATCTGAATAGGTAGGTTCTTAGCTTACTGGCCACCGCAGTGAAGCCATTTTAACAATGCTATTTGATTCTCATATAAGTAGGTATATAGTATCCATATAGCTAGAGAAATCGAGTAGAGAAGTAGATAGATACTTGTTCTGTGAAATGTGCCATTCAAGTCCAAGTAATAAGAATTGTAATTGTATTAAGTAAGCAACTTTTAAATGAGGACAGGGGATCCTCCTTTTTCAAATTAGTTTAAGAGTTGACTTAAGTTACTCGTAATAATATTTCCTTTTGGCTTTACTTTAGTCGGATTACAGAAATTATAACACAACAATCCCTGGAGCAAAAGATTTAGGTACTTAACATGTGTTGTGACGCAGTTAGAAGTATAGGTCAGGATTGCCGCCATGACGTGTCTTGTTTGAGTCTGGGACATAATTAGGGTCAATTTATGTTATATATTAAGGGCAGCACTTACCGAGCATATCGCCTTAGGCGTACATATCAGGAGTTATCTATAGTGTGATTTCGGATATGCATAGTTGTTAAGCCGAGAATATACATACATGCTAATAGGTAGGACAACTGTACGCCAGCTATTACGCCCTTGCCAATAGACTGGCTGTCTTGTTTATCTTATACCTTTAAACGAGCAATTCTTGTATATATATATATATATATATATATATATATATATATATATATATTTCTGGGATCTCGGAAACGGCTCTAACGATTTCGCTGAAATTTGGTATATGGGGGTTTTTGGGGGTATACAATCGATCTAGATTAGTCTTATGTTTGGGAAAACGCGTATTTTCGAGTTTTCATGCGTTTTTCTTTCGACGCAGAATATGGTCGCTAATTTCGTGTTGCCGGCCACTGTCCGTCTGGTCCAGCGGGTTAAGACGCGGACGGCTAAACGAGTGTTACGGGTTCAAATCTCGCCCGGTGACAAACTTTTTTTTTATATGTTCAAGTTTATATATAATTTTTAAATTTTTATTGTTTTAGACAAGTTTAATTTAGTAAAAAAATGTAGTTAAGATTATCACCTATACACCACCATATTACAATAAATAGTTATAACCGAGCAAAGCTCGGTCGCCCAGGTACTTTATACGTTAAATAGCATAGGTTCAGGTTCATAAAATAACTTCAGCGTGCCAATTACTGTCCCATTTTATTAGCATGTATATTTCTTGAAACCTAAATAAACCGTTTCAAATATAGAATATGGGACTAGAATAAAATAGAGACGACTACTAAGTAGGTAAGTAGAATAAAAAATACATAAAGTGATTTTACTAAAGTAGTAAACGCATGTTAGGTGTGGAGAAATTATGACACTGTAAACTCGCTCCATTTTACCGTCCCGTTTTATTATTCAATAAAAGTGTTTTTCAACAAAGGCACATTGAATGCGGTTTGGGCATCGTAAATCAGGTGCAAAGACCCCGAGGACTAGTGCTTCTTGAACTGTCAAGGTCTCGTTGTGGCCTGTGGTCTTCCTCTGCATTTTGACAAATAACGTCCAGAATCACCAATCGTACTCGACTTTCATGTCAAATTTCAACTTTAACAACATTACATAAGGTTTATTTTGTAATAACGGATATGCCATAGATACGAGGTACTTGAAGTTACCACTCGGTGTAGCTCTCTTCAAGATATTGCTCGGGTGTTATGTCGGCAGTTGAAATTTCAACAATGTATGCGCCTTTGTATGCTCTCAGAATTTATTTTCGTGAGCTGTTTAGTGGTTAATACCAATTACTAACTCATCGTTACAATTGATGTTAGGTATTTATGAAAAAATAAATTGTATCGAAATTGTTTTACTGCGGTATGGCAATGGGGACGTCGCAGTTATGTTTACTTAGCTATACTCCAACTGGTTACTACTAACACATTAAAAGAATTTACCTTTGTATTTAATTGGTATTTGTACATTGTCATACTCGTATATGTGTAAATTGGGTAAATTGCATCCCTTGCTTATTTACCAACACAGCAGACGCGCTCCTCTTATCAATACAGCAATTAAATTATGACTACTCTAAAATGCTAAAACAGTTTAAAAATAACAATAGTAGTCACTTTAATAAAGCGTCGCGTGTCGATGGGCCGATAAGCGGCAATTCACAGGCCATATTGCGGCTATGTCATTTACATAATTGTTACAATACGTGGCCACGGTGATAGGGTGGATCCTTACAAACTCAATTAAGGTCAATAACATAGTTGGTCTAATATTATAAACAGACGCTTAAACCAGGTAAGGTAATGTTGGGTAACAGGAAAATAAACGAAATGAAGTACCTATAGAAAGTAAGTTAATTTGTTCTATAATGTCTGAACTGTGGAGTCTGCGCTGTGGATCTGATGATGCATTTTTTTTGGTTAATAAAGGTTTTTTGTGAATGTGAAGATGAACATAGTTTATTTTTCTCGGGACAGACAGGAGGAACAGTATAAGTACTCCTACAAGTGTTTTTCTTGCCTCAGTCAGGGCCGGATTTAGGGGAGGGCAACCGGGGCTACTGCCCCGGGCCTCCACAAAAGAGGGGCCCCCCACAATAGAGAATTCGGTAAATTTACCATTTTATTTGGAAAAAAATTGGGGCCAGGGGCCTCCACACCTTTATTGCCCGAGGCCTCCAGACCTCTAAATCGGCATTGGCCTCAATGTTTCACTTACCCTACTAACCTTAAATGATATATTATGAATCTTAAAAGTTATGATGGCAACCAAAAGACTATTGGAAATTATATAATATATGTACCTTTGAATTAATGACTTCATCTCTGGGTAGTTTGAGTGCACTCAGAAATACGATTATAGCGTTAAACGATGATATAATTTGATTTATGTCGTTTTGTATTTACGGGTATCATTTGTATCATACATTTGCAATAAAAGCGTTTGTACAAAAACATACTCACATTGGTCGCTTCGTTGAACATTTACTAAGAAATACGGTGAAAGCAATCAATTTTTCCGTTAAGATTAAACTTTTAAATTAATTCTCTCATACGCAGTTGATTTTTTTAAGTCCAAGGAATAATGTAATTCAGCCAAGAAAAATAATTCAGCACAGCGATATTGTTAGTTGAAAAAGGTGGCAAAATTAAAAAAAATGTTAACGAAAGAGTAGACTTCCCGTAGAAAGTTTAAATAAAAAAAACCTTTAAGTTGACAGTCCAACCAGCATTTTTACAGCCCTGCAAAACAGGAGGCAGGCAGCCATCTCCTAAAGTGATATGGTAACGTCTATATATTATTTTCTCACTCTAACAGATAGTTGCCTCTTACTCTTGCAGGACCGTGAAGAGTTTTGCCTTCATAAAATATGAAAACATATTCTCTTCACCATAAATCTTTAGGTGACAGAACCTTAAACACAATACGGAACTATAAGATCAAAACACATTTCTTAAACAATAATAAACTACACTTAGATAATAAAAAAAAACAATCGTTTCTTGAACACAGTGCGTAGGTAGGTACGTTCTTTTTTTTTAAATTGTTTATGGTAAAAAAAACGCCACAAAGCAGTTTCATAGTTCATCGAGAAATAATAGTATATATAGTAAAAATTACCCGCTGATTCTAAATAAATGTGTTATAGCAAACTTTTACTTGAACCTATAAACAAACGAATAGCATGAAAAGTGGTGAGAAGTATAAAATATTTCAATCACCTAGATTGATGTTCAATGAAAAGTAATGGTAAGAAAAATCACCTAGTTTTTACATCGGCGACCTTCATTTCTCTTCGATAACAAACGAAATCCTATTCTATTATTGAGCCCGTCTCTATGTTTTTATCTGTTAGCAGGCCCTGTCTCATGGTCTAAAGAACCGAAGGTAGTAGACAGTTGTTTGGACAGAGTCAAGATTTTTTTGGTTTTTGTGCAGCATGTATACAAATGGTAAACTAAGTGTGATAGTAAAGAAAATACACTGCATAAAAACACATAATAATGACCGTTCCAGCGCGAGTCGGTGTTGAGGATAAAGTCCAACAAAACTATGGTGCAAATGCACGAGTCGAGCTTGTACGAGTACAAAAATCATATTTGAAGGTGGCATTTCAAACAGTATGATTGTGTCGAAAGATTTGTTACAGTACATATGGTGCTACTTTTCCGCACGTAAATTTGTACATTATGTAACTATGTCGAAAATTTAAAGGGTCATATGTACTGTAAAATGTTGTACGATACATGTGCGAATAGGTAATTCCTATTTTTCGCACTTGTATCGTAAATAACTATTTTAATAGAGTTTATATAGGTAATAGATGGGCGTGTTGGACCGCGGCCTTGGAATCCCTCCAGCCAACATGAGGAAACATCTCAAAATTCGCATTGAATTACTTTACAGGTCTTGTGAATAAAATGTAACCTTCTCATCAGGTTTTGACAAATAAAGATAGCTTTTACGAGCTGGTGTAGTGAAAACATAGTTGTTAAGTATGAACATCAGATATTTACAAGTAAACTTATAAGTTTATTTGTGATTACATTATATCAAGCATCTGCTGAAGTTAGAGTAGACCAACATTTGTATATTCTTTTAATATTTGATAATTTAATGATTTCCCAAATTCATTTTTTATATAAGTATTCAGTAAAGCTTACTTACGAGTCCGTATACATGTCTTAAATCAAGCATCTAAGAAATCAAAACTAGGTACCTAACAAAAAAATAACTCTTTTTTCCTGGGCATCGGCGTAAAATTATCTAGATTATTTTTATTATTTTTAAGGTGCTCGAAAAATACATGCTCAAACTGTATAATTCAACAGTCCAAACGTAAGATAAGCATTTTCATATACAATTGTTAGCTAGAGTTAAACCTTTGGCGCACCTCGAAGTCCTTGCGCCAGATTGTATTTGGGCTAATTGCACATATGAGATAAACTCATTACCAAGGATAGACGCGAGATTCTAGCAGCGGTCTTATCTGGCAAAGCAGCGACTTAGCACAAGAGAGAGCGGAAAGCGGTTGTACAAAATAGACGTGTCAAACTTACTAATAAGCCATCCTGCTTAGGATAACGCGGCTATTACACTAATGCGGACCAGCACGCGCTCTGGTGTGTGAGCATGACAGCGCTATACAGATGTCCCGCTCGTACACGGAGCCTCGTGTGGATCCGCATAAAATGTGAAGGTAAATTAGAATTAAATATTTTGGATAATACATTTTTTGAAAGTCCAATGAAAAGCTATTTTTTCTCTTTTAAAATATTAAAACCCAGCCCGTTAACACTACCTACTTGCATGTAGGTATACATACTTAATTATCTTCCATGATTTACAGTTTCATTATCTTTTTTACAAAATGATTTCTTCAGCTGTAGAAAAGATATAATTTACCAAAACGCAAACATATAGCATTTAACTGATATGGCGTTTCTTTTTTTGTTACTTTTTTATGTCACCTTTTTTTGACACTGTGTTATTTCTAGTTCGGCTCGCGAGCCCTTTTTATCCTTATAGGAGAAAAAAGTGTCCCAAAATTTCCATACATTTTTCAATCTTTCCTTATTGTTACCACCATACAACGTATATGGGGAAATGTTAACACAATAGTAAAAAACTCTAGGACATTTTTTATCGCATTAGGATCGAAAGAGCTCGTGATTCTGAGTAGACAAAACACAAAATTTATGAAGAATTACACGATAATTAAAGTGGCATATTTTTAAGAAACGCTCATTTCTAAACTAACTTAAACAAGCTTGCTGCAACAAAATGAATCAAACCGTTAACCGCTTGCGCTTTTCACAGTGCGACCCCCGTACACACGTACAAAGGCCTTTGACGTACGTCCGGGGCGGGCGGGGGCGGGCCCGCATGATCGCGCGATCGCCGGCGACCCATTTGCGCCTCGTTACACTCTGATAGCCGCAAACAAAACACACCCCAAGTAATTAGGAAAAGCCTTTTCCAGATACGGTAAGTACTGACATTGGTATGGCTTTCGTGATAATTTTTCAGACTTAACGTAAGGTATTTAACGTGTGTTGTGCGATTGTAAGAAACTTTAATGTTGTCAATATTTGAGTGAACGACGGCTGTCTTAAAACCCTTAACCCTTTCTACTTTACAAGATGTATACCCAGAACTAAAAGCCACGCTGTCATTAAAAGTTTGAAACTTTATTTCAGACACAATAGAAAATACACAAAAAGAAACATAATAAAACTTACTAAATACCCTAACATACAGGTAAAAAAAATTGCCCGAATCGCCGTCAACTCATTTGACTTCAGTACCCCTAGTGTAACTAATTTCGACAGCGAAACGTGACGTACGCGTTTGCGTTAAGTGTCATTTTGTATGAGATTTTTGACTTTCCAAAACAAAAAATCGAATTTATTTACACTAGGGGTACAGTACCCCTAGTGTAACTAAATTCGATTTTGAAACGTGACGTACGCGTTTGCGTTTAGTCTCATTTTGTATGGGTTTTTGAACAGCGCGCCAAGCGGGACGTTTTGGAAAGTCAAAAATCTCATACAAAATGACACTTAACGCAAACGCGTTCGTCACGTTATGATGTCGATCAAAGTTACACTAGGGGTACTGATCAAGTTAACGATGATGCCTGTATGAATAGTTGCAGTATTTGCGCTCTGTTTTTCCCATTTTACAAAACAAAATATAAAACATTATTGTATTGCCCACAACAAACATGGCAGTTTTCGCTTAGATATTCGAGTTGCCTCTCAACTTAAACCACGAAGGTAAATAGGTAGGTTTATACTTGCTCTGGCGAGAAGCATCAACGACCAATCAAGTTATTATGGTTGGTATAATCAGCATCAATAACTAGTAGCGGATGACACAACACGCCAAAAGAATCAGCCACCCTTTAATACTTTTCCAAATCCCTATTTTTTTTTATACCACGACGGTGGCAAAGAAGTATACGGCCCACCTGATGGTAAGCAGTCACCGCAGCCTTTAAAAACCTGTACACTCCTTTTTTGAAGAACCCCATACTGTAGACCCTCGGGAAAACCTCGGAAGGGATTCTACAGCCGGAGCGTCTGCAGGAGGAAATTCCTCTTGAACCGCACAGTACGCGGCCATTTAGGTTCTAAGGTGTGAGGATGACGAACACCCTGCCGACGGCGAGCGGTGCGGTGATAGAAAGTAGAAAGTGGCCGTTTTTGCTAATTTGCGAAAAGATAACGTTTTAGTCAATCAGGGCTAACCCGTTATACTTACTTGCGCATTTTTACATGCAATTAATGTTGTAACCCTCCCACCGCAAAAATAAATACGCAAATAAATATAACAACCCACCACAGAAAATACAAAACTCAACATGTGTTTCGCCTCCTTACGAGGCATCCTCAGGGGATGTCGGCGATCCGAAATCTGACGATTGAAAACCAGACTTCAGTCTTCACTTTCGGTGGTGGGTTGTTATATTTTTTTGCGTATTTATTTTTACGGTGAGAGGATGGGAGCGGGAGCATTAATTGCATGTAAAAATGTGCAAGTAAGTATAACGGGTTAGCTCTGATTGACTAGCACGTTATCTCTTCGCGGATTAGCAAATATTTTTTGTTTTAATTAATATGTATTTCCGCAAAGTAACGCCTGATTCTATCTGATCCAACTATTTTTATCCAACCACCCAGCGAGAGTCTCTCTAGGTGTTGGTCGAGATTCTTCGCTATGAGACCGTTCGCTGACACTGACACGACTATCGAAACAATTGATCGTTGAGTCAACAGATTATCAACATTATCATTATTCTACGTAGACGAAGTCGTGGGCAGAAACTAGTAGATACATTTATATATCTACCCTTGAGCGGATTTTTTTTTAAATCGTGCCGGTTTGATAGATCACAATACAGTTGCCAATTTTTTGTTAAAACTTACAACAAATTAAAATTCAAAAACATGATATCCGCCGCACGCACATCCATCTCGCTCACGCTTACGCTCAGTGAGAGAAAAATACGAACCTATAGGGCCTTTAGCTATATTAATTAGGTAATGCTACTTTTGATGCTGACTGTATATTACTATACTAATTCTTACACAACAAAAGGTAAAACAAAAGAAAGTGAATATGCCATAAGAATAGACAAAGGAATTGTTTAGGAGAGCGAAAGGTGCAAGTTTACGATCTGGAGACCACAGCCTTAACGTCGTGGTGTGGTTTATAAAGAAATGTGCATTAATTTATGAGGACTAGCTACATTTTGCTAATGTTCGACACATGTTTCAAACCGCATCGATATTTTCTTCCCATTTATTTCTAACACCCATCTATGTCTCTATAAACCACTCCATCTTGTGGTAATAATTTACTTTGCACACAATAAACATAGCTTACTTTGTATAGATGGACAATTCATATGTATAAATAAAATGGCTGTGACATACAGGCAGACAGACGGACATGACGAAGCTATAAGGGTTCCGTTTATGCTATTTTGTGTTTAAAGAACTTTATTTCTCAAAAGAAATTTTACATTTCACTTAATGAGAATATATACTAAATCAAAAGTAAATCAGTGAGCATCGCAAGTTATACAAAACAAACAAAAATAATAACTAATTGGACTAAGACTTTTTTGTTACAATAATTAATAGTAGCACACTGCAGGTAGCACTATAAAAGTCCCGAGACTTACACTTAAAATAGAGAACAAGTTCATTTTAGAGAATAAGTAACACAAAAACATATTAAAAACAGAACGATCCTAATTACCTACACTTTAAGTTCAATTTGGTACGAGTATAGGCCACATAACCCTAAAGATAAAGTCATTAAGTATTCAATAATCAAAAAACACGACATTGGCACAGTTTCCATAAGTCTAATTTTATCCAACAGTTTTTGAAATAAAATAAAAACTAACTATAACTACTATTAGTGTTATCACGACTCGCTCACTAAATTGTAGCCACTTATTATGACCACCGTAACTACATTTCGTTGGCTGAGAATACGTTTGTATCATATCCATTTTTGTGCAAAAGTGTTTTAAAGATTCCTAAAATAAAAATAAAAATGCTATAATTGAAACCGATTAGTGTATCGGTTTAAAAATATATTTATTTTTCAAAAAATTATCGCAAAGTTGGGACATATCCAAAAATTTGTATCATGTTAGGTAGGTACATATACATCAAAAACGTATATGGCAATAATAAAACTGCTTTTTTTCATGATAACCACTATTTTATTTTTATGGTACTATAAATAGTAAACATGTGCCTAATTAATAGATAAGTTGAATATTTCCTAAATATAAAACATTAAAATTATTTTTTTAAACACTTCAAAATTTAAAAAGAAGAGGTTCTCAGTTCCATCGTCCTTGAGAAATTATGGAAAGGTCCTCAAATCTTATAGTCAGTCATACAGCAATTTTAGTACTTTCATGTGCAAATTCACATTTAGAAAGTTTCATTTGGTGACAAGTTTGGGCTTGTGCACAAATCACGCGAGGTTTTTTCGGCCAATTTTTGCCCTTAGAACTAGCTCACTGACACTCTAACTTTGCTCTCTTGTTGCACAAATACACATATATGGTACACCTTACCTGCATAAACACCTACTTCGTTTTATAGTAGGGTTGTTACAAGTACAAAGTACAAGTATAGGTAATTATTATGTTCACTTAGTCGGCCGCTAGTATTCACTCCGAAAAAGGCCCTTCAAACACGTCTTTCATAGTTTATTAAGCAGTATTGCATTAGGTTAGGGTGTCAGTAGAAAGTGTAACGGTATTGTCTCGCTAAACTCCGTCAATCAGGGATGCGGGCACACAATTAGGCACACGTGCCGTGATGGGAAAATTCATTCCGATATTAATACTTTATGATCATTTAAAAATATTACTTTTCAGCTTGTAACCGTTTTCGTTGCCGATTAGCTAGTTGTTGTATATTTTTGGTTATAAAAGAAGCGTGGTAATTAGGTAGTAATGTGCAAATAGTAAAGTTCTTGGTGCGTAGCCAACTTTCCGTAGCGAACGCAACTAAAAAGTTGGCTATATATACGAAACGCAAAAAAAATAAAAAAATGCACATTACGTTAGCACCCAGGATATAGCGCTCATGAAATACGACGTTTCGTAAACCAGAGATTTCCTTTGACAGGATTGGTCCTTTTAGGAACCAAGAATGGATTTAAGACCACCAAAATTATTGATGTAAATTTTAGGAGATTTAGATATATATATATATATATTTTTTTTTCATTAAGCGTGGTTACCCACATTATTGTTCATCTTTACATATGACAAATTAGACCACACATTTAGCTTATAATATGCATCTGTATGCCTAGACTACACCACTATTTATAATTAACTACATATATAGACTACTCGAAAGAAAATACATAGGTGCCATTAAGAATGTTGATCATTACAGGAAAACTAAATATCCAAAGCCTTGTTTTACTGGTTTTTTTTAAACAAGATATTTTGTGTAAAATGTAAGATAGGTTGGGAATTTACCATCTTTTCCGGCCACCAAAAAAAGATTTAAGCTACATAGCCTCCACAATGACCACATTTTTTTAAAATTAATATTGAAAAGTACTATATATCTACTCATTTACACATTACAATAAAAATATAGGCCTTACCACATCCACTTTTTTTAAAACGGGTAGGTTCTTCATGACTTATCAAAATTAATTTGAAAAAGTCCAAAAAAAAATATATCCGTTAGCATAAGTTTTTCTTGGAGGTCAGAAAAGCGATCTATCCTATCTGACTGACATTTGGGAAACGACGCACTGAACACCCTGTTTTCACGTGGGTCAAAACGCTTCGTGGCTCATATTTTATTTTGAGTAGTATATACTTGTAAGTGTTGCAACGTTACGACACGGATGCGTATTCTGATATTAATATCTTTTTTCTTCAAAAAAAACAACAAGTTGCACTCCGGGAGTGCCAGCAGAAGTGAAAACTTGAATATTAACGTTGTACATTTTTGATATTTTGGAGAAATTGAGTAGCAGTTTTATAAAAAGAGATAATTCTCTATTATACCTACGTAAATAAATTTGAGTGTGGAAGATATTTTGAAATTCGAATTTTAGTGTTAAGTAACACTAAAATTCATTCATTCATTCATTCTGTATATCATGTGTATGTGTATAACATACACATGATATACAGAGT
The DNA here is from genome assembly GCF_033807575.1 of Cydia pomonella. NCBI lineage: Eukaryota > Metazoa > Arthropoda > Insecta > Lepidoptera > Tortricidae > Cydia > Cydia pomonella. The sequence goes on from NC_084707.1 coordinate 9,697,040, forward strand.
AATTAATGAGACGTGAGCAGGACTACAGCCTACACAATTAGTAAATGTTAATGAAACGTTCACCATCATAATTATTAAGTAAAACAATCACGCTTCTTTTCTGTTATTTAACTTTTTGGTAAGGAAAAATTTGAGTATCTACAATTATGGACACCCAACAACATAAAGATACAATACAACACAATTAACAAAGATTAAACCTCTTTAACCGATATGACAGCACTTTGATTATGAAGAAAATAAAATGTCACACTTGAATAAGATACGATTTTTCAAAAGTAACCAGGCTTCGATGACATTAATTTTGCACGTCACCATGACGTCACGTGTCCGTCTTACGAATTTTAAATCTGATGGTCACGTGACACCTGACGCCCTGACGGGAGTTTTACATTTTTTCCCCATCACAAAAAGTGCACAGCGCCGCTAAAGAAGTTTTCACTTCAAAAACTCGCTTTTGACACTGACAGATCATAACCGTGAGAAATCCGGATCAATCTCCTTAGGTACCTTTTATTACAATCAGAATACCTACGCCTCAAAGGCGATGTCACTGTCAATGCCTAACTCCACACAACCGTGTGTCCTTCGGAATATGGAAGGTAGAGCAAGGAACAAAATCTCCATATACCAAAAAGTGTCCGACAAAAAACCATAAATAGGTGGAGCTACAATACCTAGACTACTTAAGAAAAAAAATCTAATCATAGACAGCGCACTTTACTCCGTCAATAACGCCTAGGTTCTTAGCTACTCTAGCGCTACTCTGGAGAGATTTGAAACTAATATTTATAGTTGACAGCTGGACACTTTTGCAACAATTCTGCCTAAGGAATTTGTTCCTTGCCTCTACCTTCCATACTTCGGAATCAATTTCTGTATTGTTCCTAAATAATCGTATAGTAGTGACAAATAAACAGTTGAATAACAAACATTTGGAATGGATATGTCACCGTAAAATTGTAAACACTCGTCAGTTTATAATCTCGCTAGTTACATTAACGACGGTAATTAGATTACAAACTAACCTAACCTAACCTACGTTAGATTATAAACTAACGGGTGCACAATCTTACGGTGTCAGATATAAAATAAGAATCAGCAGGTTATTCGCCTAATAAAAGGGTTGGCAACTGTTAAAGGCTAGTATAGATGGCGCTAACATAGTATTCCTGTTGCTAGTTTAGTTGTATGGAATTTGAATTAAAGAGCTCTGAAACATAATAAAATGACGCTATTGGTAGGACTGACAGGTAAACCTATACTGACGCTATCTGTAAATATATAAATTTAAATGTATGGTGCACAATAAAGAATATTTACTTACTTACTTACTATAAATTCAAACAAAATAATCGGATCCGAAATGACGGAGTTATGGAGTAACAAACATTAAAAAAAAATACATACAACCGAATTGATAACCTCCTCTTTTGAAATCTTGAAGTCGGTTAAAAAGCGTCGACCGTCGAACCCCATTGGTTTGTTTGTATAGAAGCAAACATATATTCATCATTATTAAGACAACAACTCTACGCAACTATGTAATTATTTACATCTTTTTGCACAAATTACGATAGACGCTTAATAACCACACACAGCGCTGCTACCAAGTTACTTGTACTACTGAGTAATGCTAAGACTTAATGTCTTTAATTGAGAAATTACCACAAACGCATCAAATTAGCGATCGTGCCAATATAATAATAGGTCTGTGGCATTTTTACTCACGAACACCGACTTTACTCATACCACCCGCCTTAGCGGGGTTTGTTTGTTAATCTGTTAGGATTCCGCGAGGTTGGGAAGAACCTTTTCTAAAACAGTATACATTCAAGGACGCACACCATCAAGTAAATTTTACCTAAATGGTAAATAATATTTGAAAAATACTGCCGTCCTACAGAATATATGTACTCGTACTTATTGTTTTTTTTTTTTCACCAGGCGCCGTTTTCACTATGTTTTGGAAAACGACTTATTAATTTTCAGTCGTACCGTTATTTTCAGCATAGGTACACTTCATCGACATAGAAAATATTGTAATGTATTATTATTTTATATCTCGCACAGCTTTTAACTAGTAAGATGCAAGATGAAACAGCCAAGCCACATATTTTGACATTTTTGACTAAGGTGTAGATTTTGTGAAGTTAGGGCTTGCACAGTTAGAAGCTTGGCTTTACATGTAAAGTTATCAGATCCCATGCTGATAACTTTTTGACAGTGCGAGCCTTATGGTTTTATCAGGACACCATTTTACATGATTTTTTTTATGGGATATCCTTATTCTTCAGCCTATGTTATTAATTTTAAGTGCGTTATCTCCAAAACGTTAAACGGATGGTTCTTGCCGTTCTGAACCGGTAATTTCCATTTCTGCTATATTTTCCCAGCTAGTGGTACTAATAACTAAACTACGTAATTTTGTAGCGACTCCCGTCGCCCCCTATAAAACAAATAACTATTATTATACATATAGTGCCAATTATCATCATATGTCAATCTTATTACGCAGATCATTATAGTATAAGCAGGCTCTATAAAAACCCTGATCATTAGCGTCCTCCATATTTCCAGTGTAATCTATTCCAGTAGTCAGTGCGCATAGAAATCTCAAGTTCAACGGACTGTCCTGTGCCTGAGCATCTGTTTGTGTGGACACTGCATTACTTAACATAGAGTTATTGCGTAATAATCTAGTAGGCAGATGTTTGAGCTGATTGCTCATGGTATATTTAGCTAACAGGTGTCGTGTGGTCAACCTACCACGTGGTAGTAGGGCTGGGAAATTTTAAATACTTGAACTTAATATTATCTCGCCACAGTATATAGTAATAGTGACACCAACACAGTCAGTTAGTAGCTGCCTTTACTGCTGCTTATACGTAACTTTAACATTATATTAACAGACGAAAAACTTATACAGTTAATGTTTCGTAAAATATAGTAAACATCCCTATGACGGGATTGGCACCAGTAATGGTATAAACAAATCCTGAAAAATAAGTGTTTACCATCACTTTTTAAACTCTGGCAACATTTTACCATAAACAAAAGCAATAGAGCTACTCAAGTTTAATTTTTTTTATTGATATTTATTAGTTTGAAAATGAATGGTGCCATACACCCTAAGACTGGAGCAAAAAACATAGATTTAAAATGTGAATAAAATTGAAACCAATTGCAGCAGCTTTGATTAAATACATAGAAAACATAAAGGGCAAATAGGACATTCAAAAACAACAAATTTTCTCTTAAATGTCCCATTATTGGTGCCGTTAATATACCTATATGTAAGTAAATATTCTTTATTGCACCACAAAGAAAACAAATTTAAAAACAGATTTACAATGTAAAGAAAGGTTGCAACAGGCGGTCTTATCGCTAAGCGATCTCTTCCAGACAACCTTAGGGTAGCAGGATATAAAGAACAGTAAGTTTTTAGGTAGTGCACGAATTAATTAGAGGAATATGAACATTACACATACATTAAGCAGACAGTACATACAATACATTTACAATTTAAATAAACATACAAATATGTAGGTGTATCAATACAGCTAATTTTGTGATATTTATGAGTATGTCATTATCAGTGAAATTACAATATAGAGTTGTACGCCTGTATAGTTTCGCCAACCCTGCAAAGTTATAGAGCTCGTTCACACGACAGGACAAACCAGTTGTTGCGATTTGATTGAAGATGGCATTGCATAATGTATAATTATCGAGGTTTGTGCCAGGTGACTAGTAAATAAATATCATCTACTCGTAGTATGAGCTAAGTGCTAAACGAGTCCTTGCACTTAATATGTAGGTACATAGTGCTTAATCGTGCACACTTTCCGCCCTTTCCGGGCTTTATGATTTTATTTTTTTATTAAATGATGCGGTGAACGTGAGTAAACATGTTTGACAAGTTTTAATGTTAAGTATATATTGCGTCATTTTCTGCATAAAAATCATAGATTATACGATACACACATCCGCCGATAACCGCTCAATAAATCTAAATAAAAGAGTTACACAGATAATTTACATTAAGTGTCCTCATATGTAGTTTACTGCATTAACTGAAAAATATGATTTATTCGTTACTTTTGTTAACTGTCCGTTTTGATTTAAATGTTTTTTTTTTTATGTAAAGTTTAAATGTACAATAGTTATACGGTTTATGGTAGGTATACCTAGTGTAAAAAAATTACCTTCCACAATAAGAAAATTGAAACTAATATTTATTCATGTGTACAAATAAAACTAGTAAGTATGCTCTTATTTAAATATGCTGATTTTGTCCAATAAAGTGTCTAAATTAAGGTTTTATATACCCTCCATTCTCTCACTTTAAAGAAACATGCACGTTTTTATTTTATTGATACTAAACCTGCGACACCTTTTAAATGGACAAACATAACATCACAACCAATTGAAAAAGATACAGCAACCTCTAATACATAAGTTATAGAGATCTTATTTCTACCGCATAAGGTTTGAAATTGCATACGTTATTAGACGTGATACACAGGAATCAGCGCAGGTGGCTTTCTTGCAGGAAAAGTTTTTGCACAGATATATATACTCATATGCCGGCAGCTGCCGCGAAATTGAGCCCCTATGCCTCCGTCTACTCATAATCTAGGAATTAATAGCCGATTGCTAATGACAAAATGGAAATGCACTAAGCATTTGGCCTAACGCAATTACGTTAGTACATGAATCGTTAGATGTTGCACGCAAAATGATACGGGCGGCACGTGCGAAAGGTTATTTAGTACCCATACTTTTCAATTTGATATGTTAATACCTCATTATAATTATCTTTATTATGTAACATTTTTTAAACAGCTTCCAGAAAAAAAGGTGTGTCGAGTTTCACTAAATTTATGGTAATTATTTTATTAGATTAATTTATTCTTTTTTAATTCCTTGTATACGTTTAATGGTGTTTGTAAACAAGCACACTTGGAAGTATAGGAAAGTAATGTAGGTTAAATTAGTGTTTCATTTCGATGGTGTCACTTTTGTACGAACTCTGAGAGGACTCACTTTGAGGAATCAAAAGAACTCTCCAAATGTAGGTACAAGAATTTGATTTTTTCGTTATCGACTTTTGATGATAGTTATCTATTAGGGAATAGTAATGCATTTCAATGCAATGCATTGTGGGCAAACCTTTGTTTCTTACTCAAACAAGTCACCATCCTCATCGTCATTATTCTGCCATCAAATTATTTCTAGATATAACCATAAGTCAATTCGCGATAAGCATCAATAATTCAAAATAGAGCAAATCTGCAAAACAGCGTTCTCTCCTTTGTGAGTACGCACATGCGCTCATTGAGTCGCGGGCGCACAAAACGCTTTTCATTTCGTTTGAATCGCTCGCAATCTGTGCGCACGCAAGATGAGTCACAAGTGCTGCAAAGATGAAATATATCAGTCAGATGTGACTTCAGTGTGGTCTCTGAATTAGGATCATTCTCGAATGTTAATGTTTCAATTATGCACATTCGGTCTAGTAGAATTCCCTATTTTATCAAGAAGCATACCAAGATCCATTATAGTGTTATTATTTAGATATGCACATTCACAGAAAAAAGTTTACCTATCGTTTACATTTAGGTAAATAAAGAAAAAAGTTTTTTTTCAGTGTTGGACTATATTATTGAGTTTTGGATTAGGTGGAAGGGTACTTGGGAGAGTTACGCCTCTACCCAAATCCTTCATCAAGCCTACAACATCTACCCCGCGTAATTAGTAGCGGAGCGAGCGTTGTCTGCCAGGAATCCTTTTCAGATGCGATAAATGGAAGGCTGCGAGCGTGAATAGGGTATCGTGTGTCGGCCACCTGCGCGGCTGCGCCGATGCACAGCGAGGATGTGCTTCGCTCTGCAGACAGGTACGGATACTAGGAAACTTCTTCTAATTTATGCAGGCTTCTTAGAAATTAAGCAGTCTTAGGTATTATTAAAGAGTTTAGAATACTTCAATAGTTATATTTTATATGACACACACCCCCTCTACATGGTGTATGAGACAAGGCTAGTGTCTCGCAGTTGGGACATACCGACATTAAACTTAATGATTCGAGACCTAAGATAAGCCTGCGAACAATGAAGTGTGTGTTTAAGAAACAGCAGTAATGAAAAGTAAGAACTAGCAATACAATAATGTAACAACAACAAAATATAATGTTACTACACAAACACAGAGGAGAAAATATAAAGTGAAGGGTTCATAAAATAGCCATTAAGCACAAAACAACCGCCCATTCAAACCAAGCTCCCGTAAACAATAATCTCAATTACATCCCTCCTTGCAACAACTTGCAACTTTTGTGAATTGACTTGTAAAATCCGAGATCTCACATGAAGATACTACGCCCCCCAGCCCCCTGCCGGGCCAGAGAACCGCGCTTATTAGGAATCGAAGTAATTATATTGATGTCGATATGACGTTAAATTTATCGATCTAAATTGGCGTATCGATAATATCGTGCCACTTGCGGTTGTTCTGTGGGAACTGATTCGGAAACTAGACTTGAGAGTGCACTTTTTGCAATATTAAGTACCTTTATATGTTACAGCTGCTTATATCGTCGGGTGAGAATACGACGTTTGTGCCGTACGCCACTTAAAAGTGAGCTTCAGGATGACAGGACCGTGAAAACTATTTCTAACGAGAGTTACTCCAAGTTTTGGTACCCTTTTTGTACCATTTGGTACCTCACATCATAAAAATTTTACCTCGCTAAAAATCGAGAAATAATGAAAATGAAGTGGTCAGGTCAGTCATTCTGACGTCAGGTTGACAGGACCAAGTCCAGTTCTCCTAGTAGTAAATAGGCGTTATATCCGCTGGTTATATCGAATCCATCTTTTGGCAAAGATTTACTACTTACCTAATTTGTACATTTGATGACGATTTTTCTTATTTTATTTCGACTTACTAAAAAAGAGCTATAGCTAGAAAAAACTTCTTATGTGCACAGTGGTGCAGCCAGTCAATGTGAACCGGGCCTTAAATGAAGTTCAAAAGTTTAAATTTTTGGTTAAAACCTTTATTTTACAAGAAGGTAACGTAGTTATATGTTTAACCAATCCAAAAATGAACCACGACCATAGCGAGTGGTTTGAAAAGTGGAATCTTGAGCGTTGCGAAGGTTTCGAGGCACGAGCATTTTTTCTACCGAGTCGAACACAACAATTTTACCACACCAACACGAGAAAAAAACTAACTTTAACTTCAAAATCATCACTGTTGTGTTTCACTCGTTATAAAAAATTGTTTAACCCTCATGTCTTCAACCATCGCTACGCTCAAGATTCCACTTTTCATTTTTGGATTGGTTCACCAAATTAAAAACGAAACAAACAAACAAACAAACCCCTTAGTAAAATAAATAAATGTTTTAGCCTTAAATATTAACCTTTGAACTAAATTTAAGGCTTGGTTCACATTGACTGACTGCACCACTGTGCACATACAAAGTTTATTCTAACTGTAACTTTTTTTGTTCGTCAACCAAATACTTAGTACAAAAACGGCACTAAAACTAGGAGTAACTCTCGTTATAAATAGCTGGGTCCTGTCATCCTGACGCTCACACTTACAATATTCAACTTATTTAACACTAGACCCTACTCATAGTGTTGTGTTCCTGCCGGTGAGTAAGGTTACCAGAGCTCAACAAGGGGGGTGGGGGTTTAGGGTCGGCAACGCGCATGTAACTCCTCTAGAGTTGCAGGCGTACATAGGCTATGGAGACTGCTTACCATCAGGCGGGCCGTATGCTTGTTTGCCACCGACGTAGTATAAAAAAAATTATCATTTAGCCACATTTTATTATATACATACATATAACATATAATCACGCCTATTTCCCGAAGGGGTAGGCAGAGACCACGGATTTCCACTTGCTACGATCCTGACATACCACTTTCGCTTCCTTCACTTTCATGACATTCCTCATACACGCTCGTCGGTTTAGGGTGCTCTTGACCTGGCCTTTCTTCAGGATTTCCCCGATTTTATGAGTGAAAGTCCGCCGAGGTCTACCCCTTCCTTATTATATACATATAGTAAATACGTTTTTGATGAGTAAATGTTAAACGTACAATGTATGTCATGATCAGGACGCAAACTTTTCGTTTCTACTCGACAAGTTCAAAATGGTGACAGACATAATACTTCTAATAAAAATACGTGTACGAGTAATACCTCATTGGATTCGGAATGATGAATGTATTCAAAGCGTTTATTAGCACACAAAAAAATTCAAAAGTTATAGACAAAAAAAGAAAGAAAGAAGATGTATATTTTTTGACCGATATCTCAAAAATTATTAATATATAAGAAATTTGAATAGAATATTATTTAAAAGGAGGAAATTTCCATTTAAAAAGTCCTACTTTGACAACTGTATATTCATTATTTATACTTTTTATTCAACGCTGAACATAGCCCTCCGCGCCTCATTTTCGGGATACGTGCGTGGCGTGAAAAAACGAATACGTAACATTCATTGTTATTTATTTAATTTAGAGACAATATGGTAAAGTGGGAACATATAAAAAATGTATTACTGTTAGAAATTTATCTTAAAGTATATTTTTTCAACATGTAAGGCAGTTATTCAGTAACACATTTTTCTCGAACTTTCTTCTTTATTGTAAATCTAAAAAAAAAAATATTTGGCGTAAAAAAAAATTGCGTCGTAATAAAAACAAGGTCACGTCATACAAATTTTACTAAAATTAATACTTTGTTTAAAATACATTTTATAATAATGGTGAAAACGAACACAAAATGAAAAATCATGGTAAAATAAGTAACAATATTATAACCAAATTATTAATTATTTCAACACTTTTATAAGGTGATCTTGAAGGGTTCTACGAAGCGAAAACAATATTACCATAATTTTTTTTTTATTAGTTTACAATAAAGAAGGAGGCCTGTATCAGACGGGCCGTATGCTTGTTTGCCACTAACGTAGTAAAAGAAGGAAATTTTGTTAATTAACAATTGCCCAACTTATTGAAAAAAACACTCTAAGATTTCTTTCCAACGGCAATAAATTATCTTACGTGTTCAGAATATGCCTTATTAATACTCGTACCTTAAATATGACGTACTTGCATTTTACGCCGCGCGTCCATACCCAAAATGACGCGCGGAGATTATACTATTTAGCGTTGAATAAAAAGTATAAATAATGGAGATACAGTTCTGCAAGCCAGGAATTTTTTGATTGAAATTTTCCTCGTCCTTGATAATATTCTATTCAGATTTCTTATTAATACTTTTTGAGATATTGGTGAAAAAGGAAATGACTTCCTTTTTACAACTTTTGAATTTTTTTGTATGCATAACTGCTGTGAATAAATTTTTCATTCCAAATCCAATAAGGTATACCTAATAACACGTATTTTTAGGAGTAGTATCTCTGTTTTACACAATTTTGAACTTGTCGAGTAGACTAAGGTCACAATTTTTGTGATACCTTTCTGTTGACAGAGTGTAGCATACGGTTAAAAAGCGGATATGGTACAACATTTTTGAAATATAAAGTTTTTTTTAAACCTTTCAGTGTCAATGATTCATTTCATTTCATTTCATTTATTAATTGCATTCCATGGTACATACAGATGTTATGTTAAATTAAATTTTCACAACATGGACCCTGAGTAGGGTATAGCAAGTTAAACTTATCAACTAAATACTTAAAATTACCTTACAAAACATATTATTACCTATTGCCTAATATCTAATTTAAAATATCGCGAGTCTTACTAATACTAATTTCTAATAATAACTAGCGTGTAATTATCTAAATAATAATAATGTCAATTCATTAAATCATTCCATTACATTGAGACAAAGGTAAAAAGATAAAATAAAAGAAAAATAAAAATTGAAATTAATACTTATTCGTTATCAGATGTCATAAATTCTTGATATGAATAGAATGATTTACTAATTAACCACGATTTGAGTTTATTTCGAAATATATTATAGCTTTCAACAATTTTAATAGAATCTGGGATTTTATTATATATTTTTATTGACTATGATAGCATATTGACGATCTTTTTGTGAGTTCATGTTATTTAGAAACATTGTAACATTGTTAAATATCATGTTTGACGACCGGTTTGGCCTAGTGGGTAGTGACCCTGCCTACGAAGCTGATGGTCCCGGGTTCAAATCCTGGTAAGGGCATTTATTCGTGTCATGAGCATGGATATTTGTTCCTGAGTCATGGGTGTTTTCTATGTATTTAAGTAGGTAGTTATAAATATTTATATATTATATATATTGTTGTGTAAGTACCCTCAACACAAGCCTTATTGAGCTTACTGTGGGCCTTAGTCAATTTCTGTAATAATGTCCTATAATATATTTATATTTATTTTATATTTTATTTAATTTTCAATGAGAAATAAATTAATCTATCTAATCTATCTATCAAATTTTTGTTATTTTAGGAATCATTAAAAAACGATTTTGCTCAATTATGGATATGACACAAACGTATTCTCAGCCGAAGATATGCTGCAGCTTTATATGAATAAAGTATGTTCATATTCAATATATGTAGTATGGAAGGTTAATACAAATAGATAATAATATTCTTTGGGCATTAATGTGAGCTTTTATTTGGTTTAAATATAATAGCCATAACGCCTGTAAACGGCAATTAAAGAGCTCGTAACATAAAGTTTATAACCAGTTTAAAGCTGTACTTAAGTATGTATTTATGTCGCTTTTATGCTAGCCTTTTAGGTGAATTTACTTATACGCATTCAATGAAGAAGTATTACCGAGCATACCTAATCATACCGTGAAATTTCTATATGTATCTACACTTCGCAGATAATATATTATACAAAGATAATCCACATATTCGGCAGTAGGTACCATAAGACACTGACAATGTAACATGTATGTAGTTTGTTAGGTTAGCACATTGTTACTGGTGATATCACAATATAACTTGAGAAACCGGTGCCGTTAAGTTGAACATTCTCCGGGGCTTAAGGCATGTAAACAAACAGAGAAGAATGGAAAGATTCACACGCTTCTGGTAAGTTTAGGTAGCTCAATTGGTTAAGAGCGAATGGACCGGTGTTCCAAAACATCGCAAGTTCGAATCTTGCCCAAAGCGGGGAATTTGATTTTTTCTCCTTTAATTATAAAAATGTTACATTTTCACGTTGACCTTTTTTTCCAAGACCAACTTTATTAGAAAGAGTATAACCACTTCACATATCTGCGCACCATGGCCACGTACACGAGGATCCACCCTAATTCGAGTGATTGTGGGAAAGGGCAAAGACAATGGAGATTATATCACAGTTAATAGCTCCCATCAAGTATCTGAAAGGGGACGAGCCGAGGGAACCTAACTTATCTATCGGGATTAGTTGCGGAAAGTTAAGTAAAGGTAGCCCGATACTACATGATAGTGACGTCAGATAATGGACGATAATCCCTTCAAATTACGGTGTGCAAATATCGATTTGTTTTGATTGTATCCCGACATCGATATTTTGTAGAGTAGTTATACATATTAGCGTATTAGCGGAACCTTTAATATAAATACAGTATCTTGCAGCAACGTTTTAATATAGCACTTAATAAGTATAATACAGTCAAACCCGTTTAATAACGACATCGAAGGGATCGAATATGGTAGTTATAACCGATACTCGATATAACCTAGCTTAAACGTTGATACGGGACCTCAAAATTTTGGTGGTTATAAACGATATTCTTATACGGTTTTGACTGTAATTGTTTTCATTTCTTTCTCCGATCAATCTTTTATAAGTATAAGTAACACTAACTAGCCAAATTTTTGTTGTATTAAACAATGTAATTTTTTAACCTAATCTAACTTTATTATGATATCTGTGTAGATAAAATAGTAGATAGTGTATACAGCTGTATATAATTAGACATTAAAACACTCGTATTTGAATGCCTTTCATTATGTAGCAGTCACATATAATACTATTACCAGTTACGTCACAAGTTAATATCAAGATGGAGATATTAAGCTTAATAAGGTCACTCTATGTATTCTCATTACAATGGTTTTAAACGTCATAACTTTGGCACAAAAACTGAAACAATTTGTACTTAATATCATACAATGTAGAGTCGAAATTGCGTGTTCAAAAGCTCACAGCGCCAAGTATTGAGGGTGCCGAGTGCATTGTGTTACATTACAATATGGTACTGTCAGTTAATTGGAATAGATTATGGGAATAAGTCTGTTTTCCACCGCGGAGTGGTCCCGGGGGAGTTAGGGCCCATTTTAGTTTTTTATCAAGTCATCGAGCGACAATAGAATAGACGGATTATCACAATATTTTCGGCGGTCGTGTGCCAGCCCTGAAAATTGACACCAGTTGCGGTTTGAACAATGAGGAGATGAATTGATGATTGAGAGGTAAATTCTGCTTATTCATGTGATTAACTCTTAACTAGATGGTTAATTTGATAACGTTTATTTTAAATAACATAGTAATCTAAGGTTAAGGTACCCACACGAGTTGTAATTAATAACGTATAACAACTAAAACAATACCATAAGACACAATACAATAAGAGTAATACCTACAACATAATTACCCAGATTTTAGATTCTGGCGATAGTAATTTTTAACTAACTTTTGATTCATTCGTAATTTACTCGTAAGCCTCTTGTAGGTGGATACAAACTGTGAACTTTAACAGTTACATTAAAAATATTGTTCCAAGTATCACCCCTGCTAATTAAACTGGCCTCGTCCCACGTAATCATCTGACACACCCATCCCGTGGTGAATGTCAATTGTAGGCGCGAGTGGGCTGACCCAGTGCCAGCCCGCATGGTGAATCACTGACCACTCTCAAGAGGAGTTCCCACTGTCTCGAGATGCTAATTCAATTTGACTTGGGAGGGGACTGTGTAACGCGTATGGGCCGTAAAATACTTGGCTATAGTTGTCAGTATTTCGGTGCGATCGATGCGTGTTGGGATATTTTTAAGTAAGTAGATAAGTATTTTGTATCGGAAAAATATATGTAAGTTAAATCACACACACATTATTCTTTAACAAAATTAAAGAAGAATCCTCCATACAAAATTACTCATCCTACATTTTAGTATAACTTAGCGTACAACATTAACTTGCACAATAAACGACACGGAGCCCTGTCCCACTTTAGATGCCCTATTCTCAGCAGACCAAGACCCGGTTGTTTCCACTACGAGTGGGTAAAATAAATATTTTTCCAGAACCGGATACATTTCTTGCTTCCAAAACGCCGATTCAGTTCAGTGACCACATGCGATCTTCCGATGCAACAATCAGTGTCCCATAAGACGTTGCAATTCACTTCCTATCTCACGTCATCACCCGCATGTCTGAGTCGTCAGACGCAGACGCGGAGGCGACTGATTCACAAATCACAGCAATACACAACGACATAAATAACTAGACTAGCAGTCTCGATTTATTCCAGAAACATTACAACGAATTAATCCAAGCAGTCCTTAGTATCCGTAGTCTGGTGGTCAAAAGACCAAAGTCCGTTCAAGAAACGCTGAACCACCACAGGCAGTCAGTAAAGAAGTTGTGCGGTGATTTTCTAGACCAAAATTGCTCAGTTACCTATTGGGATTAAATAGAGTAAGCTTTTAATATATACTCAGCAAACCTAATGTAAATCGGTCACACACAGGCAAGTTTTCTCTCGAGCGGTAAGAATGAAACCAAATACCCGCTGCCGGAATTCAGATTAGATTAGAGAAAAATAAAAGTATATTGACACTAATTTGATTTCAATATCAGCTGCATAGCGCGTATTACTAATTACTGGTAGCTGCTAAAAATGAAAACCAAACTGACACCAAGTACATAATCAACGTCTCTACGGCCCATGTCTATTCAGATCACGACATAAGCTAATGTGTAATTGGCTCCATGGCAGCCTCAGCGCAGTTATGATAGGCCTAATATAGGAAGCGGGACATTAACATCTTACTGGATAGAAATCACAGTCGCTACGTCACAAGCCCGCATCTTAGGCCAGACAGCGTGGCTCTGTGAATCATAGCATCGCAGATGAAGATGTCTTATTACTACTCGTAGTTTGTATTGCATGGACAGTCAGCAGCAAAATCAATTAATACTTACTTTTAAGGTGACAGTGCTCAGAAAGATATACAACATTCCTTTATTATGGGGAAGTGTGTACAATTTGAACTTTGACTGGGCAAAAATAAAATCTTAAAGCACTAAAAATTTACGGAGCCCCCCGCACTGCTAAAATATTAAACTTAATTCGTTATTAATTGAATGGTAAAGACGAGATATTTGATAACGCAAGAATAATAAAAGCTCAAATTAATATAAATAGAAGAACCGTCAAAAAGATCAAGTAAGAGTTTAGATGTCAAATATCTATCCGCAACATTTGATATTAGAATTTTTCCTAATTTTGGACAAAATGAGCGATATCTTTTGTTATTTGAGATTTTCAGAAAAAAATGTCTGCAAATATAAAAAAAAGAGTAAAAAACGTCATAGTAATAAAATAATTATAGCGTAAAACCATACATCGTGCAAACTTTTGTCGGTAAAATACAAATAAAAGATGTAACAAAACTAACAAAGCTTTGAAGATGCGCAATAAAAACGCAATAACGCGTGCTCAAGCGCCACTGTTGCGCCGCCGAGCGTGACGAGCGTGACAATGGATGCGGCGGCGCGTGCGCACCTTGACGCGCACCTAGCCACCACCCCTAATATTTTAACCACATGCTTTGCCTATAAAAAGTGTTTAAAATGTTGTTTTTTTATTAAAGTTCGTGAAATTAGCGGCAATTGTTTTAGTAGATAAATATTTCATTTATCCTGTCACCAATGAAGCTAAGTATGTAAAAGTGGCCATTCGTAATATATTTTAACTATCTCTTGTCAATTGTGAAGTGTCTATTGACAAGTAGCCAAAAGTTGCCTGTCCTGGGTTTAAATAGGATGCCGTGTTCCGTATGATTTTTCTGCTTGTATAGATCCCATATTATTGCGTTTGAGACAATTTCATTATTAAATCAGTCAGAGATTAATTTATACAAATTATAATAAACGGGGTAGGTATAGGTAATGATTTATCTAAATATCCGTTGATCGTTTCACATAATTTCAGTACCACTCTCTTGAATTCTAAGCCCGATTTTTGACCTCAGCTTTACACTGCATAATAATCGCTATTGTACATGAAATGAACTTAGCTCCCACAAGCTATTGTTGCAATGTCCGAAAAAAGCTCCTAAAAGCTCTATAAAAACTCCCCAATACACGGACTCAATACAAATCTTGAACGGTCCATTGTCGTGTTTTTTTACATATTTGATTTGTTGCTACAAATAGCGGGCATGAAAGGCATTTTAGGTACTTAATGTCCAGTAATTGGCGATCAATGAGGATCAGTGGGCACATTGTACTAAAGTATCGAATAGCTGAACTTTTGTCCCAATAAGAATAAAAAGTAATGAAAAAAACTAAGCCGGGCACCCGTCCAGTGTCAAAGCAGTAGCAAGCTGGTACGCGGTCATGACAGTTTTTTTATAAAAAAAATTGTGGTCGGTATTAAAATAATATTAAATCTTTTTTACTTAGGTACTCAAACAATAGAGTATTAAAAATGAATAAAAGATAACCCTTAAGCCTGTATATTTAGTTCTTTCTGTTCTTGCTAATAATTCAGAATAATAAGTTTCTAGTAAAAAGAAAAGGTGTATACACCAAAATAACTCATTTTACTTTAAATTCAAGAGGGAGCGATCAACGGCCAGCCGCAGTCCCACGCACTCTGAATAAGAAATATGACCCGAACGGATACTACTATTATCAAAACATTATTACAACACTCGAATCGTTTCACCCGCGCCCTTCCAATGTAAAAATTAAACAACAATTGCCTTTAATATTCGCTCGCCAGCGACCCTCGACTGGTGCTGTAAAAAATCTGTCAATCTGTTGTAGATCAATCATCCTTGGTGAATGAACAGTCGGAGGGGTGAGCAGCCACAATCGAACTTCGCAGATAATAAAAGGCGGTCTATATTTACGTAAACGCATCGATTTGATGTCCAATATTGTGCTCCGGCGCATCCGAACTGATTTGGGGTTTTGTTTCCTTTGTATGAGCATGTAACTTGAGTGACGTTTCGCAAAACCATACAAACGTCTAGTAGGCGGATTAAGGGCAACTTTCTGACTCTATAATGCTTACCTACCACAGTACAACTTCGCAATTATCTTTTTTGTGGTGTTTTATTCTATTGACTATAAATGCCATAATATAAAAAAAATATTGAGACTCGCTAAAGGTGTTTTTAGAACAACATCTTACTTATTAATCGAAGTCGCGGACAATCACTTAAAAAAACGATCTCACTCTCACATTTGTTTTCGAGTTGGTACTTATAACTTTAGCTGATTTATATCGTGTTTTATACCAAAATTACCGTATTTGATACTTATATAGGCGATTACTGAATTGTCTAGTGATTACCTACCTTTGTGGCATAGTCACACAACGTGTCTGTCAGCAATAACGTACCGTATTGTAGCCACGGTTTAAGCCGTTTGACTCCAGTGGATGAGGGGGATTGGTCGCGGTGATAAAGTGCACGGGTGCCACCGCGATTACCAGTGCGCTAACGCTGCGATTATAACAGTATCGTAAACTATCATTACTTTCTATTTAAAAAACAACTTGGGCACGAGCTGTGAGAGTGTGACAAATAGTTGAAGTTATCAAATAGGCACCAATTAACGCGATTAGTTTCGCTTACCTACAACGTTAACCATTTTCATACTTCTTGTATTCTAACTTACAACAAAACAAAATAAAATAAGAAATTCACCTAAACAGCGTTCCTCTATGTACCTAACAAATAATAATCGGACAGACAGACGGACATGACGAATCTATAAGAGTTCCGTTTTTTGCCATTTGGCTACGGAACCCTAAAAAGCGATAGGGGATATTACGCAAAACTATGCGTCACATAGGGCGCCACTACCACATTCTGAGGGCTTACCACGAAACATGAAAATCGAAATTTCGTTATCTGCCTCTCTATCACTTTTGCATATTCGAGCGATAGAGAGGCCAGATAACGAAATTTCGATTTTCGCGTTTCGCGGTAGGCCTCTGTAAACAAACCGCTTTGATGCATCAAAGTCATAGTAAAAACTTCTCAAAAAACTGTTTAAGGCATATTAGTATGTATACTCTATGGTTTATGTGATGTGATAGTGCTACTCTCTAGCGGCAGAACATTGCAGTAATACTCCCTATTACAGGGTAACAAAGCAGGGTAACACACGTAGCTACTACATACGTAATTTTGACAAGTTAGTGTACATATAAGTATAAGATTCCCTTTTGTTTTTATTCTAAAAGATTCAGACCACTGAAACGCAAATCATTTTACTTTTCGACCTTTTGACGGCAACTCTATTCAGTATTCAGTCATTCAAACCAAGGTGCGTAGCCAACATGCCAATCGTTTTTGCTGGCTGGTTTGGCTGGTCGAAATATTTTACAGATGGCGCCAGCATAGGTTTTCCTGCCAAGACCTACAATTTTGTCCAATCTCAATATTTTTTTTACAGCCTTTAAGCCAAATCTCATAACAAAACCAGTGACAGAGAAAACCTATGCTGGCACCATCTATTCAAACCTTTGACAGTTGCCAACCCCAGTATAACTCCACTTTAACAGAAATACGATAAAAATAGTTCTTTTTCACCACAGCTATTAAGTATAGAACTACCTACTTAAGAATCCTCGTGGCTTGCCGCGCGAACGACCATGGACATTGTAAAGTTTCAGGCAACTTGTAAAGTTGAAAGCTTTTCCGTGTGTTATCGCGCTGGGTGCGCGTGCGCGGCGCGTGGCGACGCACGTGGGCGCGCCCGCGCGTGGATCCGCTCACCTGACCGTACCTTACCGACGAATATATGGAGCCGACATGGGAGATGTTTCCAAGAATGAGTACTTATAGTAAATTATACAATTAGAAATCGACCTCATCGCCGACCGATTATAAAAAAGCCAAGAATGTTCCACATGCTTTACGATATAAGTTTTTTCTGGTTAGGTAACTAACAAAATATGTATCGTATGGTCTGAAATATATTTTTTTTTTTAATTGCAAACCGGAGGTTTTTTAATGCCGTATGACTTGTTATGACAGACAGTTGAAAAAAAGATGTTTTATAACTTTACAAATCAATATTCCACTCAAGACCATCGCAGACCAGACAGATTATAATATTATCCATAAAAAAAATATTTTTACTTTAACTATTGAGAAGCATTTGTATTTTACATGATCATCATATATGTAGGTACTTTATTTTCTTTTCAAACCTAACCGTCTAATCTACAATTATTAACGATCATAGCAGACCCACCAATTGAAGTTAATTGACAATGTTACTACGAGTGTAATTTATACGCGTTATCCATAGCTGTTAATTCAAGAACCATTATTAACATTCGTTAAAAGCGCATTAGAATTTTGTTTATAAATAAATAATCAGTTACAGGGAGGATGAGGACAATACGTGAGCGCACGCGTCCGAGCGGTGACAATGAAGAGGCTAGCTAAATGGACATTCCTGATTACAATAGGTACCGTGTTGGGCACCAGCACGACAATAGTCACCGCGTTAAACTGACCACGGGAGACAGGGATCGATCATTGATCAGGAAGAATACATCGCTAATTTTATTAAATAAAGTCTGAATTAATACACTTTTTTACATTTTATATTTAGTGTTGAGATTGCAACATCAATGGACAGGAACCGTTAATATTGCTAAAAATTTGTTACTTATCATCTCATGATTTCATTGTTTGTTTGGCCAAACATGTAGACGCGCGATTTTACTTGAATGGATTCAAAACAAAACCGTATTTATTTCTCTCACGATTAGCACAGTAATTTTTGTCATAAAGTTTTTGGCTTCAAAATTACTTTGTAACGTAAATGGTTCATTTTCACACAAAATAAAAGTCAAAGTCCGAAGTGAGAGATGATTTGTGAAACATAACCGCTAAAATACGCAATAACCATAACCGTACATCTCTCAAGTACAAATATTGTTCTAATAACAATAAACATAAAGTGAATCCTGCGCAGCTCAACCCTTTCCCACCGCTCTAATTTTACTAATGCGTTCAGCGAAGGGAGGGTTACGGGAGGGGTCGGAGTATTGAGTAAACGCATTAAAATATTTAACCTCTGCTTACAAATTAGGTTAAATAGTATTGACACAGGTAAATATTATATCAGCGTTTGTTCACATTTTGTTAACGGCGCTTTCTTGTCGCAGCTGTGTTCAGATATCCTTTTAAAGACCGGCGACTATGTAATTTTAATTGAACCTGAAACTGTACAAATTAATTAATTTTCAAGAGCTGCTAATATACGTATTTATTTATACTAAGTACCTATTCTGAAAATATTTTTAGAGTAAATCGGCGCTTGTGGCCTTACAACCACGTGCAACGGCTCGAATCCTAATTTAATTTCAAGCCAACTAGATTTCTTTTTTCTCTTACATACACATGGCACAGAATACAGATTAGAACGCGCGCAGTTCTCATCCATCGCTAAAAATCCGTTCACATGCGCCCACTACAATCGGAGCTAATTGCGCATAATGAGCCACCAAAAAACGCAATATGTTTTTTCGCCATTATTTATGTCTCGAACGCCCCGCCGTTTGGCCACCCTTCATCGAAGATTCAAATAAAATTTAATGGTCTGCCGGTTGCCGTTGAGTTTAGCTGTATTCCATTGCGAATATCCGATTTCCGGATATTGTATGTGAAATGTTAAATTATCAACCGCATTTTTCGATATATCCGATAATGATACTCACGATTTATCTGCGAATACCCGAGGGTCGGTTTAACTGTTTTAAAAGGTTATCATCAGTGAAATTCTGTGTTGTTGCTGTTTGATGGGATTACTTTATTCTTTTATTAGGTAGATGCTAACTGAAAAATGTATTATGTATGATCTTTATATGTATTTCTACTGGTGGTCTACTGTAAAGGTCTACTGGAAATGTGAAGATAATGGAAATCATTTGGCAAAATCGAAAGCTTTGGCCATTACATATTTATTATTCTACCCAAGCGGTCTCCAAACTCCGTCAAGAGGCATCCAGAGGCGGAGAACATAGGACAATAAAGTTAAGAAAAGGACGCGTGCCTATTTCAACCAACTACGAGTAATAAATAACATGTGATCTCGTCAACAAATATTACTGATATTAAGAACTACAACGACCTTTAACATTAATCTGCTAATACAAAAGAACTTAAATCATAAAATAGTTTCCCACGCTCCGCGCACTATTAGCGTCAATTAATTAATAGCAACCAATCAAGGTGTTCCCACGTCGTGATACCTCGCAATCACGCAACATCTCCATTCCTTTATTAGATTACTGGGCCCCGGGACTACCCCGTTGTTTCCAGGGGTGCGCGTGAAACGGCAGACCGCTACTTATATTAGCCACATGATACATCTGCTTGTGGTAAAATGCGTTATATGAAAACATTAAATAATGTTGGTGCTAGCTCTATATCTAAACCTAGAAGAAGGAACATTAAACTGACCACTGTATTTTAATACAAAATATAATTAAGAAAGCACAAAACGTTAAATGTTTTACGTTAAACGTTAAATGTTAAGATGTTAGTTTTTTTTAATGTTTTCCAGTAAGATTTAAGTTTTGCGATTGAACAATAACTTACAGTATGTAGAGATAAACATTAAAATAAATTTGGCATGAAGCTTACCTCATATTCATTTCTACTACAAAATAGACAAACATAATTGTATAAGTATCTCCTTGTACCAAATTTGTTTGCATGCATTCCTAAATCAAATAATAAATATAAATTATACGCTATCACAATATTCTTCATAACGCAAAACAATTTGTATAAAATAACTATAAATCAGTAATGGCCAAAGAAACGCAGACATATTAATGCGGAAATGTTGCTCGTGCCTATGTTTATGCAAAATGCGTCTTTTGTGCGAGATTCAAATGAATCTACAAATTAGAAGGGGTGGAAGAGACACACACTTATAATCGCATGTAAATATGTCCCTATGACTTAGTCTAAATAAGACTTTGCCCAAACAAATATAAAGTGTTTTTTAAGACTAGCAGTAGATAGTTAAGAATAGTAGATTGTTAACCAAGGGATGAAAGGCACCCATTTCTCTCATTAAAAAAAAACACGGCTAAGTATGAACTTCGGTAGTATTTCTTTTCTTCAGTAAGGTACTGTTAATTAACAATTTAGGTAAAAATATCGGTATTTATGGAATGTAGAGTTAATAATCAGAATGATATATGTGCAACAAATCCATTTAAAACCAAAAATTTAATTGCTTATCGTAAAAAAAGAGAAAAAAAAACACATTTAGAAAAAGTACAGTGCTCTAGAGCAGAAACGTATTGTCTTCAGCACACTTTTTAGAACAACGACGACCCACTTTCAGAGCATGAGGAATGAAAATTCCATTCGTTCAGGGTCGAGGGTTGAGTGATCGGGGGGTGTTGAGGAATTTGGTCACTGGCGGGGCACTCATATCATAAGCTCCTACTGCCATAATAGTACCTTAAACTTATAATGGAGAAATAAAAACTTTTTACAAAAAAAGAAAGCCGACTTCAAAAAGGATAAAATAAAATCCTTTAAATCCTAAAAAAATTTTTATCCTTTTTTAAGTCAGTTTTGTGTTTTTTTTTAAGTTGTTGATAGTAACGTAACGCGACTACTGTGTAGTAGCGTTATGTGTGTATAGTACAAAAAGCACCTACCTATAGTAAACACCCCTATAATGGAACGGGCACCAGTAATGGGATGGTATAGACAAATCCTGTAAAACAACTATTTACCATCAGTTTTTAATCGTTGGCAACATTTTACTATAAACAAGAGCCAAAGA
Source organism: Cydia pomonella (assembly GCF_033807575.1). Taxonomy (NCBI): domain Eukaryota; kingdom Metazoa; phylum Arthropoda; class Insecta; order Lepidoptera; family Tortricidae; genus Cydia; species Cydia pomonella. The sequence goes on from NC_084707.1 coordinate 9,719,101, forward strand.
GCTGCTTAAGTTTAATTTTTCATTGATATTTGTTAGTTTGAAAATTAACGGCGCCATACATCCCATGAATGGAGCAAAAAACCAGAGCTATAATTGGATAATATTATTGAAACTAATTGCAGTAGCTTTCATTAAATACATAGAAATGATAAAGGACGAATTGGACTGTACTGGAACTTTTAAAGCATAGGTATAGCGGTAGAAACTTTACAAATGTCGCTGAAATAATAAAAATACTCCAAATTTTCTTAAATGTCCTAAGATTGGTGCCATTAACATATACATAAAAATTGCTAGCAAAAAAACCAGTACCTATTCTTCAAAATTACTAACTTTCTTCAAAATCCAGTATACAAAGTAACTATCAAAAACAGTTGTCAATAGTCGCGTGCTGCATTTTAAGTAACGGCGGTAGGCACACGCGCCCGCATGAGATAACGGGCGACGATAAATTAGCCAGCCTTTCACAACTGAGCTATTTCTAATGACAGTTTTCACCTTGCGACTTTATGGAATCGATAATCATCGACGTTTTTTCCCCGTGATACGTTGGAAGAACCTTTGACTCATGTATGTCAGCCGTCAGCCTCTACGCACGTGTTTCAGATTTTATGGGGTGCGTTACTCACGTTGTGAAATTATGATTTTCCAAGAAGTGTTTCGTAGCCCGTAGGCATTATGTGATGTTTTATTTGTACTTGATTGCATAATAGAGGAAAGTACCTACAAGGTATTATCAACTTGCCAACTATTACAGGCCTACTATATTAACGCGAACTGAGAGTAACGAAAAAAGAGCAACACAGATTATTTTGCGAACGAATCTGAATCAGTTAATTTCAGACATATTTTTACATACCTAATAGTAAATCGAAAGTAACGTTCAAAAGCTTCAAACAGCTTTACACAAAAGTTACTCTACAACCCGTTCACACCTAAATAAGTAATCCAATTTACTCAATACTCAATGACAAATTTATGAACTATTGACTCCAAAATCAATTAACCGGCCATCTGGGCAAGCTGATCCACAATATTCGTTACATATTACAATGGTTGCGTATGGTATTAGTCGCGCCGGGTCTCATTGTGAGCTCGTGAGATTTGGCAGGCTGAGGTCAATCATAGGCGTGTTTGTTGCCGTGACAGTTGGAGATGCGCGGGGGCGTAGTATTTGCGCAGTGCACAGATTGAAGGCAGTAAGTACCTACAACCAACACAGAACATGTCTATGAATGTTACGATAATTAGAGTCAGGACGCAAAGAGAGTAAGTTCAAAAAAGTTGCAACTAAATTATTTTACCAAAATCGGAGTTTAAACCTTTTTTTAGGATCTTTATTGTGGTCTTATTTCCTTGTTTGCTGAGAGGTATTTTCATAAACGAGACACAAATAGAAGCGACTAAAAGTAATATAGGTAAGGTAAGAAGCTACATACTATAGATAAGTAGGTATTATAAGTACCTACAATTGATTGTAGTTCTGCACCTACCTAAGTCGTTGAACGACAAATAAGTAACAGGAGACATTCCAATACACCACATAAATACAAATTTGCAAATTCCTTTCACACACGATACGACTGAAGAATCACACCGAAAAATTTGAGCACTATAGTTAGTTAATAAGCATTAGAAAGAAGGTAAGTGATTTTGACGTGTCTTTTTATTGAAAAACACGTTTGAAAAATAAAAGTTATGGCAAATATGTAACAATTATAAATCATATGATCATTTACATTCTTTTGCTTCAATAAGTAATAGTTATTGATTTTAAAAAAGTGTTTTTCAATAAAAAGACATTTCAAGATTGTTTACCTGTTTTCTAATGCTAAAAAAACGAACTATAAACGAAGTTGCGCTACTGTTTCCAACACATGCACCTACTACAACCGTTCGATTCGGGCGGGATAGTTGTTTGATTAGCTCTCTTTCATGTTCGTTGGAACGCGTTTGTGTGCGGATTTGTTTAATTTGATCCTTTGTTTGAGCGGTTGTGTACTCGTAAAGGCTCCCGGGGGTGAATGGAGATGGGTATGGAGATTCGGTATCGGACGTGAAGGGTTATCTGCATTGTCAGCGGCAGATAAACCTGTACTATTGTATGTGATTGGAGATGATAGCGCTGGATAGCACTGATAAGAATGAATCTGTAATTGAGCACGGATAATCCAGTTAATCGAGACAACGAGGAGGTGGGTAACAATAAATAGTATAAACTAAAAAGCTCACGCTTTCTTCTTTATAAAAAACTAGAAATAATACGAATATTCGTCCACTATTCGGTATTGGGCCTACTGGCCACGTTTCAATATTCGGTATTCGGTCAAATATTACGTAGGTATCTATTAATCGGCCGATTATCTACTTATTTAGGTACTATAGTAGTAGTTAGGTTACCTATGATCTTTTATGGTTTGTAAACAATTTTATTATAATAATTAATTTTTAATTTTATTCTTTTTTTTATTACAGTTAGATTATATATAAAATATCAATAAATAAATAAAAAGCTTTCATTTGATATAATATACGATTCAATAACAAAAAAGGAGTAAAAATAAATCTGTTCGTACGCAATTTTACTAGGCAACCTATTTGCAATGTGTGAATGTAAATATTATCTATGATTTATTTCTTATCATAAATAAATAACAGTTCAGGGTAGATATTCCTTATAACGTATCTTAGACCATTATGTTGGCTGGTGGAATTGACTTTTATTTGAAGTGATGAATTTGATTTATACATAAATAGGTATTTAATAGCGTGCATTTGAATTTGATTTGTAATTTACTAAGTATTTTCCTCGCGTTGGTTTGGTAAAAAAAATATTTCACTCGGTAGCAAATTTTGTCGAACCGAACCCTCATGCCGTAAAACCCTCGCAAAGCTCATGATTCCACTTTTCAAACCACGCGCTACGCTCGTAATTCAAATTTGGAACCTTTCACTTGCTCGGGTATCAATACATATTAGCACGAGGAATAAAACAACAACTTTTCCCCCTTTTTAAACTAATAACTATTATTTTTTTACCATACACATTTTTAAAACATGGTAAAAAAGCTTGTTGTCATACTTCCGTTTACTGTAAACCTTAAAAAGACTGTAACTTAAAAGGAGTTTAATATGTTAACCAAAGTAGGCTGCGGCAGTGAGTAACTAACTGGACTAGTGACTTGGCTTTGTGGTTGCTTATCTTTGTCAAGCAACCAAAGTTTAGGAAAGGACATTTAGGCGTTATACCTACCTACTAAATGGTTTGTGTATCTAACTACAGCCAAGCCTGGCGCAGGTAATTTAAATTAACATCTTATGACCTAAAACTGATTTGACTTCTTAGTGGCAGCAAATTATACTAAAGATGGGTTAGGACTATTCGGCTACCGTGGAACGATGAATCTAGATCTAGATCGAGCTAGACCAAGCTAGGTTGGCAACGATTGTGATATCCCAGCCTGTGCAAGTGTTAAGTAAATATCATAAATCCATAGAAGTTTGACGTTTAAAATAACACATGCACTGTCTGGGCTGTCAAAATCGCTGCCAACTTAACTTGTTCTGACTCTACCTACTGACGCTTCTAGATATCTAAAAACATAGTTCATACCTATCTAAACTCTTGTTGAAAGGTCACAATCAAGTTATTAATCGGCCGTATTTGTTAATCGGTTATTTGTTTGATTATCTCAGAAATGTTGTCATTTGAAATATGTACCTATATTTGTCAAAAGGCCGGAAGATCAGCGCTGACTGCATTTATGCTGAGGCGGGACCATTTTACGGTCAACAATGTTAACAATGAATATATTTATTTTATGTTTAAATATATTTTTGTATGTTATAGTTTATCACGAATAAATGCGATGATTGAATGCGATGATGCGATTATTGATCAAATGCAGCGAGCAGCAGAGAGCAGATCATCCAGTTCAGCACAAGTTACTATTCAATATTATCTAATAGTAGTAATAGATAGTCAGGATTATCAGGGTACCTATTCAACTATTCATTTTTAATTCGAATAGTAGGGAGAGTAACGTCTTAATTCAAAAACGGGATACTTGTCAATTTGGCGAATTGGCGACATCCGCGGGGCGGCCTGAGGGTCGCAAATTGGTGGGACTCAGCTTTCATTTGGGCGTCAATTGGTAATGGACAATTGGAAAAGGAGGGGACTTCCACTCTGCCTCCCACTACTCAGTACTTCACATACTTGATACCTAGCGCGACTATTTTTTATAAAAATTGACGGTGACATATACCATTTTTAAAGACCTGTTTGTTATCAATGTCACGGTGAACAGATTAGGTATTATAGAAGGTAAGTTTAAAATTGACCCCCTTTAAGTATTTGTAAAACTTTAAATGCCTCAATTAGTTAATTTATGTTTTATCTCTTTCTAATAAATACCTAAGTCAAAATGACAAATTAAGAGGCCGTTATCGATTTTAGTCGCAAAAATGTCAAATTGATAGATTTAGTCGATGGAATTGTACACCTTTTGTTAACTATTAGAAATAACATTAACAACTACTGGTTTCTATTCTATTAGCAGGTCTTGTTATCTTTCATTTTCATTTTTTCTGATGGACGTTTAGGTAAACGCGCGTAAAGCACTGACTTTGAAGCTCTTATTTGTAATAATTTAATAAACTACATTTTTGTTATTATAAATTTGAAGTAGTGTAAATGACAGTTAGACGAAATCAATTCTCTCCAGAAATTACTTCAAAACAAGTGACAATTTCTTTGAAAAGTGATTTTGATACTTAAACAATCCACAACATTTGCTGAAACTGTTCTTATACATCATTTTGTATAATTTACCACCATACCTTTTTGATGACTTTTTAAAAACTGTCCCTTCTTGTCACATATTACCGGGGACGCACGATTGCGACCTCATTATTCATAAAAACTTTTACAAAAAAAAGTAAACCGACTTCAAAAAGGATCAAATAAAATATTATCATTTTTTAATTATATGCGTTACCAACTAATGTTTGAAGTCGGTGCCAAGCGAAACTTTGAAGCATACCATGATTTTGAGGCGATTCGACAAGGATGCCGCTATACAAGTATGTACAATACGTTGGATTGCCTTACACGACAGCAATGAACATAGTAGGTAGGTAACCTAAGAACAGGACGAACCTGCTTAGCGCAGTCCGTACCATGTTTGTCAGTATATTAATATAAATCCAATGCGTTTATTTGCACTATATTTATTTGCATTTTAACTCTTCTGGAGTTGCAGGCGTACATAGGCTACGGAGACTGCTTACCATCAAGCGGGCCGTATGCTTATTTGCCACCGGCGTAGTATAAAAAATAGTGCCGTCGTAATTTTCAAAGAGCTATTTATACTAATTTTCGAATTGTCCATAGCACGCAAGTATGGAATTGAGACTGAGTTATTTCCAGTCCCTTATACAGAGAACTTCATTAAACTTAAACTACGGGCTTAAACTTTTTACCTTTATGCCAAATTTTACCTAAATCGATTCAGATGTTTAGCCGTGAAAAGTTAACAAAGAAACAAAGAGAATTAATTCCACGTTTATAATACCTATTACCAGTTGTAATGTGATTTATAGTCATAAACCTGGTTATTGTTGACCAGCATTGTTACTATTTGGCTTGGCACCGACTTCAAACATATTAGTTGGTAGCGCATAGACTAAAAAAAATACAATATTTTATTTTATCCTTTTTTAAGTCGATTTACTTTTTTTGTAAAAAGTTTTTATTTTACCATTTTTAGTTTTAAGGTATTGTTAAGACCTTATGAGTGACGCGTGACGCATGAATGAATATCATAATCATGTTTTACACTAAATTCGATAACTTTAATAAATAATCAGGAATTTCCTCGAGTCCTTCTGAGAAATCATTCCTGCCAGATCCTAAATCTATCCTCCGCCCCGCCACTGACCCAATCCCTCAACCCTCCGATCACTCAACCTCACAGCACATCAACTTCTAATCACTGAAACCCTTGCACATTTAACTCCTAATCCTAATCCCCAAAAGCCACAACTTCCAACCCTCATCCACTCATCTCCTACTCCCCAATTCCTCAACTCCAAACCCGTCAGTCCCCGCCACATCAACACACCGCCCCCTCAACCCCCTAACCTCTCAAACCCTGACTCAAGCCCCAACCCCTCAACCCCCAACCTCCCCCGTCTACCTTCGCCACCACCGACTACCTCACAAACCTCTCACACCTACCCCTCGCCTCTTATTTCCAACACTACCTACATCAAAAATCATAATAAGAGGGAAGTTCCACATATCGCCCGTGGTCTTTATAATCAGTAAGTAGCCTTACCACGAGTTTGATGCTGACATATTCGTTAGCGTAACTACTTTCTATGCATCTCGCTCGTACTGGCATCCAATTAGTGCGAGCGAGATGTATAGAAGGTTAGTTATGAAGACGTCAGCTAATATGTAAGGTCAAAAACGTGGTAAGGCTACAGTTGCACTACATCAAATTGGTAGTTTTCGGGAGGAAATGCTTGAGTTGCTTAAGAATATAGTCGATTCACCATACATGTGCCTTTAAAAATTGAGGAGTTCCCTCAATTCCTCGTGGATTCCATCATCAGATCAGAACCGAAAATATTATAGGACCAACTTGGAAGTAACTCCTATCAAACAAAAAAGAATTACTCAAATCGGACCACGGGTGTTGGAGTAATCGGTGAAAAAAAAAATAGCCACAACCGAATACAGAACCTCCTCCTTCTATGAAATTGAAGTCGGTTAAAAAGCAAGATGAGAAGACGTGCTAATAGAAACCAATAACAGATTATTTAGAATAAAGAACAGAAACAGGTTATTTAGATATTATACGTAACAAAAGATGTACAAGTTCAATTACTAAATCTATCAATTTTACATTTTTTCTCTAAAATCACTACCGGGCTCTTAAGAAAAACTATTAATAGCTAATTGAGCTTTGTATCACGTTTAAGAATAACGCCATTAAAGTTACCCGATCTTGAATAAAAAAGAATATAAATATGAAAGCGCCAAGGTACCTTTGCGGCTCCAGAAAGCTCAGTTCCTTGCACTGAGAAAATGAAAGAATTGTGGCAAAAAATGTTCCAGTTTGTATTTTGTTTATTTACCCTGCCGAACGCGGTAAACCTTGTAATCAGCTCATCCAGGCTCAGAGTAATCTGTGTACCAAGGTGCCGACTCGTCCTAATCTCTTCACTGCGAAAGTCTACCGGCTGTACGAAGCAGGATTATCTTAAACAACACACCAGCGACAGAGTCCAAACAATGCGACGACAGCAATCCTTATAAACGGATTAAAAATATCTTACGGTAATTAGTTACAACGCTGGAACCTGGAACACAATGACGCTAACAGTCTCAGTTGTTTTCTTTCACATACTTTATCCTAATCGAGCTCTACCTACAAAATATTTAGAAAAAATCACTATCCAGATGTCATGTTTTCTCTAAATAAAAAATCGGGCAAGAGCATGTCGTGCCATGCTCAGTGTATTAGGGTTCTCTAGTTACCATTCTGTTAGAATAGGCTTAACGGGGGCTATTAGTAAATAACATCAAGTACCTATCATGTACTTACATTACAAGCGTACTTCATCAGGCAGTACCTTCGCAGCGCTTTGTAGGTTACGTCTTTTTACTAAAAAGAGAAGACTTTTTGCAATAACTTAAAACCTGAACTGCTGAATCGATCATGATCGCTATAGTTTGATTGAAAGTATTTATTTACGTTTTTAATCGTTTTTGGATCCATGGTTCAAAAGTTAGAGGGGGACACTTTTTTTTTCCTTTCGGAGCGAAAATTTCCCAAAATATTCACTTTACCAAAAAATGATTTCTGGTGACCCTTATTCGTTTTGAAAGACTTATCCAACGATACCCCACAACAGTTGGTCAAAGAGAAAAAAAAAGAAAAAAGTTTGTATGGGAGGCACCCTAAAAATATTTTCTTTTAAGAAATGAAATAAATGTTTATTCAAAAAACAAACCTTAAATCTAAATCACAACTTCCGTCAAACCAGAGTATGACTTGTTGGCAGACGAGGCTCCAATTCAATTCAATTCAATTTTTCTTATTTATTTTACCGTTTCGTGACATTGCCAAATTGCAGCTTTCTAGCACTAACGATCACGAAGCAAAGCTACGGACGGGCAGACAGACGGATATGGCGGAACTACAAAGGATCTATAGGTGACTACGGAACCCTAATAAATTAATAGTTTAAAAAACACTAGAAAAACACGCTTTTATAAATGCACGTAAAAACCAAAAACTGATCGTGTTCAAAGTCCATTACGTGACCTTTCTCACAAGTGCAAACACGCCTATGATACGATATTCCATCATGGAAGGCCAGTGCCTATCTTCCGGCTTCATCATCAGACCTTGAAACCTAATCGTGGTCAAAGTTCATTACAAGACTTTTCTAACAAATCCAAACACAGCTATGATACGATGTTCCATCATGAAGTTCCAGTTCATACCTTCCGGCTCCATCATCAGATCAGTTCGACAGTTCCATATTATTGTATGGTCATCAGAACTACATTCAGCTGCCAATTTTCATAACTCTACGATCCTTGAAAGATGGTTAAATTAGTTACCTTAGATTCCATTACATAGTTACATACAGGTCGACCTAATAAAAGCGTGTTAAAAACGCTAGCAAATGTTAGACTATGTTAAAATTAGCCCAATCAGTGCTGTGTTACTGTAACTAGATGTGTTGTTCCTACCTTCATACACCGGTTTTTTTTAAATGCTGTAGGTACTTTACGTTAGTACTTACCTACTAGTTGTTAGTAGTGACTGTACCTACTCTTGTTCATTGGCTCCCCATCAATCAAACAATCCCCATGGGATGCTCAAAGTTCAAACTAATGTACCTAATGATTATTATCTACCTAGGTGTAACAAATGGTTAGCATACTTACAAGTACCTATTCTTAGGAATATAGGATACCTGGTAGGGTACCCTATGCGGATGAATATTTATTAAACGACATAATACCACTAAAAAGCCACAAATTCAAACCGGACATGCTTTGGACAATGCTTATTAAACAAAATTTTGGCGGCACAAAGCGCAACAATGATCGTCTTAAATGTTATTCTAGATCATTTAATCCGGGAACCGAAGAAGCCGCTCTCAAAAGTCTACCGGCCCTAGGTAAGCTGGATAATCTCACTAACACACACACTACGGAATCCTTCGCCTCCAAACAAAGCTCTAAAAATCCCATTAAACATAATGGATTAAAAATAACCATCGGTTACAATGACATCATTTTACAATTAGATATTTTTAATCCAAACCTTCAAACAGAGGATCGGATTAAATGTGAAACAATAGGTTAATCTACGGCGGAATTGATAAGTAACCAGACTTTTACTGCTACTGGTACAAATTTGGCGAATAAACAATGAAAATGGGTTGCGGATTAACCGGTTTGGCCTAGAATTTACCAGAAATTGTGGGAAATCGGATTATATTTGATTTATGGTTTGTTTCGCCGTCAAAGATCCCGTTTGAAGGAAAAACACCGATGTTTAAGCTTAACTCGTAAAGACAAGTTTAGTTTACACAAAAAAGATCCAATCATCACAGTTGCAACTATCAAATAAATTTTGGATTGGTATTTAGGTATTTCGCTTAATAAGCGTTTTATTGTAAGATAAAACGCTGCTATTAATGGTCACCTTCGGATCTCCCACTGGATAACCAGCCTGTAGGTAACCATAGTAACTTCTTGGCTTGGCAGCATAAAGCTGACTTGTTAAGTAAGTTAAAATTTAATTTTTAGACTAGTTTTAGTCAACTACATTCTTCTCAAAAATCATCTTCTTTACCAACCGCCTTAGTAGGTTTAATACAAGACAAAAATACACATTTATATTATGTACTTATCTACCTACTGCAGCTTTACCATTAAACAACCTTTCGCGGCAATTACAGCGAATAAAATATGTTTTTTCGATTTTCCCACCGGAAGTGCAGCTGGTGATTGCACATAGCGCTATGTACAGCAGGGGTGCGCGATGCGGGCGAGCGTTAAACCGGCGCGGGCGCACTCTGAACCCTATTCTCATTCGCCAAGTTCGCGGGAGCTTACAGTTCTGGCTCGAGGAAAATCTTGATACCAACTGAACCCACGTACCTTAACAACGTACCTATGCAATGCGTTACAAAATCCGAACTCTGGAATTTGTATGCTTGGAAACATAGATACTTGCCATACGCAAGGCAACGCATGACGGATATGTTTCCAAGCCTACAAATTCCAGAGTTCAGATTTCGTAACGCATTACATACGTTGCGTAAGTGGGCTCAGTTTTCCCTGCCTTAAAGATAAAACAACAAGTAACTCAGTCAATAATCTAGTAGCTCCATGAAAAATATGGTACAATTATATGATATTAATTTCAGTACATCTCGCTCGCTACTTACCCACATTGGTGCAAGCACGATGCATACTATCGTATCACATCAATAACAGACATTTGAATGCCACTCCAACTTTAAACGGTAAGCACAATATATTACCTATAGCTAAGGATCATTACATACTTAATTTTTAATTATAGATATAAATGGTTCTAAATGTGACATACTGTAATTTTTGACGTGTAAAACGTGACGTGTTTGATTATGTTGCTGCGGGCAAAACATTTAAAAAATGTCTACCTACCCACATCAATATTTCTTTGTATAGTTTTGCAAGAATATGATAGAATTTGCACTTAATGTTATAATAAATAGATAAATGTACTCGTCAATATAATTAATTATTAGTATAAGTATGTTTTACTCATGTAAGTGAATTGTAATATTCTTATGAAAAAAATTACTATTTAAATTTTAAAGCGTCGAAGCATATAGGTTAATTAATTGTTACGGATTGTTAGTTGTTGACGGAGATAAAATTTAACACATTGTTTATCCGTTTGATAGGTAGGTATCAATCAACCAAATAAAAACACATCCATTGAATTTCCATTAGAAAAAGGGTTTTTAATTGAATTAGGTACATATCTTTTTCGCCCATAATACTTAGATAAAATTTAACACATTGCCATTTTTTATCCTTTTGATAGATAGTTATCTACCAAATAAGAGCACATCCATTGAATTTTTATTCGAAAATAGGTTTATTAATTGAATTAGGTACATATATTTTTTGCCATATTTTTTTCCAAGGCCTCTAATACTTCGTCCCTTTTCCTAGGATTTTTTTTTTGAAATGGAAGGACCTATATCTACATATCTGTAATAATATGTACCACCCTAAATACCACCGTAAAAACCTAAAACTATTTACATATTGTACATCATAAAAACAAATTTAATAGTCAATTATACTCGTATCCTTAAAATAAGTGCTTACGTCAAACACCCAACTAGGTATCTCATTCTCGGCCTTCCCCGAATCCAATAACACATTCATTCCACATAACATTGCATGGCTGAAATTAACCAAAACGTTTTTTTTTCCTGAAAAACAAACACGTTAAAGTCCACACTACGCTATTGGCGACCGCGAAGCGTTGTGATTGGCCAGTAGGCGGCGTTAAATTAATGAGGCTTCGTGATTGGTCGGTTGGTTTGCCAGTCGTGGGTCGGTGGTGGGGGGAAGCAACCCTCTGTTTATTTTTCTGAATCGTATTTAGTGAGCTGCAAGCTTTCAAGGTGTGAGTAGGTTGACAAACAAATGCGTTCAAAATATTAATAAGCTATACAAACTTCTGTGTTGTGAGTGGACGTGTCAAGATTACGGTTGGAAAAGGACAATTGTGATTAGTGGTTTTGATTGCCCTACGGAGATGGTGATTCTGTAAGTACCTTTTATTATTAGTATACTTTTATAAGTACAATATTATGAATGTTGTATAGATAAGTTTCGATCGGTCACATATCTTTTATGCCTATCCTAACTTTTTTGTTCACTTTTACCTACTTAAAAATAATTTTTGTTCAGAATCGATTAGGTTTTCATGTAGATTTTAAAAATATAGGAACCATATCTAGAGTCAAACCAAGATAAGTAGGCAGCGATTTTGAAAGCCCAAACAGTTCCAAACATCTTTGAAATTATGACGTTTACTTAACACTTGCACAGGCTGGGCTATTAAAAATCGCTGCCGACTTAGTTTAGTCTGACTCTACCAGACATGTTACCAGTATGTAAGTAATACATTAGGTTACTAATCAGAATACAAACAATATAATACAATAACGTGCAAGTTATTAGATATTTAATGGCTCTAACTATCTCTACAATTTTTTCAAAATTTGTGGGGCATGGGTACGGCGAGAACTTATTAGAAAATTATCCGATTAGAAATTGAATATCACTAGATTTTTAAATATGGATTTTTTTTAAATAATAGAATTTTCCTTTATTGCTATTCAATTTTCTATTTACGCGACCCCAAGAGAGTGTAATTTCGAATGTTTTATTTTTTATTTTACTGAATCACGAATAGTTACGACCGCATACTATTGCCATAGAGATTTAGATTCTAATGGGGCATTCCAAAAAAGTGTAGGGTTAGGAACGTGACTATTTTCTAGTACTTCAGCCCGCGTAGCCAACATGCCAATCGTTAACACATCACGCGAATGAAAATACAAATACAGATTAATAGTAGTAACCTCTCTCGTACGATTAGCGCGCTCACTGCGTTCGAGCTCCAAACTACCTCGACAGAAATGAGTGCCTTTCACTCCTTAGTTACTATACGAATTAATCCGCGTTATTACTATACGTTCATAAGCTTGTATAGTAAATTGTTGACCAAGGGATGAAAGATACTCATTTCTGTCAAGGTAGTTTGGCGCTCCAACGCAAAGAGAGCGCTAATAGTCAGAGACTGAAATGGTGCCCAACCTGAGTTATACCTATACATTCTACTCTACTTTTCATTTCGAATACGAGGAAAGGAAAATACACGTGTACCTATTAAAAAAAAAATTACTAAGTAGGTACATACTTTTATAGTATTTCTTGAGGGATCTTTTAATTAACAATTTAGGTAAAAGTATCGTTATTTATGAAATGGGGAATTAAATATCAGAACGGAATTTGTAGGTGTAATAAATCCATTTAAAACTAAATTTTAATTGTTTATCGTAAAAAAATAATAAAAAAACGTACCTACTAGGAAAGTGAAATGATCTAGTGTAGAAACGTATCACTTTCTGCACACTGGGGTCAAGATAAATAAAAAAAATCCTGTGTATTCACGAAGGAATGAAGGGTCAGAAGCAGCAAAACTTAACCATCTAAAAGTTCCTAATTTTGCACAATTTCCTCGACAATTTTCAATTGGTATCTCATTGGTATCGACTGCTTTTGGTATTTTTAGTGACCAACCGTCACCCTTATTACCGGGGCAAAAGGATTCACTGAGAAATATCAATCAACGCCGATCGCAATATTGTGCACCGTGTGTGACTGTACAGTGTAGCTACAGTTGACCGTGTAGCATGCAGTTACAGTAGGGTGAGTTGTGGAAGGTGCCGGGGCCGGCAATTGGTCCTAATTGAACTTATTGAGGTCCGGGAGCACCCACTATGTTTATTCCGTAATAAATGTTTTTTTTTTTATGAAATGCTGTAGTTTAACTCTCAAAGAGAAATTAAGGATGCATGGACAGTTAATTTATACATAGCATTGCATTAAACACCTGTTTAACCAATTGAATGTGTCGATTGATTTCACCGAAACGTTCATTCACCATAACACGAGTAATAAATAGCATTCAACCTGTAGAAATCCACGCACGCGCAAAGTTGTAAATGGTTTTTAATTTTTGGGCATTCGTATTTCTGAAGTTTATTTTAAAAATAATAGAATAAAAAAATTTTCAGGACGCTTGAACAACAAAAAAATATGAATGAATATTTCATTGTAAATTTGTTGTTTAAATGCCTTCATCAATTAAAAGATTTAACTATTTTTAAAATAATTTGATTTCGATTCGATTCATTCACGTGGCAATTCATGTTTTTTTTCTAATGCTATTATATGTATTCGTTGAATCTTTAATTAACTGTCAGTCCTCAAGTTATGTGAAAGACAACCAAGGAAAGCGTCTGCGATTTCCCTCCCAGCCTTTCTCGCGCGTATTAACGTTGAATCGTGTCTATTTACCTTATATCAGACTTGGAATACGAAGTTGTTGAGCCAATTAAGGACCCCTTCAGACGACGTTACAGCAATTGCCTCAATAGCATTCGCCGAGGGGAGCTTTCCCTGCGATTTGAACAGAGACTTGAAGGAAATCTAAACAAATAGTCCTGATGCATGTTAAATGATAGGTATTTTGTAGTCGTAGCAATATGAAATATTCAAACGAATTTAGATTTCAAAAATATTTGGTATATAGATTAGGTGTTATTATTATATTAATTAGCTTTTACTCTGATTTAGGACTACCTACTTATAGTATAGACTTCGGTTGGTATTCTAATTGAGGTATATTTAACTATAACGCATTTCATAGTTAGGCGTATCGTGTGCCAAGAGTACCTACTCCTTAAGAGTGCCTTGCCTACCTAGTTATTACCTACTTATTATTTAAGTATAGAAACTATTTGTAATAAAAAGCGCCAACCGTGTTTCCTCAGCACGTAATTTCCGAATCGTAAACTCAAATGTCGCTAAGTTATCACTACACCTTTTAAAAAAAAGTCACCCGCCTCGTCTGTCTGTATGTTCGCTATAAACTCAAAAACTACTGAACGGATTTTCATGCCGTTTTTACCTATCAATAGAGTGATTCTTGAGAAAGGTTTAGATGTATAATTTATTAAGGTGTTACGCACTTAACCCGTGTGAAGCCGGGGCGGGCCGCTAGTAGTATCTAAATAACTTAGTTTGTGATAAAGTTAATATTTTATGCAGGAAGAGGTTGAAGAGATATGTAGGTACCTACATAATTAAAGTGTAAACGTACCAATCATCAATATCTAAATAAGTATTTTTAATTTAAGGACATTTTGAAAACTTTCCTAATACTTGATCACTCTTCCAGCGGCCGATCGGAGATGTCAGACGGAGCAACCACCGAGTGGGACATCAACGACGCCGTGGTGCCCCGCGTGGCCTCGTTCGACGGCTTCAGCGAGTGGTGCGACGGCCACGTGCGCCGCGTCTACCCGCCGGGCTGCGAGGAAGCCCGTCGCCACGCGAGCGGCTGGGCTATGAGAAACACGAATAACCATAACGTGCATATACTGAAGAAAAGCTGTCTCGGTGTTTTGGTGTGTTCCGCGAGGTGTCGACTGCCAGACGGATCAAGAGTGCATCTTAGACCAGCGATATGCGACAAGGCGCGGAAAAAACAACAAGGTAGGATAATTTGTACGTAGCTAGCTAGTACTTATTAGGTAAAATATATCACTCACCGAGTTATGACACATAACATCTTATGAAAATATTACAACTTACACTTTACCTTTTAATTTTTTTTGCAAATACGAGATTAAATATCAACTGTTTCATTGGAAGTTTTCTCGTAACCCTGAGAAAAAATAAAGTGTTGGCATTATTAATGCCATGACACATCATAAAATTGTTCAAGTAATTAATCACATATTTCCTTTGTCACCAGGTAAACCATGCCCAAACAGATTATGCAACGGCGGTCGACTAGAAGTACAACCATGCCGCGGCCACTGCGGCTACCCCGTCACCCACTTTTGGAGGCACACAGAGCACGCGATCTTCTTCCAAGCGAAGGGAGCGCACGACCATCCGCGGCCCGAAGCCAAGGGGGCCAGCGAAGTCAGGAGGTCACTGGGAGCTGGCAGGAGAGTGAGAGGGCTAGCGTTACTGCTGGCGAGAGAGACGGCAATCAATGATAAAATACTGACGATGAAGCCTGATAAACAAATGATACAGAAAGTTAGCAATCCTCCTCCGCAACCACCGCCGCTCATTCCTGACAACCAAAGAAGTAAGTACCTGCAGCTTTTGTATAATTAGGTAACTGTATATTTTATTAAAGAGTTCAATTAGGAATTTCACATTAAATGATCCAGTTAAAGCTTCGCAGAGGGCGTTCTTGCAAAGTCCCATTATTATTACAACGTAAAGAAATAAATTCAAGGCGACCATAACGGTTTGATTGATAAGATTACGTTTTTTTTTTTCAGCACTGGCATGTACTTGCGGCCCGTTCGAGTGTTCATGCCGGTGGCGGGCAGAACCGACCCCAGAGATGTACGCTCCCAACGCCTGGTCGCCAGCGGAGCCCCACTACACCAACTACGTGCCTCCCGCGCCGCCCGCGCCCGTTCCGCAGCCCTACGACCCTACTGCCCTACCGGCTGAGGACATCTTCCACCCCGAAGAAATCTTCCAGCTAGACCATCCCATCCGTATGGACTTCCCCATGGAAGAAAACACGCTAGGCTCCCCACCCACGTTTGCGGAACTACACAATGATAACTCCAGGCCTGAAGATGCCTACTGGCTCGAATGGCAACGAGCGGCCGGCGGTTCAGAATCCAGTGAAACACCCTCGCCGGAACTATTCGGTTACCAACAGACAGATTATTGCGAACAAACATACCCTCCCCAAGTCTACTACCCTGAAGACGCGCAATATTACCCTACAGAAAGCACGAGAACCTCTCCTGTCATGGACATGCAAGACCAGCGATACTACAGGTATGGGGAGGATTGCACCCAGACCGGCGCGGAGGTACAAACGTGGAATTACACAGACTGTGCGTTCGCATCCAATGATCTCTCAGAATGCAAACAATACTTTGACGCACAACATCAGCAAGCAGTCAATGCTTTTAGTGCCCTCTCTTACAATTAATGACTACCTAAGTTTAGTGTTAGATTGTAAATATAGTGTACAAATGTAAATAAAGTTACATAGTTTATGATTTATTTCCTATTTGAATACTTTTAATGAATTTGAGATACTGAATCAGTACAAATTATTTTTTAAAAGGACTTGATGGCTGTAACAATTTGTTTTGTTTATGATCTATTGAAGTAAATAAAACTCAATTTGTACAAAAACTTCTATTTATTGTATATAAAAATTACATTTAAAATTGTCAATTTTACATTTGTATTATTCTCTAACGATAAAATTGGTCACTACAAAATAGTCCATAAAGCGATCACACGATAAGATTTATTATGCAATTGCAGTCGCAAAACATTCCCGAAAACATTCCGCGCGACGATGACGTAACTAAGGACTGTGACCTGCCATCGCCCGGCCGACCTAAGCGTGAACCCTCCCTGTTAATTATTCATTTGTGTCCAGCACAAACAAAACACAATTTGGCTGTTACCAACTCTAACTTAACTCTATTAAAACCGCTCGATTTCGATCCAATAGTAATGATACCTCATGAACAACTATGTACAATAACAATGTGATTAAAATACTTTAGCTCCTAATACATGAAACTCGTCAACGTGGGTTTAACAAAAAATAATCACATGTAACCAACGCCATACGGCAGTTTGGTTCGCAGGGGAGACTTCGGCGCACTCTATGTCTATGTTGGAGTACTCCCACATACAGTGCGCATTCCAAAGTCCCGTAAAACAAATTTAACAATCCGAGATTTTTCGTATCTTGCTTTCTGGAGCCGAATATGCGAGCAGTTCAACTAATACAGAACTTACTTGCAAGTAGCTTAACATTGCCGATTAAAATGTACGTGTTTAGCAATAGGCCTAAAATTATAATACGAAATTTACATTGAATACTCAAGTGTTGTATTAGTTGAACGGCGCGAGGGATCGAGGAGAGCACAGCACACACTATCACAGCAGTCGGCTATAGCCAAAGGGTGTCCCCGGCCCAGCGACCAGCCCACCAGGCAGACCGGGCCAGAGACGGCTGTCATTTCCTTATCTTACCGAGCGTATCGTAGGCTAACCAATATAAATCCGTTACAACACAGACTTCGCACTATGAAGCGTCTACGAAGATTCATCACACTTGTATTATGTTAGGTACCTTAACCGGAGTGAATAGCGATAAAAACTGGGGAAGACGTATACCTGATAATTTCTTAAAATCTACACACAAAAATTGTATCATACATAATGTACTATTATTTTTAATAGCATGATGTAGTTTGTGTTGGTACTTTTTAAGAAATTATCAGGTAAATATCATTCCCCGTTTTTATCTCTTATCACCCCGGTTAACGGTACTTGTACTACTCGGTGGCATCCTACACCATTAAGATACTCTACAACATCCTATGCACTCAATTATTTGTAATTTACATATGTATAGTACGGGAAAAATTTAATGTGGAGACCTGGAATCATTGTATACGGTGCATCTCATAGACATGTGATGTGACTTATAGATACAACTATGCAGAGACTAGATTTATTCTAGAGTGCATATGGCAATACGCTCGAGAAGCGGAGGGAACGACAGCCCTGTAGCCCCCAGCGGGCGCCACTTACAATAAGGCCACAAACAAATTTAACACGAAGCCACCTTACACGACACGACATTCAAGATCTGCTTCAATTCGAACTACAATATTATTAGAACCGCTAAAACAATTGGACGCAAGTGCTTGTGTCTCGTTCAGTAAGTCTCGGTAGATACTTCGACAAACATCTAAATCTATTTCGACTAAACTATTACTAGGGTGTCGGAACTTATTTAGTAGTCAAGGAGTTCAAGTGGCAGCGAGATCGAGTGTTCAAAGCGTTTTCATTGCGAAAGCCTAACACTTGTAAGTGGAATTCCTAAAGGTAAGGTCCTTCTAAATAATCACTATGACTTAGGTATCAATAGTAATAGCCTTATAAAGAGGAGAATCTTAAGGATGAATATGGCTAAGACCTTTAGTTTATAACAGTATTTAGACACATATATAATATTGAATAGTAAAACATTTCCTTGAGTCTAGGGTCTATCAAAGCTAAGATCGAAAAGAAATGATACCATGTTTCAATTTTGTGCAATAACACATTGTCACTACAGTATTTTTAAAGCACGAACTGTACCAAATCTTGGTCATGTTATTACTGAATTTTCGGATTTGAACCCCTAATTTTAATTCAGAAATAGTTATCCGTTTTTAGCCCAGCTCTTAGTCTAATGACCATAGGGTTAAAACCTAGTCCAATACAAACATTAATTAAACACTTAAATTTGTCATCATATAAAACTTACAAATTCAAATCAAACTAAAATATAACACAACATAGATATAAAAATAAACAAATAGGTATATTCATTTAAGCATTACAAATAATAATCGCAGAATAAAATAATTCGTGTAAAGCTATTAAGGTGACTAAATAATAAAATTTGTACTACTGAGATTTTACAAATATAGAAAAATAATTCGAGCAGAAAGCTGCCAGTCGTAAAATAATAATTACATTTTAAACCCAACTTCGGTCATAATTTGTAGTGTCTGGTTCCTACAGTATTTGTATCACGTTAAATACTTATAACGGCATATAGGTTGAAGCTTTCAAGCTTTGATGGTATCATATATAAGTGTGAACGTATGTACGTACCTACACAACGCTTAGCCTCAGTTAGGTTATCATTTATCTTTATAATTGAATTTGAAAGAGTTCAAAAATTGAAAGCACATTCCCAATGTAATTACATTTGTTACAACAAAAGAGTCAACTTTAGGAAAATTTTGAAGAGCTTAATGCTCCGTGTGGCCTTGGAAGACATCAATAGGTGGACACCATCGTAACTTTGCGAATCATCAATCTTACTACCAACCTCGGGACTTACTCCTGTGTATATGTTCCAACACATTGTGAGAACTTATTATTTCATCGAGGGAAACTTGCTTTTAATTCAAAAAGGTAACTAATCTAGTAATATAAGTAAATCATATCAACTTATTTAAATAAAACAACAATTAGGGAGATCGGTATTGTGATGTATAAGAAGACTTAGGTCCCGAGGCTGATTTGGAAATTATCTCTCGTCTAAACATTATGTTGGTGTGCAATATTTCAAGTGTATAAACATGTATTATTGCTACTGACAGTACCAATCAATTTAATACATATTAGATTTGTAAGTATAGCTATAATTTAGTTCTCTCTCTTCCTTAGGATGGTATTCCACCTGTCCAGTTTCTTTGTTTAATGTGCATTGCGTCTCAGTCTCTTATGAAGTAAAATGTGAAATGCGAATACACAATGGACCAAGAAATTGGACAGGTGGAATACCACCCTTACATGCTTAGTAAAAGAAGACATTTTTATTTTTACCTCTGACAACGACTTAATTTTAGTTTTTGTCCGATAATTCTTGCTACACTAGCTAGTATCGCTCTGTACTTGCACCGCGAACACATCATGATGGAGCTACTTTAATAGCCCATTACAATGTTAACATTCAGCAGTGCAAAGCACAGATGGACCTGCACCGCAAGAAATAATCAATGAACTTCATCAAATAACAGATTTTTTATCATTTATATCACCGCTTCCAAGCTTTCAATCCCAAAATCCATCAAAGTTCACCCTCTATACACCGCCACAAGGCTGAATTCACGCAAGAAGCTATAATTTCTGTTCCGACGTCAAACCACTGATATCACTTGACAAGTTCACAATGCCAATCGTCGAGTACGGTCGCCGCTGACAAGCTCGAGCGGTGCCGGTCCTCCCGACGCGCACTCGGGCCGGGCCCGCGGCGCGGCGCGGCGTCAGGGCGCGGCCTCCTCGGCCAGCTCCTCGTGCGGCCCGGGCCCGCCGCGCGCCACCACCGAGCCCGCGCCCACCGCCAGCTCCAGCGGCTCGCCGGCCACGCGCCCCACGCTGCACTCCATGTCCGTGCTGCGTATTCACAACACACAACGTAACAACACTCGTACGCATTCAAATTACGGCTTTGTAAAATTGGTTAGAATAGTTTTTGTTTACAAGTCAGCATATTTATTGAACGGTTAACCTGTCCGACCCCACGACCCGAAAACTAATTTTACAGTACATATGGTGCTACTTTTCCGCAGTGTGTAAATTAGCACATTATGAAACTTGTCGAACATTTAAAGGGTCATATGTACTGTAAAACGTTATACGATACATGTGCAATAGCAACTCGTGTCGTTTTAAAACACTCCCTTCGGTAGTGTTTTAATTTATCGCCACTTGTTACGAATTTTCTATTTTTCGGACTTGTATCGTAAATAACTATTGTCGTTGTCTCCGAAGGCCCAAATACGTGCCCAAAATATCAGCACCCTATATTTCCCGAGCACTGCGCGTTGGCCGAACCCCGTATTTCCCACGAGTTTTTGACACTTAACGAGCGTACGACTTACGTATTGTTTATCGCTTATGAGACTGAAGTGTTTATACACGAATAAAGAGTTTTGTATATTTTTATGAAGAGGATGAATTAAGCTTTATGTTGATGTATTTAAAATACTTCATTAGCGCCTAATTCATTCTACATATCTTATGAATTCCAGAGAATGAAGAAAAATGGGACCATGATGAATAGATTCACTAAAATAAAAGAGTTTTAGTAATCGAATTACATTTGTATGTTATTATTCCACCGTCAAATAATATATTCTAACTATAATTGGAAGTACCACATAATATGACCTTTATATACATCTTTTTTTTTTTCACTTCAATATTGCGACCAAGGCGGTCACGGCGTGATAATTGAGAGCGACTATTGTAACTTCAAACTCTTCGTAACAAGTAAACTTCTTTCTTTTGCGATAACTTTTCTAACAGAAAACTCAAAATATCACTCGCTTAAAACTTTGTAACGGACGAACTATAGACCCAATTTTGATTTACAGTTTTTATACAGAAAACACAATATAATAACCAATTGTTGCGTTTGGTACTAATCTATAAATAATAAATATATAAAAAACAACAATGACTTACTGTTTCATTCGCAAAATCAAAAAATACACCGAGACACTGTCCCGTTGGTATAAACATAGAGTCCAAACTTTGACTGGTCATAACGTGTTGTTTCTGTTGTGAGTGAATGAATGATTGGTATCATTCTCATTAGAATTCGAATGAAATTTAGTCCAATTGAATTTATGTCGTTTATTTTCACAAACGGTTTTTACGGTTTCTAACGGAATAAAATATTGGGGCACAGATTTCAGCCGTGGGAAATATAGGTGTACCAAATCGCGGGCACACATTTGAGCCGTGGGACGTTGCCTAAGGTTTTCAAGGTCGTGGGAAATCTGGAAATTTTATTTACGCCACATATTTGGGCCCTTGGGATCGGACAGGTTGAAGAGGAGGCAAGGAGTTTATTTAAGGAAATAAGTTACAAAAAATACATCAAATTAATGAAACCGTCTCAGCGAGAGCACCTTTTTAGTTCAGTTATCGGTACACATTAGACAAAACTGGTAGGTTCTGAAGTTGTTTACTTATTAATAATTTGATTAACTCAATATAATTTCATAAAGAAGTAACATAAAATGTTCCTCAAATAAAGGATATGTAGAAAATAATTCCAATGAATATACACACTGATTCAGAAGACAATAAAAAATAGCAAGATGCTATGAAAAAACATTGAGGAAAATTTTGACAATTTCTTTTCCGCAACGGCTTTTATATAATAAAAGCTCACAGAGCGCTACTGATGGAAACCTCCATCCTCGCAGTGTGCCACTGGTCGATGGCCTCGATGGCATCTAGCTGGTCCTCGCCGGGCGACGTGTTCTCCCTAGTCGACACGGGCAACTCCAGGTTAAAGAGCGTGGCCGTGGCGACCTCTTTGCTTGCTTCGTCGATGTTTGAGAAAAAAGTATATGCTAACTCACAGAGCGCTGGCAGTGGAAACCTGCATCCTCGCAGTGTGCCACTGGTCGTTGGCCTCGATGGAGTCCAGCTGGTCCTCGCCGGGCGCCGTGTTGTCGCTGGTGGACACGGGCGACTCCAGGTTGATGAGCGTGGCCGTGGCGACCTCTTTGCTCGCTTCGTCGGTGTTCGAGCTCGTTGATTGGCTCGTGTCGACCGACTTTGACATGTCTGTGAAACGGGAAATTTATGTATAATTATTATCAAACGGCTGGAGCCGTTTGTTAATATGTTAAGTTTGGTACATTATTTACAGTCCGTATTTATTTGTCTGAGATTAGTGGATGAGGATGTACCATGATATATAGGAATTATTATAAAAAATAGAAAACTAAATGAGACAATGAATTTATAAATTTAAATAAATTAAGAATCTTAGAGATAGAAGGAGAATTACTGATGTTAGAAATCTATTTAGTGCCTCAGGCTCACAGTAAAGTTTAATATGTCAAAACAACTGTCATAAAATTAAGTTCATGTATACATATGTGAACAATATTTGACCTTTACTGAGTGGATATGTACAGTTTACCCCTAACCACTATCAAGGACAAACAAAGCCAGGTGAAGGTTGAAACAAAAGCAAAGACCTGGTGCATGCATGTAGGTCAACCATTTCTTGAGCGGGCGATTCTCACCAAACACCGGCAGAGCGCTGCGATGCATTACATCTGCAAGGCAATGCGTGTGTGCAGTGTTAGGCGGTCTACACATTGGAAGCGAATCTACACGCCCCTCAAATGTGCAAGCGGGACATCGCTATAATACGCGATACGTACATAGCGTTGTCTCATTCACACAGGAGCGACGTGCGGATCTACAACAGTGTGATAACCGCGTTAGACAAACGTCAGTCGCGACAAGCATTTTTGTCACTTTGGCAAAAAAGGTTGACGACAACTGGACCCTATTTCACAAAGTTACAATTTTGAAAAAACTGACAAGACTATTCATAACCCTGTCTTCTCTTTATTGGTCAAGCGCATGTAAATTGCACCAATGTCGCCGGCATTGTCTTGTAATATTGTAACTTGATAAAATAAGGCCCTGCTAAGCAGGTTTTAAGCTATAAAAACAACACAAGAACTAGCACGAGTATGTAAAAGCACATCAATTCTACATTCTAAATAGTAACCTTATAGCACATATGTACTATACTACCAAGTTTTATGTGCAAGTGACTATGGTAGGCGCACGTAATAGAAAGTGACACTACGCTATGAATATGTGCGTAATATAAGGACTAAAAAGTTGCTGAAAAATCTATGGGCAACTTTTTATGGAGCCTGGTCCAAAAGCTAACAGAAATGAGTTAAGTCATTACATTAAGTAGGTATTTCTATGTATTTAATTTCGTTCTATGGGCACCAAGCGGAATTCCATTGCGGAACTGAGATATTTATATATTGGTAAAAATGTTACCCTTATTACCTAGGTAATAGGGTCCAAGTAAGTAAATTAATGGCTGCAGGGTAGATGTTCACGCACCGCTGCGAGCGCGGCAAACCATTCGCCCCGCTCGCACAGCGGTGGACTCTATTGCCTAAAATATCAATATCTTAGTTCTGCATTGAAATTCCGCTTGGTGCCCATAGAATGAAATGAAGTTCATATGCAGAAATACCTATCTAATGATCTAACTCTCAACTCTGTTGGTTTTTGGACCATTTTGACACATAGTCCTTTTGAAGTATGACTTTGTTAACAGTCTTTAGATGTCACCACGACATACTTATTATTAAAGAGAATTGATTGTAATAGTGAGATAAATTCTAAGAAAAAAACATGCCCCTTAGTTTGACATCACAAAACAGATGGCGCTGTACTACTTGCGCCAAATGTTTTTCGGTCACTGAATTATCAAACGTCAACTTTTGACAATCAGAGTTACCGCAAAATGTACAGGGAGCGTGCATGAACTGTAGGCGGCAGCACAGGAGCCGTCAGATTTAAGGCGCGAGGCGTAAATGTGATGTTTTTTGTTCCGATGTAGCCCACAAGATGGCAGAATCTACTATACACAAGAAAACACGTGACGTGTAAATGTAAATGTTTATTGTTCCGATTCAGGCCACAAGACGGCAGACCCTCCAACGCGCACGGTCCCTATAGAGCCGTACAGCGCCATCTCATTTACCTGTCAAATTTCAAGCATGAAATTGTCTTAGATTTTATTCATCTTACTCAATCAGTGTATCTGTAATAGTATTAATATAATAATAAGTACAACAATTCAGATATTTTGATTATCAGGTCCTGTAGGGGTATTTTATTGAACATAATTTAGTACCACCACAATACGATTCGAATGCATAGAAAAAACGATCACAATTCTCATAACATAATCAAATGTAAAGGTCAACTATGCGGGCCCAATACAAAATGAACGACTAAAAGAAACCCAAAAAAAAGTGAAATGAAAAAAATCATCGAAGGATAAACAACTTTTCTTCCCGGCAAGCACAGCCGAATTTCACCTTCCCATAAAAACGAAGTTTCGCTCTCATTTTAAACTTACGTATTCGTGAATTGTATTGAAACTTTGCACATATAATGACATGAGGTATGTATATCTAAGACTGAAATTATTTTATATTGCTCCGCCTTATAAAACAAACAAAATAGAGCAAAAACAAATTTTGTATGAAAATTTAAATTCGCTGATTTTTTTTTACTGTCTTATCTGAGGCTACATAAACTAATTACAGCCCTAGATATACCTTATTCTATTGTAAGTACAAAGTTTCAGAGCAATCTAGATAATCGTTTTAAAATGAGAGCGTAACTACGTTCGTATAGAAAACCGAGCTTGCGTATTTATTATTTATTTATTTAAATGTAATTTGCTAGCAGAATATATGTTTAAATTTTGTATTCAAATGATTGGTGAGACGGCTTTTCAAAATTTTGGAACCAAGGCTTAGTAGTCTCAATTTTCCTAGTTCTTCCCTAAAGCCTCGGCCACGCTTGGAGCCTACGTTCCGAGGCCGGCTGATCGTGTTTTCCACATAGTTCCGTGAGTACGGCGTACCTGGCCTGTGCCTGTGGCCGCAGCACTCGCAGCGGGGCGGCGACGGTGGCGGCATGCGGTACTGATGCCGTGTTTCCATGTAGCATGAGTATGACGTAACGTACCCTTGGCTTGTGTCGATGGTCGCAGCATGGCGACGGCGTCGGCTTCCATAAACGCTTCATAATCGTGTTTTGCATGTCGTCCTGTGGCAATGCGCGGTGTGGTACCTGGCTTGTGCCGGTGGTCGCAGCAGGGCGGCGGCGGCGGCGCGGGCCGCAGCGGCCGCACCCGCACGCGGTAGAAGCGCGACGCGCGCGGCATGTGGTACCGGTTCCCGCTCTGTAATAAACAAACATTTATATTCCTTGTCATTATTTTGGGGCTAAACACTGCCAAATGCTTTTACTACAGAGGGCGTTAACAACCCTAAAAAAAGTCAGTAGTCTATGGTTTATCTTTTCCACTATATATATTAACGTGATTGACATTTTTAGATTATTATTAATTATTAACGGAATACTCAACATACAAAAAAAATTGCAATAAAAAATATTTAGGGTTTATAGGTGAGCTTTCAGTTCTTAAGAGGAAATATTTTTCCACTCATAAATATTTTCCATTTTCATGATTTTTAGCATGTTATTGAAACAATAAAAAACTAGGTTTATAGGTTTTCGTTTTTTTCAATTTGCAATAAGTGCAAAAAAACGAAACCTATAAACCTAGAATATATTATGCTGAAGCGATCGACATGAAAATCAAAGAGATTTGTTAAGATTTAGTCAATGAAAACAGTTTCTCCCGAGATGGAAATTCCATACATAAAGTACAGTTATTTCGTTAGAATCGCAAAGCTATTCTTTCCTTATAAGTATATAAATAAAAGAAATGTCTAGTTTTTTATAATTTCAAACATGGAACTCGAACACACGGAAACTGAAACTTTGACGAATACAGTGCGTTGATCTTTGCAACGCCCGTCTTGGATTATATAGTTAGGCCCCTAGTCAGACTCGACGACAGTCTGGTGTCGCCAATCGGTGGATAGTGATATTACCTTCTTAGCGTAGCAATACTCCTTGGACTCGACGACGGCCACGGCATAGAGCCGGCGATCCGACTCGTGCTTCACTTGTATGCTGAGATCGAGGGCTGGCAGACAGTCGCTGTGTACGAAGTACATTATCGACGCTTCCTGGAATAATCACAGGTTATACTTGAATAATTTTATCTTTGCTGAAACTGGTTTCCAAGTTTTTGACCCCGAGTCTACGTCCAGGCTTTCAGCTCTTCCATTTCCTCCTTTGTGGAACGGATTATATGGGCTTTTGCTCTCTTGCATTTTTTTTCTCGCTTCTTTTTTCTCGGCTCGCAGGCCGTAGTTTGAAGACCCTTATGCCAGACCATCAAATAATTCAACTCAATTAGCGTACAGGACAACCTTCTTTTGTTTTGCTTAAGACATAATAATATAACTTTATTGTACATAAAAGAGCACGTTACATAAGGAACACAGTACATACACAAGAGTTTGTACAAACATGACAGTATGGGGTGGTCAAACTTTCGAGTCCTAAACTAGGTAAGCACATGATGGGGTCATTCACAAAAGTTTATTGGGACGCGCAGTTAAGCTACGCGTCGTTTTAAATTTGTCTTATTATACTCCGTTATCTAATACTATGCTCCATAGCTCGCCCAAATGCATGCTTCGTCTATATCGTCAGATTTCAGGTTTATAAAGCAAACGCAAACTACACTTTTAATTTCAGACCTACTTTTATTTCACATCTGATGCGTTTTGGTCTGACGTGTATGTAACCGTATAGTACCTGCATGACGGTGTAGTTGTAGTGGTCGGGGTCCCACATGACGAGCACGGTGTGGCCGGGCAGGCAGGAGGACAGGCTCAGCGTGCCGGCGGACAGGCCGAACGGCGTGTGGCAGCGCCCGCGCTTCTTGCCTTCGCGCGCCGGCGACGACGACCTGACAATCATAACTTTGTACCTCAATCGCCCGCCTCTTATTGGTCTCCTGGTTTTAAACAACATTCAGTAGCCAATTTGGCAATATAAATAGTATTGATATTGCCAAATTATCATTTTGATCATAAGACCGAAACATGCACATGATGTGCCAGAGAAATTCCCTATTTAACAACATGTAACTAAACGTGGCATATGCAGGTATATGGTACAAAGATCCTCCATTTTTATTTTTCATTACATTACTTTATTCATTGAATTTTAAATTTGATAATTGATACTTAATCAACCTGCCTGCTTCATTATAAAATATAACCTATAACGAATCATTATCATACAAAGATTCATAGCTGACTCACCTTCCTTCACTGTCTTCCTCCTTAGCTTTGTCTGCTTCCTCAGCTTTCTTCTCGAGTTCCTTCTTGAGATCTTGCACTTGCTGCTGTAGCAGAGCCTTCTCATTTTCAAGCGTCGCCAACTAAAAAACAAATACTATTTTTAATCAGATTTCACTAACAATATTATTAATTAATCAAACAGTACTGCTAGGCTATCCTCTTTGGCTGATAAAGAAATAACTCTCCGAATGCATCTGATCTAGAAGCCATTCCAAGATCAAGATCAAAAAGAAGAGAGAAGAGATTTATACTAGATACTAGATAGTAAAAAAGGGTATGTAATTCAGGACAAACTGCAATCTGTGCACACAAGAAAGTATGCAATTATTGCTTGGCAGTAGTAACACACAACACTGAAGAATACGAACGCTGCTTTGAGAATAATAGGAAATTCAAAGATGGTTTGACGTTAGCTTTCGTAAGCAGCACTCTGATGGAATTCTATCACATGAAAACTGAAGTTCGTTCGTTAGTCTCGGGTTCGGTGAGCGGAGCCGGATGTTGTCCCTGTACTTGGAGTACTCGCGTGATAGTAAATATTCCCGCTTGCGTATTTCGTTCAGCGGACGATTTTTTCTTTACCTCAATAACGACATGGACTGGGACAAACCTGCGATCGCAGCAGCGGGTCGCACTCGTTGGTCTCGGGGTCGGTCAGCTGCCGGATAGTGTCTCTGTACTTGGAGCACTCGCGTGATAGTAAATGTTCCCGCTCGCGTAGCTCGTCCAGCTGACGATCCTTCTCGGAGAGTAGACGCCGAGTAACATCGTTTATTGTTATCTGGAAATAGATGTCATTACGAGTGCTGCTCGTTATTATTGTACTCTGCTGTCGTGACTATTCTGGAGTGGACCCATGTGGACCTTAAAATAATGTAAAAAAAATCACGTGACTTCATAGTTGGGACAATAACATAATTCCACAGATACAAATTTCAGGCGATCGATTCACGTGGTTAATTGTTTACATATCATAACAATCCCCCAGGGGATTGTTATGATATGTAAATACTTTTATCCCTATTCGGAATCAGCCCTCATGTTTACATTTCACATAAATTAATTAAATTTACTCATTCGTTCGAAAAAAGAAGAATAACCAGTTAATTTATTGGTCCTTGTTTTTGTGTTTTTTGTGTGTGTTCATTTTCTCCGATTCTAACGGGTGTATATTTTGGCTTCTTAAAGACTTCTAGAAGTGCTGATCGTAATTCTTACCTGTTTCTCCGCTTCATACTTCGCCTTGAGCGCATTGGTCTCCTCAGTAAACTTCCGTTGCAACTCCGCTGTCAACTTTGCTATCGCCTCTTCCTTCTCGACTTCGGCGTTTTCTTTCGTCTGCATGACTATAGCGTTGTGACTCGTTATCTCTATCACGTCCGATCGCTCGATCTTTTCAAGGCTGGACTCTGATGGCGACCGGTCCATGTTTGTTAAGGCTACGAGGCGATATCTGTACAAAAAAAAACATAATTGAGTCGCTTAACTTCAAACTCAGATAAATCCAACTGCCAGATTTTGCGATTTTGGTATTATTGGTAATAGGGTAGATCTTTTCTAAGAGGGTCGAATGTATTTATCTGAGTTTGAAGTTAAGCGACACAATTTATTCAGACGGCGATCCGTAAACAATTTAATCTAAATCGTACACTGACTCAGCGAATTAATCTTCTCAAGGCAAATGATCTGGCAGTCAATGCCCCCGTCGGAGTAAACACTCAGTTCCAGGAGTACACATCTACTCTGATATTAGAGGTCGTCCTAGCGTGCCACACGAGTGCTGAATACACCGAAAACAGTTGAAACGGGCGAAAGTGCAGATTAGTGATTATATATATGTAGTCATGTCACAAGGCACAAGGTTTAATATTTCGACGAATTTGCCATAAATGTGGTAAAGTGTAGGCTTAGATATACTTTCAATTTCATAGCAGAGTATCACCAACTCAATTGTGCAAAATGAATATTAAGTGAGCCTTACCTTGATCGCAGCGACTCGATCTCCGCTTTATATTCCAAGTGCATTTTCTCCTGCGCCTCTTTCAGTTCCTTCTGTTTCTGAACATCAGCCTCTTCAAGCTTCTTCTCAAACGACTTAATCTCCTCCCTAGTTTTGTCTAATAACTCTTTTGTATTGTTATGCTCTGTTTCTAACCTGTCAATGTCACTTTGGTGGAGTGTTTTTAATTCTTCCTTTTCTTTCTTTAAAGATTCAATAACGTCATCTTTACTATCGAGGGCTGCCTTCATATCGCTAAGTTCTAGCTCATGGTCCACGGTCAAGCGTTGCGTTTGTTCGCGAAACTTCAAAGCATTATCTTCGCTCTCTTTCTGCCACGCTTCTAAAATTTCTATATACTTTCCTTTTATAAACTTTTTCTGTTCATCAATTTCTTCTTTAAATCTAGCTAGTTCTTCTCGAATTAAGACAATATTAACTCTACATATGCCATATAATTTTAATAGGAAGTCTTGGAGCCTTTCCATGTTTATTTTGTGAGTATCCATATTATCCTACAATGAAAAGGGACTAACATTATTGTATTCTATAACTAGCCTGTGTGGGAACAAAATAGCATGATTCATAGACAATGATATAGCATTTTTAGATGATAGTAGGTATGATTATAATAGAAGATACAGGGAACACTTGATCCAATGGACAGTTTGATCCTGTAATATAAAATTTACCCGGCAAAGAATTAACATTAGAACTAAATTAGCAAAATCGAACACTACTACAATCGAACAGTACTAATGCTTCGAATTGCTGTCTTACATTTATGGGCAATTAATTGCTTCATATTTTCAAAGAACCAAGAATCAATTGTCCCCAGTTTCCCCTACATGATGAGATACAAGCGAAATCATAAGAGAGCGCTACGGTTTAGCTGGTACGGGGCCGGTGAGACAGGAGCAACAGAAACAACTATAGTGCCTCTAATAAGACCTCTCTATCACAACCTTGAACTTGCCGAGAACTTTGACCTCACAGTTTATCTATAATGAATCGGGCATGACTCGCCAATCGTGCTCGCAAAAAATCTGATTCGCCGAAGCAGATGTAAATATAAAGACTGTAAAAACCCATAGAAAGTTGCGTTCTTCAAAACAATATATATATATAAGTCATATACAATAAATGATCACTCGAGCGAACTTTTGTGCGTTGGGACTCCGCTCATATTATAATGCTATCTAGTGAATATCTAAGTGAGAACTACTAGGTGGCTTTTATGGAAGGTAGAGGTAAGGAATGAAATCTCCATGTACCAAAAAGGTGGCGCTATAATACCTAGAATATTTGAAGAACAAATGCAAATTATAGACAGCACAGTTCACTCCGTCAATAATGCCTAGGTTCTTAGCTACTCTAGCGCTACTCTGGAGAGATTTGGAACTATTATTTATTGCAACAGTTCTACCATAAGAGATTTTACTCCTTTTAATTCCACACTCCACATTGGCGTTGGGGAGGTGTCAAAATCTCAGCCCCATACTCAATTTATGACACTGAGACCTTGCTAAAGTGAGAAGTGGTCGTTATTTCAAAGGGACGCCACTCTGTATAAAGACAATCTTTATATTTCAGTCATCTAGCCTTAAAATGCGATGTTTTTATAAAAATGCACCGTAATAACCAGAGAGGTCCCACCAGAACAATGTTTACGGGCTTAGATTGACCTGACGTTCGTCCCGACCCCATTCCAAGCTGGACGGTAGCGACTCCTCGATGTAAAACTCCGAGTTCTCGAACTCATTTCGCTCGTCCGCCTCGAGTATAACGGGAAGGCGCACCTCTGTGACCGTGGACACGGCCATGGTGTCCGGGACGCATATGGTCGATGTGTCCACTCTCTGTTTCTGTGATGTGCTCTGTCGGCTGAGACGCTCAAAGTCGCCTACGTCCGTTTCTGATTCAAAGTCCCTGTGCAAAAAACATATTAAAGATTAGCTTAACAATGCACGTAAAATGCAATACTTAATCGATTGCAGTATTTTTTTCTAGCGAAATCACTTACTTCTCAAAATCTACTTGGACATCAATATCTCTCTCCTGGTGATCTGAAGAACTTATCCTGCAAGTTTAGTTATTGTATTAAAACATTTCAAGAATCTTTACTTTATTTTTTCGCCATACTGGCTGAAAACATAAATAGTAATTTAAGTGTTTATTTTGGCTCAACCATACACCGGATACTATTACAAAGCAAGCAAAATCCACACACCACATAAAAAACTTTTCAGCCTTTCGACTGTAAATATCACTAAACTTTATAAAACAATGTCCCCCGTCGCGTTTGTCTGTGTGTATGTATGTTCGCGATAAACTCAAAACGACTGAACCGATTTTTATCCGGTTTTCACCTATCAATGGAGTGATTAATGCTGAAGGTTTAGGTATATAATTTGTTAAGATTTTGTGTAACCCGTGCGAAGCCAGGGCGGGTCCTACCGACTCGTCCTATTATATTTTAACAAACTCAAGAATTAACTTACAGCAGCCACACCAGGCTTCTACGTACCTCTGCTGAAAGAACTTAACAGTCGTCTCCATGTCATAATTCGGCACATCTTTAGCCAGCTGCGGGAACGCCGTGGCTATGAGCTCCACGTCCTCGTCCGTGACCTGCGGCAGCCGCGCGTCGAAGGCCGGCGGCGACTGCGTGGCGAAGGCCGGCGGCAGCTCCGTCATGCCCGGGAACAAGCTTTTGAGGAAGTGCCCTTCGAATAGACAGTTGAAGTCTTGCCGTCGTATGATCTCTTCTTCGTGGATTTTTATTAGTTTCGCCGCTAAGTCTGTTGCCCACTGAAATGAATAGTCACGTTGTATTATCATGATTACTACTTTGCTTTGTCCTTTGGTGGCGAATTACTTCGTTAAATTTGTAAATTGTTCCAATATAGCCATGATTATAAAGTTGTTTACCAAAGCTAGAAATCGGTTATCTAAAAACTGTGACGAATCGTTTAATTTAGTTTCATGTTATATGTTCTCGAGAGGCATCGAATGGAGAGAGCGCCGCAAGTAAATTCTCCTTTATCATGGAATGGATACAAATGAAAACGAGGACAGATTGGCTTCTGCAGTCCCATGACGGCGCACGACCGTGTGGACCAACTTTACTTTGTAATGTTTGTCAAGACAAACAACCTTTGACCCTCTTTGTCTATTTTTTCCTAACCAGCACTAATAAATATAAATAAATATATATTATATGACATTATTATACAAATTGACTAAGTCCCACAGTAAGCTCAATAAGGCTTGTGTTGAGGGTACTTTAGACAACGATATATATAATATAATATATCAACATTTATAAATACTTAAATAAATAGAAAACAACCATGACTCAGGAACAAATATCCATGCTCATCACACGAATAAATGCCCTTACCAGGATTTGAACCCGGGGCCATCAGCTTCGTAGGCAGGGTCACTACCCACTAGGCCAAACCGGTCGTCAAAAACTAATAAGAGTTGAAAATAAGAATCCACTACCTTCTTTGTGCTAAATTAAGGGCTAAGGAATGTAATGCAGGCGCATTTGAAGGTATATTTTCTATATACCTTCAAACGCGCCTGCGAGACCATCCTCCGCCTCGCGATCTTATGCACGTCGCGGGCGTAGACAACGAGCGCGCGGTGTAGTTGCGCCACGATATCAAAGTAACGTGCAGCCTTCCCGCAATATTCGTGAGGGTCAGCTGTTGCCAACGTTAGCCGTGTCCTGTCCGTAAAGTACCTTCAAATGCGCCTGCGAGACCATCCTCCGCCTCGCGATCTTATGCACGTCGCGGGCGTAGACAACGGGCGCGCGGAGTAGATGCGCCACGATATCAAAGTAACGTGCAGCCTTCCCGCAATATTTGTGAGGGTCAGCTGTTGCCAACGTTAGTCGTGTCCTGTCCGTAAAGTACCTTCAAATGCGCCTGCGAGAACATCCTCCGCCTCGCGACCTCGTGCACGGCGCGCACGTAGACGGCGGGCGCGCGGTGCAGCTGCGCCACGATGTCGAAGTAGCGCGCCAGGCGGTTGAAGCACTGGAAGCTGAGCATGGCGTGCGCGTCCTGCACCGACATCGAGTTCTCGATCATTAAAACTGCCCTGGAAGGAAAGTACGTATTAAAACAAGCGAGTTTCTTTAGGCAGTTCAAGCGCTTCTACCTGCTCGACTAACTAAGACTACGACGCGTATTGTACAAAAACAAAGCGAGTGACAAGTCTCTTGCTGTCTCAAGTCTATTGTAATGGTAATGGTATTAGAATGGTCCAAAAAAAAGTTTAAATTTTAATTTTTGGTCACTACTTACCTAATTTGTTTGGTGTAATACTTTTAAAACTCTAGCGATATCTCTAGCTGCACGTTAAGGCGGCACTCAATAATTGTTCTAGGCCAGTACTATCCTCCTAACATAAAGTGCATTAACTTATTCTAATACAATATGTCACACAATTGAATGAAATTTCAAAACTAGTTATTGCACTTAACGTTAGAAGGGCAAAGTTGCACCAACCACAATTTGGACACGTGTTCACGACAGCTTTCGCTGTCATATCATATTGGCGTTGATCGGTCCGTTGATTGTACATAATAAAAGCTACCCATAACTATCGTCCAATTCAGTTAAGTATCTATGAGGTCTCATAAGAACAATTCCTCCACAATAATCTGTAGAATCAATATCACTCAGGTGATCAATAGTAAAAATCATAATATCTACTTACTTTAATCTCGCCTTCAATATATGCGACAGTTCATCTTTGGACTTGGATATTCGTCGTCTAATATCAACTAGAGTCTGGTGTCCCTTGAGCAGCTTTTCGAGTTGGCACCAATGTGACTGCACCAATGTAGGCAATACTGACGGGTCGCATGCGGCGTTCAATCGCTCTCGGTACTGAAATAAAAACAGTGTTATTTAGATTTGGCAAAAACGAAAGGTCGTGCAGGTAATGCACATTTCTTTTTTGGCTATTTGGTTGTTCGAAATGAAAAAAAAATGAAAATATATTAGACATTGGACCGATTGGCCCAAGAGAAAAATTCTAAAATGAAATTTTTATAATGTACAGGGTTTTAGTGGACTGATTTGTAACTTTTAATCCAGAGACGATTGTGTGCCATAAATGTAATAAAAACCGTTTTGAGTCCTATTGTTTCGATTGCTGTCAAAAATTTATTTTAGCAAGTCGCCTGTATTGTCGAAGCTGTCTGGTTGTGCTGGTCGCGTTAAGTTTTTTTACTCCACTGAGCATATCATCTAGCCGGTACAGTTTGTCCAAATGCCTTG
Source organism: Cydia pomonella (assembly GCF_033807575.1). Taxonomy (NCBI): domain Eukaryota; kingdom Metazoa; phylum Arthropoda; class Insecta; order Lepidoptera; family Tortricidae; genus Cydia; species Cydia pomonella. The sequence continues at coordinate 9,754,681 of NC_084707.1, forward strand.
CCAACGAAACTTCGATTTTGTACCTATAAAATGTATTTTAGCAAGTCACCTGTATTAGCGAAGCTGCCTGGTCGTGCTGGTCGCGTTCAAGTTTCTTCACTTCGCTGAGCAGCTGATCTAGGCGGTACAGACGGTCCTCGATGCCTTTTATCTGTTTTAGGCCGTGCACATTGGCGTATTCTAGCACGTTACATAGCTCCTCTTCTAGTTCTTTGAGAGGCTCTGCGTCAATCTAGAAAGATTAAAAACAATATGAAACGAAACTGGAAACAGCAGTTTATTTATATCGAGCGTATCGATTCAAACAATCAGCAAACTTTTTTGACAAGTTGTTGGTCAGATCTATAAATTAATATTATAAATGAACCTTTCATTTTATCAACAATTATACATAAATTATACATAAATAGGAAAGTAATTCTGCCTGACTGTTACCTTTTCATGGTTGAATTATTCAAAACGAATGTAATAAAATTAGTCAGGAAGAAATCTTAAATTATCCTAAAGTATCCATCCCTTGGGTTCTGGGAGAGGAAATTACCAAATCCCAGACAGGCGAAGCTGCGAGCGCAGCTAACCAAGTATAAGCCCAAAGAAGTTAACTTTCGAGATTATTTATTAAATATGTAGCTCAAGGATTTGAGGTTTAGGTATCCTTTTGGCGAAAACTACGCAGTTTGTTTACGAGTTCGTTTATATTATCTTAGAATAATTTATTGGCCACTATCAGCCAATTTTAACAATCACTCCATTCAATGCCCGAAGTCAGTCACTAGGTTGGATTAAATAAGAATAGTAACCTATAAACCCACTTTGATAACTCCTTAATAGCTTTGCTGATAAATGTGGTTCTTAGTAACCTGTATTGCTCAATTTACTCATAGCACGACTCATAGATTTTTGATGAAAAAAAACAGGACAGATATATAATATATATATATATATATATAAGCAATCGCAGAAATCAATCATTTTTTATTTACAAAAATACAGTAACATAAGGTGTTAGAACTATTCAGGTACAATGTGTATTTTGCTTGCAAGCAAGCGTGCAAATATAATGTCAAATCTAAGCATTGAAAAATAACAAAATTGAAATTAAGACAAATAGTTAGCAAATTAGGAAAAAGTCAGGCAGTCGCCATAAAACAATAAAAATAATTAGTAATAATCTGGAGAAAAACAATAAAATATTATAAATGATAATTTGAAAATGGCAGCTACGTAATGTAACTAAAAGGCTTGCCTTTTAAATTATCTGGGCCGTTTTATTTTACGTTGTACTAAACACTTTTTTCCTATTAAGATCGAATGAGTTTGTAATCCTGTGTATAGATAACTTAAAAAAAAAAAAAAAAATTTAAAAAATAGTGTGTATAACATTACATAAAATGGTCAACTGTCTTACCAATGCCAATCCTTTTTGGCAGTAGTCTAAAATATCTTGTAACGAAGCCTTGTTGCCCTGGGCCAATATCCAGTGTAGTAACGTAGGTTCCTCCTTGTTTTCATACGAGTGCGCTTTGAACGTGACCCCTTCGTCGGACTCCTCGATCGGCTCGGCGGGCGCCGGCGCATGCTCCGCTTGCTCTTTGCTTGTCGACGCGTCTTTATGACCGAACACTGGAAATGCATCATCATTAGCTGAATAGGTAGAGAATCTGCCTACAGAATTAGTCCGGACACCTAATGTAGCCATGAGTTAAGTAGTAACGTAAACATTTAAATAAATTAGTGCAAGTCTTTATCACATCGCCTTAACCTTAACCCAACTGTGACCTTAATAATTGATTAACATAATTACTGGAAGAGCTTTGGCATTCATACAACATCAAATTATAAGGACTCGCGTCACTCATGGAGTTTCCATTATGGAAATAGGTTTATTTACGAAATTCTCGGGCGATTATCGCAATCGCACTCGAGAGCGTGTGCAGTAAACATGCGATCCTCCTGGGAAAGCTTAATTGCGTTAACGTGTGATAAAATTGATGTCAGGATTTATTTATAATACGTGTAACTCTTGTGTTTAACAACACGAAAATAAAATTAGTGTTCACGCGAGTCTTTGGGCGAGACGAGACGAGCCGAAGCGAGAAACATAAATTAATAACAGTTTTTATCTTAATTATAATTATAATTTTTATCGCCGATTATATGTAGGTATAAGTACCTAGGTACAAAATTAAATTCATTTGTCGTCTCTCAGGGAAATACTCTTTTGTTTTTGACAGGAAAACGATAAGTTTAATTGATCCTAGTCCAACATTTGATGTGTTTTATATTCAACATGTTACTGGGCTAACTAAACGGTATAATACTTAAAAGGATCAAATAAAATAAACACATGTAATTTTAATGAAATTTTTTCAGTTGATCGAGCGTGAAAAACAATTCAAATATAATTAGTCTTCGAGCAACATTCAGTACAACAAGCTAGGGGGCTTGTGCACAAATCACTCAGGCAATCTATTGCCTCACTCAAGAAGTTGAAAAAGTTGTGGGTATAAGACTCCTGATATTAGAACTGAATATTTTTTATTTGTTTATGTATGCATATATTTATTTATAATATGTATCTTGTATATAGGTGTATATAGATTTATGTATATGTTATAGTTTGCATATTCATACTACGGGTTTTATACTTTTTATTTTATTATTATTGATTGCTCTCGTCCTACTTTTATGTGTATCCAGAATTCTCATATTGCTACTGTTTATATTGATTTGTCTTTCACGTATTAGTGTTTGATCCTTTCGCATTTTCTCAAAGGTTAGCTGGAAGAGATCCCTTTTAGGGATAAGTTGGCCTTTGTACATAACATTTTTTTTGGTTTTGTTTTTTCTGTTTTATGTTAATCTATTTATGTGCAATAAAGTGACATACATACATACTTGAGGTTTTTTCGGTTACTTTTAGACCTCTGAGAAAAATACACGTGCTGAGGTCTCCGTATACCCCCTCTCCCCAAACGTGATCTGTCGTGATTTTTTCGTGACATCTAAATCGATCAAATTAATGTGATCATAATATACGTATTTATTTGCATAGACTGACGTCACCCGTCTCGTTTCCCCAATCTCTCGTGAGATCGGTGACCATCGGATCGCAAAAATAGGTTTTTGTGTCGAATCATCTCATGTAAATACTCGTAAGATTGTTGACCCGAGTCACATAAAACTCTATGAACGGTTCACAATCACTCATGGTACACTACGGCTTCTATAAAATGAGTATAAAATAAAATGCAAAAGCAATCCAAAATATTACCTACTATTTAATAAGTACTTATTACTGGCGATCTGTTACTTTAAGTTACAAGTAATAGGTACATATACAATACCTTGCATATTTTTAATACGTAACATTTATACGTAGTCCGTAAACCAATAAAAGTTCCGCGGGTATGTGGCGTAATAAAATTATTACTCGTGCGTAAAATGGCTTACCATCTTCCTCCTCCGATAATTTGAACGCCTCCACTCCAAAGTCTTGATTAGTCTTTTCCGAGCCATCCAAGGGCTGACTTATCCTATAGTATTGACCTTCGAAGTCGGTCTCTTCAAACACGTCGAAGGCCGAGAACCGGTGCGCCTCCGCGTTCAGTTGGAGAGCCGGCAGAATTGGAATCTTGCCTAAAGATTCTAACACTTCGTTGAGACTGAAAGTGAAACGATTGAGCCAATTTGTGACTTACGGAACAATTGCATAATTTTAACGCGGGAGACTATTAGGTGCCATTTATTTTTATGTGTTCGTAAATTTCATAAAGAACTTGGAAATGATAATAACTACGCGGAATTTACAGCGATCCTGTTTCTACTTTCAACGATTTTCTTCAGTTAGCAAAATCTTGTCATTGATCGCAACACGACACAGCATCAGTTTTTTTTAGGGTTCCGTACCCAAAGGGTCAACTGAGACTTCGCTGTCCGTCCGTCCGTCTGTCTGTCACCAGGCTGTATCTCATGAACCGTGATAGCTAGACAGTTGAAATTTTCACAGATCATGTATTTCTGTTACCGCTATAACAACAAATACTAAAAACAGAATAAAATAAATATTAAAGGGGGGCTCCCATACAACACACATAATTTGTTTGCCGTTTTTATAAATAATGGTACGGAACCCTTTGTGCGCGAGTCCGACTCGCACTTTGCCGGTTTTCTTATTATTAAGTAACTTTGGTGAAACCAGATACAATCGCCTTCAGATATATCGGTGTGTCGAAAGTGCACAAAATTAGACTAGAATTAGATTAGAATTATTATTTCCTGTTTAAACATGGCAATAAAGACATGTTCAGATATGTGTGCGCACCTAGGCCGCTTTGATATATCTGAAGGAGACTACTATGGCCATGCACCGATCGAGATTTAATGAGGTGTCGAACGGAATTAGACACGCAACGTGAACGTCAACCGACAGCTACATCGGAGTAATTGTAATACGCACAAACGGTGCAATTTGCATACTGATTTGAGGTTCAAATGCGTAAATAAGAAAGTTTAATCGATCTTTCCGAGGCACACTTCAGAATTAGCAAACAAAGAGACGACGCAGGCGATAACGCTGACGTCAGTTTCTTTAAAAGGTCTTATAAATAATATGTAGTGCCTTGGATCGAAATTAAATAGACATTTATTTATAGACGTTGGCATACAGACTCCGCTAGAGATTGTTCGCGATTTACGGTAATGACTCGGCCATCGGTTTATACAGCGAAGTACAATAGCGGCCAAAAGTCATTATTTTCCTAGTTTCTTCTACATTGAACACACTTATTATAAATGTTTAAATTTAAAATGGTCTTAGCACCGAAATCGGGCACCAAGTCATGATTAACTTACAAGAATAGCTGGTACTTACAAAATTTAATGTTTTTCGTATTTCACTACAAAAACACAAGGAAAAATTCTAAAATAATAACTAGTATTATATATTTTTCCTTAGGAGACCCCCGCTTTTGTGCCTCTATATAAAAAACCCCAACATCCCTCTATATAATTTTTTTTTATAATTAATAATATATATATGTGCCTAAGACGTTTTGCCGCTACTGTAAGCTTGCGTGACGCTGCTACTATTAGATAGCACTAAGTCTATTTCGTGACAGACACATCGTATTAGCCTCGATTGTGTAGAAACTAAACAAGAGTTGATAAAAATGTTTTCTAAAGTAGACCGAGTAGATTTAAACTGAACGGTTCTTAGACTCCATTACTCAAATGAAAGTTAGCCTCAAATACTGATATTTAATATTAGACATCGTAAACGTCGTAGCTTTTCCTTGGATCATTTTACGCTTGATATGTTATTATAGAATCGGTATATAACAATTTCTTAGGATAAAAAAATGTACTTAAGTAGTACTCCATTTTAATTATAATTTAATCATGACTGAAATTGGCCTATTCCGTTATCAACAAGATTGCTACGTAAAATAAATTTCACCTCCGCTTATTACACGATAGATGCTTTGTTAGCTAGAAAATGCTATGCTAAAGAAACTTCTCTATCTCTAGATATTTCCAGTAAAAATATAGTTCATTTCTAGCTATGGGCGATCATTAAATATGCAACTGTTTTTCTGCAAGTCTACATTATGTGTGTTACTCATCGTTTTTTGTTCTATTTGCCAAACACAAAGCAGTGAGTCCAATTAAATATTAATGAGTGGTTTACACGTCCGCGTGGCCGTGGCGGGTGCTTAACAGAAATAGAGCAGCTTTGTACGAATAAAATGCACCATAGATGGAAAGTATCGAAACTTATCAAAGGGAAATCCGCAAGGTCACACGATACGCGACTAAAAGTCTGTACTAGACTAATTAAGTATGCAATCAATAGAATAACAAAAGATTTTTCATACATGTGATTCAAATATCATTTCATGTTAAACCAATAGTGATAAGATCCATTTCTGAATTAGATACGCTATTTTAAGCTTATCACTTTCGTAATAATAGCCGCGGAATATATCATACGTGTATCTGTATATAAGGTCAATGTTGGAAACTGTTCACCTATTAAGGCCATCATATGCTCAGCCATGGTAACGCTAACGATATATAGACACTAAACTTCGCAACCGCATATCTCCTTTTTACTTTGTTTTATGATTTGAACCTTCACTAGAATCCCATAAGGTTGTTTTCTTTTTATTTACGATTGGGTAAGGGGAAGAGAATATGAGAATGGACGTTGGAAACGATGTGTTAATGGTGCAATTTACAAAGGTGATTCACGTCTTTCTTAAATGGTTACAAACACACTCTACGTAGACGAAAAGGATAAAGGATTTGCAAATTCTGTTGTTGTATGATTAAAAACCAGAGTGAACCGAATACAGTAGATAAAAATATCATTGACTACAATAATGTTCACGCGACGCGTGATATCTTTGTATGATAATCAGTTTAGTCTGTCCATTGTAGGTCTATTAGATAATAGTAATGCTAAACTTACGCCGTCAATTGTTCGTGGTACTCGTCTTTTTTTAGGCGATGTTTTCTGAATGATTCTTTGAAATTTCTAGATCTCTCGCAGAATTCGTTGAAGATGTCTTCTAAATTCGCCACAACCGCCGACCAACCCTGTATGAAATGAATAATTGTATATACCTATATTAGATCCAATAAAAAATTAAGAAGTGCTAAAAATAGACTTCACATCCAGACACCAACCCAAATAATTAATTCTAGTCTGATTAAGATCTATAAAGGTGTCGCAAATCGAAACCAATCGAGCAACCTAACCCAATACTAATACCAACAGGTACTAATGATATGAGTCATCATCAATCAACACCTGTATTATTAGTATTAAGACATGTCCAATATAAAAATAAATACCAAAGGCCATATGCGTACAAGGTACAACTATGTATGTACATACACATTCGGTAAATATTCTTCAGTCTCTCCTAGAACACAATGATCACGGCTCCGCGTTAGTTCATCGGGAAGTAGACGTTGCTGTCGCCGCACAAATCTGCTGCCTCTATACCATCGTCGCCGCAGATAACTGATCATTTGTAAACCTTATTGCAATCGTATAAGGTGTATCTTTGATCAGGTAAATGTGTTACTAACAGTAACAAAATGTTATATTTTGATCCTTGTGTTAAGCAATAAAGATCGTTATTTAAATGGGCTTGAAATTACGAACAGAAGTAAAATATTGTTGAAATAACTATTAGACCTAAAAGTCAAAAGCTAGTAAAACTAAACTGCAGGTAATAAAATTAAAACATGTGTTAACGTCGTTCCATAAGTGTTTATTTTTGGCATTTAGAGACGAATACTAAAAACCAGTGATACATACAACTTGACATACACAACGCGTTATAGACTCGGAAGCACGTGGTTTCGAATTCGCTTCCTTTGAAATAGTCGGTTAACACTCATATTGTGGCACGTGCCACGCTACGCACGCAATTTAACAAAGGATACACGTTGCTAAAATGAATGAAAAAACTGCGCCACGGACGACTTCCGAACAACGACATACAATCAAAGAGTATTTTGAATGATCTATGGTTTACGACACGGACCGGACTGTGTTATTTTGAGTTTTATGTTTTTACCATCTTGCTTTTAAGTTGATATCCTGTAGAAGCTACTAATCATACTCATATGTACAAAGTATCTTACCTGATCCGTAATATGATAAGATTCATATACTAGCCGTGTCTTATCCCACCTCGACATTGGCAGAATCATCAACACCTTGATGGAGCCATAACACGAAAAATTGATTGATTGATCTTACCTGATGCTGTAAATGCTGTTCATGTACCAACTGATCGCAGCTCTTAGATACATCATGTGCGAGATCACTGAACTGCTGCGCAAGCGTCGCGCACTTTATCACAGTGTTGACGGTGGGCTGCAGTGAACAGCACATGTCAACGTTCGCTTTCAGCTCCGCTAGGGATTTCCCTTCCACTCCGCTTCGCGTGTCGCTCCGGAACTCGCCTGAGCTTAGCTCCACTATTGGACTAAGGTCGCTGTACACTACAATGCGAAAGTTATATTGAGTGAGCCTTGTAGAAAGACATCTTTATATAATTATTATGATGTGTTGCTATGTTAACTACAAAAACCTCGTGTTTCTACAAACTGTATTGTTAAAAGAGGTCAAATAGAGTTCTAAGCTTTGAAACGGTAAAACTTATAATCGGTGGGTATATTCACACAATTCTTACATTAAGGCACGTTATGAACCTACTATGTTAGAGAAGCTGTATTGAGAAACCGTAAAAAAGCTCTCAAATGAACTGGCTACCCGCAAAGTAATGGGATCTGTCGATCAGGCTATTAAAAATACTTTCATTACAACATTCAACGGTAGGGGCATTTATTTGTGTGATGAGCACGGATATTTTTTACTGAGTCATGGGTGTTTTTTCTATGTACATAAGTATGTAGGTATTTATCTATTTAAGGCCTGTACCGAAAAAAAACTGTAAATTTCAAACCCCTCTAATTTTGTTTCTAAGCAAGATGATTACGGCATTTTTACCGCGATAAAAAGTCTTATTATTATATTATATATTCCAATATAAATAATTCTGGTTTAACTCTGTTCGACTTAACACCAGTAAATATAAGAAATGACTGAAAATTGGGCTTTTCCAAATAGCAAGAAAATTTGCAACATCCTACATGCCTGATTTCGAAACACTAAAAATTAACTCGAAGTTTCGTGCATTTCATAATAAATAACTAATTTAGTATGTTGTCTTTTGAATAGAGGCCTCGAAGCGCCAGATCTCTAGGAACAAGTAACCCTGGGCCCATCTCAAAGATTCCTAATAGAATTTGCGAAAACGAAGCATGCCTGTCAAAATTATCGTAAAAACTGAGGTAGATATATGCGGCTAAAGCGCAAATAACTACGATGAAAGTCAATTCAGTTCTTCGTACGAAGGATAGGATAACTAAAGTTACAGAAAATGTGTGTTACTTAAGTCTAGGCCAATTCGAAAATCATACAATTTTCTTCGTACAAAAATCGCAATTGGTCGTTGACATATTAGAATAGACTAAGAGCTTCAAACGTCCTGCAGTGCCGTTCTCTCAGCCATTATTGGGCTCAAATCAAAAGTGTATTAAAAGAGAAGAATGAAACAGCCAAAAAACATAAACAATTCCAGCAGGTGACTGGCTGATGCAGGCAAATATGAAAAACGGGTACGTAAAAAGCTGCCACTGAATGCGCTAGGAAGAAGCTGCCTATGACTCCTACAGAAAAAATTATGAATAAAAAAACTGACAAATATCTAAATTAAAAGTCTCTTTTTATTGTAGTTATTCTAAAATCCCTAGTTTGTTCTCAATCGCATCATTTTTTTCATTTGAAATTACCAGTTTTTTTTTTCGGTACACCCTTAAGTATTGTATATGATTATGATAATATCGTCGCCTAGCCACCCATAGTACAAGCTTTGCTTAGTTTGGGGCTAGATCGATCTGTGTAAGATTGTCCACAAATATTTATTTATTTATAATTATCACGTCTGGTTGCATCAACCAACCAATTTAAAAAAAAATCATCTTCATTTTTCAAAGCTTCCCGTAAAATAAAAGTATAAGTAGTAATCGTTATTAAGAACACAACACACGGTTGGTGCGATCAGCTTTTAACTTCTTTTCGGGGATTTTGCGAAAGAGGTTTTGTGTGTTGATAAACGTCACCGTAAAATAACGTGATTGATCGTGTGCGTCCGAATAGTGCATGGACCTCCAAGGAAAAGTTTAGAGATATTTGATACCTTTTGTGAATAAGAATAGATAAAACATTATCACAGGTTAGTCGAAAATAAACCTTATATTAACGAAGTAAAGACTATGACAACATGAAGCGTTAGTTACTTTATCGTATGTTAAGGAGTCTTATAAAAGCCCGAGTACCTACCTATTCCTAAAATAAACCATCGTCAAGAAAAGGTCCAACCGCCATTCTGACGCACATCGCTGTACGGCTAATGCACATCACGCCGAGTAAGGTTCATTCACTAGATCTATAATTAAGAACAATTAATGGTATCGACCGCAGATACCCGTAAATTACGACAGTATTAACTCACCGATATAGGCTATAATAATCGAAACGATTTGTCATAACAAGTTTTATTCTGATTTTATTGTCGCTATAACTCCGTACGTTTGACCTCCATTGTCCAAGAAGTAAATTATACCTACTTATTGTCATCTGCACGTGTATAAAAAGACAGATTAATCATCTATTTGTGAAATAGCTAACTTGGGTCATAATTTGTAATCCGTAATGTGGTCATGAAACCTAAATAAAATACTATTCTGTACATAACACTTAACATTATTTGCTGCTTACAATGTCTGCATTATCTCATGAAAACTCTCTCGATTTTATTCAACATTTTTCGACGCAAGACACAGAGTTGATATTACCTAGGTACCATGTACTGTACGGTACAGGATAATTCAGCACTTTGTGAAGCCTGATTCCAAAAAAGAATAGGTATTATAGAAAATTATCAGACATATCACAATATCTATCACTTCAATCATACTAACACACCAAGGTTAAAAACTAGCTAAACCTATGAGGGCAGAGATGTTTGTCTAAATGACGAAAAGACGCCTAATTGAGGTGGTCGATCGTGCTACATTACCAAAACATTTTATCTCGTACATAGATTTGAACCTTAATACTATCAGTCTATCACAAACACAGTCGGGCAGCGGACGGCGCGGCAAGCGGCCGCTACTGTCGTCCAAAACAGATTCATTCATGTGTATACATTTTGATCGTGCCGCTCGGAGCCGATACAATATGAGCTAGTGCTGCCCTCTGGCGTCCGTATACGGGAAAAAGTAATGCCGTGTGAACCTAGCCTAATTGTTTCATCGCGTATTTAAAATGCATCCCTACGTTTCGAGCCCTTTACAGTGCAGCGCTCGTTGCCAACGGGAGACGCTCAATCCAAACGATCGGAAAATATTTTAAATTTATTAAACGCGATATAATGCAATCAAATAGTTTTATTTATAATTAAGTAATTTATTTTATAAGCAAGTAGTTCGGTTACCACGTTAACCGAAGACAATATCATATACATATAGCGGGTTGTTTTCGTTTATCTGAAAAAAAATTGCTTCTACTTAAATGGAGTTCAGTAAGCAACAGAGCTTTTTAATAGGTTCCAATAAAATAAAATAAAAAAATATATATTAATCATAGATAGATACAACAAAAATTAACCCCGCTACCCTTTGTTAGCCTTCCTCATGCATTTTTTATGCATATATAATAAAAAAATTCAAAGGGCTTACTGGATTGCTTCAAATGGCTCTCCTTCTCCGATGGTTTGCTAAACATGTATATGGGGTTTGTGTCCGTGCCGGCACTATACGAAGACACCATGTGGTCAGACTGCAGCACCTCCCCCCCACTTACTAGGAGAACTAGGGAGCTTGCGGCTATTTTTGTCTTTCTTTCTATCGCTGCTTTTAAACTTGACACACTGAAAGAGAAAAACTAACTCGATACTTAGTTAAAATAAAGATAACATTTATTGCTGAGCTGAGCTGTAGACCAGGCGAACCCCCTTAGAGCTAGATTTACAATAAAATCCATATAATTATTGAACCTAATCACAAAATTACGTAAATTACACAAAAATCAACTGAGAAATACAACCTGCAGAGGACATACAAAATCATTTGTGCCCAAGCTGAAACAGGAATGCTTCGCTCGCGCTGTGACTTGCTTTGTCAAAAATGTGTCATGTACCTCGAATAGCAGTATAATAAATAGCACCAACAAGATGCACAAAAATTGATGTTTGTATCATATTTTTTCAATAACAATAAGCATCTATGTCAATGAAGAAAATTAATGTATCTAATATAACTAACTAGAACTTACCTCTGCAGCGTGAGATTCATGTCATATGTGGTCATCTGACCAGCGTCCACATGGAAAACATACAACATTTTGGCAGTTCAATATTGCTTCCAACTAAAATCAGTTCTGTGTAATCACCTCCTTACTGCTTACATTTGCAATGTATCCTCACACTGCAACAAAACAAAACAAAAATATTTTTGACATTATTTGTTGTTGTTCCGTTTATAAGGCAAAGCAGAGTTGGTCTCAAGATAAAGTATGAGTATCTCTCCTGTCAGTGTGAATGTGTGAATGATAGTTTTCATTTAGTTTTCATTTTTTTTTTTAGTTTTCAGGTGCCGTTTACCTACAATAAATAAAAATGCTCCATACAACACAACTTAAATTCAAACCCACGATTATTGTGATATCAATGTGAGGAAGACTGTCACATTCCAAATTAACATATGTTGCATTTTCGGTTATAACAGATTATTTTGGCAAAATTTCATAACCAATTATTGGAAACTTAAATAACCGGTTACGGTTATATTCGGTTCTTTATTTAAGACTTAAATTCTATGAATTGAACTTCGAAGGACTTGACTACAAAATTCTGCCTTTTTTGCTGGTGACGCCTGTGACTATAATTTTTGTCATTCGTGTACTTTAATGACGAAAATATACCAAATTTACTTCCCTTATCTATGAAATATTTTGATTCGATATTGTATCAAATCTAAGGTCATTATTTCACTTTTACTGTATTTTGTGTGTTTTATTAAAAAACGTAGACTTAAAGTCACATTCCCTAATACTGTACGTTAATTTTCGTTTTTTTTAATTACTTGATTGTAAATTTATAATATTTTGTCGAAAATAACCATAACCGAAACTGATTATGAATGAAGTTTGGCCAATTATTGCATTCCCTAAGTTCTGGGCACCAAGCGTCGCGTAAGCGTAATGGTTTTATAAGCAAAATCTAATTAGTTGAAATCATGTAGTCAGGCCAGCCCCAGGTGTATTCAGCGGATGTATCAACGATCTTACTTTCTCATCAGATGAAGAATTTTTGCTGTTTGATTATGTCAGAAGGTTTGTTTTTACATATGTATTACGCTATGCCTGTCGTTATGACGACAGAAATCTCATACGCTACGCTACGATGACGCTTAGTGTGCGGACTTGTTTGAAGTTTTTCATGCCCATAGCACTGTCGTTCTTCGCGGGTATTACAATATGCTTACACTCCGTGTGCTGAGGGCCCAAAGCAAAGCCTGTGGGCCTAAGGAAACGCTCAGTGTGTAATCTATGGACCAGGATATTTGTAGGTTGTAACAATCACAACCTCTAGGTAAATTTCTATTTAATGCGAAAATTGCGTCTTTTCACGCTCTCCAGCAACAAACGGCATGTTCCATCTTCGTGGAAGACGGCCCTTGTGCATCCCGTGCCAAAAAAGGGCGATAGATCGGACCCATCGAATTACAGGCCTATCGCTATCACCTCCCTTCTCTCTAAGGTCATGGAGCGTATAATTAACGCGAAGCTCCGGAGATACCTAGAGGAACACGATCTGATCAGCGACCGCCAATATGGCTTTCGCCATGGTCGCTCGACTGGTGATCTTCTAGTGTATCTCACACACCGCTGGGCCTCGGCCATTGAGAGTCAAGGTGAGGCATTGGCAGTTAGCCTGGATATAGCGAAGGCGTTCGATCGGGTCTGGCATCGGGGTCTCTTGTCGAAGTTACCATCATATGGATTGCCGGAGGGTCTATGCGAGTGGATCGCTAGCTTTTTGTCCGGCAGACGCATACGAGCCGTAGTAGACGGAAGCTGCTCTGATAGCATGGACATTAACGCTGGCGTTCCGCAAGGTTCTGTGCTATCCCCAACGCTGTTTCTGCTGCACATCAATGACATGTTGTCTATCGGCGATATTCATTGCTATGCGGACGATAGCACTGGGGATGCCTTTTACACAGGCCGCGCTAACATCCCTCGTTCTGAGGTGCTGGAGAGCCGTGAAAACCTTGTGTCGGATATTGAGAGCACTCTATCCAGAGTTTCGGTGTGGGGTCGGGATAATTTAGTCCGGTTCAACCCCACAAAGACACAAGTTTGCGCGTTTACCGCTAAAAAAACCCCATTTACTGTGGTCCCACAGTTCCAAGGCACAACCCTTACCATGTCAGGGAGTATTGGGATCCTCGGTGTCGACATCTCCAGTGACGTCCAATTCCGTAGTCATCTGGCAGGGAAGGCTGCGCTGGCATCTAAAAAACTCGGTGTGCTCAATAAAGCAAAGCGATACTTTACTCCAGGGCAAAGACTGCTACTTTATAAATCGCAAGTGAGACCCCATATGGAGTATTGCTGTCACCTTTGGGCAGGAGCACCTGGATGCCAGCTTGGGCCCTTCGACTCAGTTCAAAGACGTGCTGTACGAATCGTCGACGATCCCAAACTCACAAGCGGTATTGAACCTTTAAGTCTAAGGAGAGACTTTGCCTCCTTATGTGTGTTCTACCGCTTGTACAATGGGCTGTGCTCTGAAGAATTGTTTGACATGATGCCCACGGCTACTTTCTATCACCGCACCGCCCGCCGTCGGCAGGGTGTTCATTCTCACACCCTAGAACCTAAATGGTCACGCACTGTGCGGTTTAAGAGGAACTTCCTCCCGCGCACGCTCCGGTTGTGGAATGAGCTACCTGCCGAGGTTTTCCCGAGGGTCTACAGTATGAGGTTCTTCAAAAAAGGAGTGTACAGATTTTTAAAGGGTCGGCAACGCGCTTGTAACACCTCTGGAGTTGCAGGCGTCCATAGGCTACGGTGACTGCTTACCATCAGGCGGGCCGTATGCTTGCTTGCCACCGTCGTGGTATAAAAAAAAAAAAAGAAAAAAAAAAAATTAAAAACTGGCATCTGATAATGTTTTAACAGTGCATTGTACACTGGATGTTTAACTCAAAATTTAATTTCTAGTCAGGGCAGTTATGCTGTCACTTTGTACAATGTACTGCACATTGGGCGGCATGAGGTTAAACAATTAATTTACATAAGTTGCTGTATCAAATGAAAATTTTGTGTAAAATATTTGCAAATCGTTGTTGAATACCATTTTCTTATAAGTAAATGAAAAAGAAACTAAATTTTCTACCTCCAAACATTGTCAATGGAAATATAGCTTTAAAAGTATATGTAATAGGGCATTTCTTTGTTTCATAGTTGTAGTGACCTATGTATATTTATTATCCAAAAAGAAAACAATAAGAAACATGAGTGTTTTAACACATTCACTGCCAGACAAAAAACGGCGCACTACCCCAGAAACCGGTGGTCTACAGCTGCATACAAAGCAACCCGCCCAGCGGGTTGTCTGGCATCTGAACAAAGTTCACGAACGCCCATCAGGTGGGTTCCCGGCAGTGAATGTGTTAAAGATTGTCACACTAGCAGACATCACCATGGCTACAAGAAAAAGTTTAATGGCTGATAAGATATTTTAGTTAAGTATAATTAATCAAATAATCAAAGATAAGATGACAATTACATAAGCAAGTAAAGTAATGAAGCAAAGCAAAATAGATGTTAATTCACTTTAGGTTATAATAGGAAGAAAGTTTGAGAAAATAATATGCTTATACCTGTAAACAAACAATTTTTTATCATAACACCTAAATCTTTCTTGATTAGAGCTAACCAATGTTTATCTGTATGACTCATTGTTTTTAAAAATATGTGTAAACAAGTTCATTGATGTTTTTAATTCATTTATATCATTAATTACCGTGCTATTAAGTAAAATGATATTTTAGTCCTTATTTCCTCATATAATCATAAATATTTAAAATGTCCATTAAAAACCAAAATTATGGTTGATCCTGAAAGTATATGCAGTAAAGACATCAGTTTCTAAACAGGTAATAAGTTCTCAAATTTAGACATATTAATTTGTAAATAAACTCACTACTGTCATGGTCTCCTTACCAAAGTACCTATTTTATCTCTAACATGAAATCAATGCGTGCTCGATATCTGCGCGCAAATTTACCTTAAATAGTCGTCTTTATCTTACTGACCCCAAATATCAAAATTGTATTATGCCAGCATGACTATCAATAATAAATACTGCTGCTAAAAGTAGTGGGATGAAAAGTTGAAACAGATTATTTAAACAGGCGCGCGCTATTATAATCCGCCTAAATAAAGGCCATGCGCAAAATAAATAACACCTATGCTTGTACTCACCTAAAATAAACAACGTCATTAATGTTATGATAATATTAAACATTGATTCCATTAAATATTAATAATTTCAACCAAAAAGACATGCTAAATACATATGTAATAAAACAAAGTGCGATTACTTTATAGTGTAATATTTTTTGCGTTTGAACAACAAAGATTCTGTACTTACACAAACACATATCGTAATCGACCATCCAGCTTTCAGTAGGCACTGTTAGTGTTACATTGTTTGATTTATGATACATATAGAATCATTTTGCACTGTAATCCAGTAATATCAAGTAGAAGCCAGTCAATTACACTAAAATAAAACGCACTGACTACAGTTGAAGCTCTTGAGGTCAACAGCAAAGCAACCACCATTGCTCGATAATCGCAATAATCAAAAACTCAGCTGACAGTTTCAGTGCTGCCACACTTCAACTTCCGAAAACTACCAAAATAATGTATGCTATATAAATTTGTCATTTTCTGACGACACTTCATGGCGAGTTTGTCGAGCCTCTCACGCATGAGTTGTGCTGCCACCCCGCGACAAGCCAAAGATTGGCTTCTCATGTGGATACACTTCTTGGTCAATGTACACCACATGTACGGTCAGCTGCAGAGAAAAAGTACCCCCCCTGCAAACAAAACTTCTATGCAGGGGGGGAACTTTTCTTTGCAGCTGACTGTACATTATCCGGTAGGATTGAGTACGTTTGAGTTTGTCAATTCAGTGACCGCAAAACATATAGTGCAATACAGTGCCATCAGGGGGCTACCACGAAAATCGAATACCTCAAATTGCAGGGATATTTCTCTTTTACTCTCACTAAGACGTAATTAGAGTGACGGACAAAAATGCCCGCAATTGACGAACTTTGATTTTCACGGCTATAGTCCTGGTTGGCACGTTTTTGTAAAGACTGCTTTTCTGCTAAACCCACATTGCCAATTACACTCACACTTTATCAGAGCCGATTTCGGGTCCAAGCAAAAGTATTTTTCCGTTTTACCAAATATCTATCCTTTACAATATTTGGAATGTAAAAAAATGGTTCATATCCGAAAATATCAAACGTTGAACATTTTTCGCAATTAGAGACAAAGTATTTTTTACATTTCAAATATTGTTAACGATGTGTTGATATTTGGTGAAACGGAAAAATATTCTTGCTAGGGCCCGACGTCGGGCCCGAGTGTACAGTAAAATTTTGAATAAATATAACGACATTTTTTTAATAATACCGTGCTAATTTAAAACGTAACTGCATTCGACTTTCATAACAAAATACGTCTTTTTAGATTAAGAGGATAATAAGGATGATGTTATGCAAAACGAAGTAGATTATTTTATTAACTTATGTTTGATTTAGATATTTTCTATATTATAATAAATTCCTTCTTATAGATTTGAATTTTCCTTATATATTTCATAGGATGGAGCTATAAAAAACTACCTAGTTATTTCAAATTAATAATCAAATTTGGTATTGTCAATTTACAGTGTAGGTAGTAATTTGTTATACTTTACAATCCGATTCCCACAAGATGCTATTCGCAGCGAACTATGGAAAAAAGCTGTCCTATTAGAGAGACATGAAATTGATTGGATGCCTGGCAAGAGATCTAGAATATGTTTTAGTGATTCCAAAGATGAAGATTTCAACTTGTCAAAAAAGGGTTCACACAGCTTAATAAAACCGCTGTTCGTTCAATGGTTCTTACGGCCGCTCTATGACTACCAACCCGTGAGATAACCATACCCGGTCTCCTATGTGAAGTATATGTAGATATTATTTCTGTCACTCTTTCAATGAATTTGTTTGACAAATACACACATAGGGTTTGAGATCCGGATATCCGGATATCCGAAATATCTGGATATCCGTCAAATATAAGATCCGGATCCAAATAGTCATAGGATCCGGATATTTCGGATATTACGGATCCGTTAAATATAGTCATAGACCTATAGCAGAATCAGTTTTCGAATGTAATTTATGAATGATTTCATACCATTTTGTCATTTAAATATAGTATTTTCATATATTTAATCAATTCGAATACTTACAGCACATCAATTATGATAAGTACATCACGTCACGCAGTAACGTCATAAAATGAATGCGAATGTTGCTTAATCTAAACAGTAGTAACAGAAAAAGTTTTTAAAACTACCTATCTGAATACCTCCTGACTGAAATAACGGTAATTCTGGACACAAGTTCTATAACGCAGGATATGAAAATTCGACCAAAATGACATTCTTGAATAACGGTAATAAATAGTGAATTTCTAACAAACTGAATAAATCAATAATATGATACATTGTGAATTATCTTTCTTACTCTGGTATTTCTTTCATTTTCAATTTACGAGATACTGAAAGTGCATAATGTCGGATTTCATGATTTTCTTTATTTTCGTGAAACATAAAAGCATTGTTTTCACACCCGTCTTCTTCCATACGTTTGCCTCTCAATTGTTTCGATTTGTGGTTGGCGTTACTTTGAGAATCTATGCATCTAAAATAATGACACATTGAGAGGTATTTATTAGATACGACGTTTTGCCTATAATTTTAGTAACAATACTACGTTTCGGATCTGAACTTTAGACCTTATGTCTAAAATAATCAAAGTGTTGAGTGTAAGTAAGTCAATACGACTTTATGTCTCTCTATTACTGTTCAATTGGGAGAAATAATAAAAACCGGGTCTAATAAATTTAGCATAAATACCGCCTTTTTAAATATTAACTTACTATTACTTATCTAAAATAAAAGGTAAAAGGCTTTTCTCAATAAAAAAAGACTGGTATATTTAGCCCACAAAGTACGTGAAATGATGGCAAACCAAAGTGCCAATTGTGTTTTGGCTCTCCTGAGAAGTTAACTTTTTCAAATCCGACCATATGGAACTCGAGGTGAGAATTATTATTTTTTACAGTAATTATTACCAGGGTTTCGCTCAGTCGTCTACTTAGAATACCATTACAACAGTGCTTATGAGTGTTGTTATCACTAATGTTGTTTCTGAATTATCGTATTGGGTCCCCTTCTTCTGTTTAAAGTAAAATAACATGCTCTACTGACTAACTAAAAATAATAATATTGATATGATTTCGCTCAACTTAGGTCATTATTGCAGTAACTAACCGGATTTCTATTATTTTTTTACTACTCGTATATAATGGAATATTGCTGTAATGCGGACTGAAAGAATGAGCTAGATATTTATTCTACGCAATTTACCACTATTTAACGACTATTTTTCAAAGGTACAGAAAGCAAGCTTATGTGATTTTATCAAACCGGTATAAAAAAGATAAATACTTTAATTTTTGACTAAAACCAGTCCGTTTTTGGACAATTCCTTATAGATTGTAACCTTTTTTTTATACCGATCCGTACTATCCGAATCCATCAAATTATAATATCCGAAATATCCGGATCCGGAAAATTGACGGATATTGCAAACCCTTACCCACATTTTCTGAAAATGTGGATCATTCGATTCCACCCTCTACGGTCATATACGGCTAAGACTTTTTGTCGAATCTTTCTTCTGTTGTGCATTTTTACTTGCAGTTGCCCAGAAATCTTTCCTCCGTCTTGCATTTAGACAACGCACGCAGAGATCACAAAAATACTTCTGTTGGAACTGAGAGTGGGGATGAGCTTTTATTGTCACTCAGCCTTTTTAAATATTCGTGTATCTATGTAAATTTTGCTGGCTTTACCTGAAGTACCTGATCGGGCTGAACGTGACTACGCTCTGCCATACAGATTGATAATAAAATATATCTAGCCATTAAAATACTTATTATAGCGGACTATGTTAACGTAACAATGAATATTTACTTATGTAGGGTTAGTATCTCATTTCATAAGAACATTTTAACTAGTTATTTTATAATCTGCACACAATTATTATACGTGGATTATTTGACTGGTTCTTCAAACTCTTATGACATAGACCTATCCCTGTCCACGTCATATTCTAATCAAAATATGAATCGTGAACTCTCAGCTGCCAGTACTTAGATCAAGACAGTTATTAGCGGATTAATATCGCTGATTGGTAGTTATTGACATTGTATGCAGTTCATCTTCACTTAGCTATGTACATTAGTGTAACAGAGATTACTATTATCAGTTTTGATTACAGGCTCTGTAAACGTATCCTGTATCCTCTTATTTAAATGTCAGCGAAATTGTGTATGTGTGCTAATTGTTCCGAGAATATGAACGATAATGTTCTCAAAAAATTATTGACTCCAAAGAAACTACCTATTAGTAGTTTCATTTTATTTATGGCAATAAATAAGTCCCGTAGCGTTTAGTTTTTGCATGGTAAAAATATAATTAATAATACACTACTGACATAAATTATACTTTTTTATTATTTCTAAAGTTTACGTATTCATTTAATAAATGTATTGGTAAATAACATTTACCGTATATATTTATAAATACTATTATCTTCATTTGTTTTTCGTAGTTTCCGTATCTGCAGAGAGCTTGGTGTGACAGCAACTTGGAGGAGGACAGCAAAGAGTATAGTAAGTATATATCTGACGGACCAGCTATAACCGCGAAAATCGAAGTTCGTCGATTGCGGGCATTTTTCTCTGTCACTAATTACGTCTTATTGAGAGTAAAAGAGAAAGATCCCCGCAATTTGCTAATTTCGGTTTTAGCGGTAGGCCCACAGGGCTATAACTGTCACTCTAATTAAGTCAGTAAAAGAGAAAGATCCCCGCAATTTGTGAATTTAAGTTTTCGCAGTAGGCCCCCAGACCGCACTCTATGCAATCATAGACCGATTGGGTAGGGGAGGCAATCCTAGACCGATTGGGTTGGGTGGGACTTTACAATTTTTTTTAAAGGAGGTACTAAATAGTACAAAAATATGGTACGGTTTTCATTTAATTTTATTTAGGTACACCTGCCATTCTGACTCTCACCTCCTACCCTAAATACATTTTCAGTCGAGCTCTGAGAGCTGTAGACCTCGCTTAAAAAATATACACCTACTTGACCTACTTCGTTGAGTCGTTATAACAGTGGATTCACAATGGTCTTAAGCGCCACATACTCTAATGGCGCTTAAGTCTTGTGCAAATTTCTGCCATTTGAACATTTTCTAAAAAAACGGAACGACAAAAAAATTTTATGTAACTATTGACGACCGGTCTGGCCTAGTGGGTAATGATCCTGCCTATGATGCCGGCGGTCCTAGGTTCGAATCCCGGTAAGGGCATTTATTTGTGTAATGAGCAATGGATGAGCACAGGTATTTGTTCCCGAGTTATGGGTATTTTCTTAGTATTTGTATATTATGTAATTATATATATCGTTGTCTGAGTACCCACAACACAAGCCTTCTTGAGCTGACTGTAAGGCTTAGTCAATTTGTGTAAGAATGTCCTATAATATTTATTTATTTATTGAACCTGCTTACAAAATTTCAGTATAATCGGTTGAGAAATGTGACCTGTCTAACAGAGAGTAAACAAAGAATATTAGATGTTAACCCCTTGAACCAGGTTAAGCAAGAACACGGAGTAGATATTTTAATAATTCAGTATACTGCAAATTGGTACCATTGCATACACTGGTTATTAGTATATTATTACACCATATAGGCATATAGGTATGTATATTAAGATAAGATGTTATACTACCAAATAAAAACAAGATTTCTGATAAGTTCAGTTTATTAACAATGTAAAGATTCAAAAAGCTTCAGACTCTACCCGTAGCAGCTATTTTATTATCAAATTACAGCATCATAAATAGGTATATCATCGTACAAATTCTTAACATTTTACTGGGACTTTTATTTTTAATAAATAAACTTAATTAATAATATGAACACACAATATTTTACCAAAATATAAATTATGCAGTTTGTAATACTAAAATATCTATGCATAATCATAATCGATATGCACATTTAGAGTGAGCATTCAGGGTTATTATTAAAAGTATTTAATTATCTCCAGTGGAAATACAATTTCAATTGATAAAACCCAAGTACATGTAAGAGCTATTATAAAATCTACCAGGTGGAAAGGAATTTTCATTTAATGACGATGTGATAAACACGTGACGGTCACGAATGAATGCAAGATATACAAGGTGAAATGGCATTTGACCTCTTGAATACCTATTTAAATGTTTCAGTATGCATCTACAAAACAATGTTACTACAATCACAGTCAATAAACCACATGGCAACAAATGTTTTCTAAACATATTTACCTACTTATTTGTATTTCTGAGTGAGAGCATCACAGTAAATACACCACTTCTTTGATAAAATCTATTTGATATATATATCAGTTTGTTAAAGAACTCGGTTGTAAATAAATTAATAAAAGGCACTTATTTTATTTGTATACAATAAATAATGTTTATATACATACAAAGGAATGTCAAATTGTGATGTAGAGAATGACTGAGAAGAAAATCATTTAACCTTAAAATGACCTTTGAAATAAGTATGATTGGAATGATTCAAATTATTTACTTAGCCAAAATTACTTTGTAACGTGGTTAAATTAAGAAAAAATAAGCTTTGAAAATAGTACCACCACCAAAAGCTGTCAAAAAATGTTGAGCAATTTAAGAGTGTATTGGTTTTTGCCACTTGTAGGAGCCAGAATACTTGAAGTTGTACTGAGACAGCCTGGCATCTGCCTCAGGAGGTCCCCTTGACCCATACACATATGGTACAGGCTTCACCCGCTGCTCTTCCAACTGTTTTAAGATAGGTGTAAAAATACGCCAAGCCTCCTTAAGCTCATCATTTCTTACAAAGTGCATCTGTGTTCCAGTGAATACATCCAGGATCAACCGCTCATATGCATCAGGGACATCAGTTTCCCTATAACGAGCGCTATAAGTCAAATCAAGCTCAGTTTCCACCAATTCAAACTTCATTCCGGGTGATTTTCCCATCATTTTAAGATACAAAGCTTCTCCAGGCTGGACTCTTATTACCAACTCATTTCTTTTGGTAGTGCCATTGAAAATGTCTCCAGGAACATCCTTGAACTGTATCCTCACTTCAGCTTTCCTTTCATTCAGTGCCTTGCCTGAACGTAGTATGAATGGAACACCTTGCCAACGAGCATTGTTGATCCAGAGTCCAGCCATGGCATATGTTGGTGTTATTGAATCTTTGGGCACTGTGGGGTCATCCAGGTAGCCCAAGGTCTCCTCTCCCTTACCATCAGGGTTGCCGACATACTGCCCCACTAAAATATCTTCCATAGTAATGGGTTGAATGTGTCTAAGCACCTTCACTTTTTCATCTCTGATATCATTTGGGTTTAATGTCACAGGTTTCTCCATAGCAACAAGGGAAAGTATCTGGAGAAGATGATTCTGCATCACATCCCTAACAATGCCAAAGTCATCAAAGTACCCACCTCTGCCTTCAGTGCCAAAAGGCTCCTTAAATGAAATTAAAATGGAAGCAATATTTTCCCTGTTCCAAGAAGGACTGAATATCTGGTTTGCAAATCTAGTAGTCAACAGATTCTGGACCATTTCCTTGCCCAAGTAGTGATCAATTCTGTATATCTGCTCTTCTTTAAACAAGCCAGCCACATGTTCACTTAATTTATCAGAAGATACATCATCTCGCCCAAATGGTTTCTCAATAATAACCCTGGTGTAGCCCTTGATGGAAATACAAGCATTTCTTATGTTAACAGTAACATCTTCAAATACTGTTGGTGGAACCGCCAGGTAAAATATCCTGTTGGCAACTGGTCCCTTTTCATACTTCGTTATTTGCTGGTTGAGCAATTCGTAGTCAACTCTTCTATCGTAAGATCCCGCTAAGTACTCGTTAGCTTCCCAAAATTGCTCGTACTTTTTTTCTTCACCGGCCCGCACTTTTATATACTTCTTACATTTTTCTCTTACCTCGGAAATTGATTGTTTGGTGCGAGCATAACCAACAAACTTTGTATTTTCCGGCAGAAGATTGTCTCGGTAGAGATACCAAATTGTAGGATATATTTTCTTTTTCGCTAAGTCTCCTGAAGCTCCTAGGAGTATGAATGTATGAGGATAGCGAAAATCCGTTTTGTTCTCCATTGTGGAATAGAAGCCCGTGACCTCCGGCGAATTAAAACTAACTAAACAATGTCAACCGCGTACCGTGGCACACTATTATTGACAATGACACTATCACAATGATACGCGTTTTTCTTTAGAATACCTATAACACAAGAAAACGCTTTAAAATCAGTGCCAAAGTTTGTGCTTCTAACTTTATAAAGTATGTTAAAATGTTTTCATTTACCAAAAATGTACCTTTATGTAAATGATTAAGTAGAGATATTTTCATTGGATAAGATCAAAAGATGCATGCCATGTATATTTTAATAGCCAATAAAGTTTAAGTAACGTGACAGCGGGAGAACATAGAACATACTAATTGGTATGACTGTCAATGACATTTATTTGACATTGAATTTTTTTGCTATAATTTTTAGTACGGCGTCCGGTTATGTGGTACATTATAATTAGGTAAGGTACAAAACTAATATCTTATTTGTTCAAATGATTTTTTTCAAGAACTTGCTTCATTAGATGTAGAATATGTATGTTTAACTTGCTGCTTACCATAAAATTACGAATTCAACATCCGAGGGCTCGGATACGCAAGAGAGGCAGATAACGTACATTTTATTATCTACCTCTCTATCACTTGCATATTCGCATATTCGAGCGATAGAGAAGTAGATAACTAAATTTCCATTTTTTTGTTCGACGGTATTCCCTCAGGGCTTACTAAAACACACTTGTCAATATAAAAAAAGCTTTTAAAATGCGCGAAATTCAAATCTCCTATTTTCTATGGTAGATCAACTCTAGAACTCTTTGGGTCAACCCTTCGCGCCTACATTTTTTAAGCCCCACTCCAGACTATGTGCATAAATCGCAGCCCAATTCGTGT
This sequence comes from Cydia pomonella, assembly GCF_033807575.1. Taxonomy (NCBI): domain Eukaryota; kingdom Metazoa; phylum Arthropoda; class Insecta; order Lepidoptera; family Tortricidae; genus Cydia; species Cydia pomonella. The sequence continues at coordinate 9,779,788 of NC_084707.1, forward strand.
GGAGAACATATCGTGACGACTTTGCTTTGTAAAACCGCGTCCAATTCGTTACACAGAAAGTGATACCACAATAAAAAATACTTGGAAGCCTTATTATTTTCTGAACGAAACTTTCGTGACGTGACGGACGCTCGTTAGGTATTTTATTTTATGTCAATTGTTCAATTGTGTACGGAAATAGTAGGATTTAGTAATGAAATCGTGATGATTTATTATTAATTAAACATATATCAACCTCTAAGTTTAAGAATAAGTTATATGTGTAATACATTTCATCGAATAATCATAGCCGTGAGTGTTACAAGCGAGTATAATTTCATTTATAGGTATATTTAGTTCAACGACCTTGTTACTGACAGGTTCATCTTTGCGACTGAACCGATACATGAAAGTGGTGTTATAGACGATAAATAAATTAGTTCTGTGCGAAGGAAGATGGAGCCCTCGAGAGACCCAGGCAAGTACATACTAATACTTATCATACAGTAAACTTCTATTCATAAACATTAAAAACATAGCTTTCTGCTTTGTTAACTCTTCAATGAGCTATTTGTATCAGTTAATGCGCTATCGTTAGGATTTATCTGCTGTACTATTTGTTTACGTCCTAATAGAGCATCCAATCAGAGTAATGTATAGTATGTATGTATTTCTAATTCCTTTATTCATACAATGTAATCATGTATCCTCTGTTAGAGTAATGTATTCCTGTTAATACTTTTCTAAGACTATCCCTGTTCCAGATCACATCTTTATTGAAATATCACTACAATATCTTATTTTAATCTGTATGCATCAGCTGCAAAAGCCAAATACATGATGAGGTAATACTGTCTTTGGAAATGCTTTCTACTAAACATGAATAGTATTCACTTCAAAAATGGTTGTTCATGCAAAGGTAGTCCAGCCTAGGTATTGTAGGCAAGCAGCATGACAGGACATAAATAGTTTACATGACCTAGACAACAAGTTTTCTGTGGAGTAGTTTGTTTACCATGTGTAGGTGTATAGAAACTCTATTATAGCAACAGTACAAATAGATAGAATACTGTGCTTACATTTGCTTTATTGTGTTATTCAATAGAATTTTCACTGTACTTCTGGATTGAGCATCCTAATGATGGTGTTTTCAAAAAAAAATTTTTGTAGCTTTCTGTTTTAAAGATAAAGATAGTTTATTTTTCAAGTAGGCATATTACAATGCACTTATGTCACTGCTAAATAAGATTCCAATCGGTCTAGTCTACTTTAACTTAGAGGCCTTTTGGCTTTCTGCAACAAGGAATGGGTACAATTTATTCAAATGACGAATTACCAACAAAAATAACAAAAAAAAAATAAGCAAACGACAAATAAAATTGTTGAATGATTATTATTATTTGAATAAATTATTGGTGGAATAATTTAATCATCAAATGAATTGCCATGAATAATTGTTTATTGTAATACCTTTTTAATTTTTCTCTGTGCAGCTATCTTCTATATTATAACTTGTTTCATTGAAAGTAATGTTTGAGGAGCTATAACTATCACTTCAGGAATTCTAATGTTCCTCATCATCAACTAATTCACTCATTTAAAAAAAATATATACCACGATGCTATAGGTTTAGAAAGATTTGGCAACTGTCATATGGAATGCACTACAACTAGTTATTCTTCTTCTTCCTCGCGTTGTCCCGGCATTTTGCCATGGCTCATGGGAACCTGGAGTCTGCTTGAAAACGAATCCCAAGATTTGGCATAGGCACTAGTTTTTACGAAAGCGACTGCCATCTGACCTTCCAACCCAGAGGGTAAACTAGGCCTTGTTGGGATTAGTCAGGTTTCCTCACAATGTTTTCCTTCACCGAAAAGCGACTGGTAAATATCAAATGATATTTTGTTAGTTAGTTGTGTTAGTTGACAAATATAAATTGTGTGCTGTGAGATTCACTTTGAAACAAACAACTGATAAGAAAATTTGGTTTTCTCACTCTTTTATATACCTACATATAACTATCTCTCTCTTTCTAGGGCAGGCTAGGCTTTGAGAATCATCCTTGATTTTTATACTTTACTCAGTTCACTCTATCAATTTATGGTTATTTATTTATGTATATATATTGTTTATATAAAGCAAAGCCATAGAAACTGCAGGGAAAGACTGGCTAAACAAAGCGGAAGACAGGCAAAAATGGAGAGAGTGGGAGGAGGCCTACACTCGAAGAGGGGTCCAAATTAAATGAATAAATAGTAGTAAAACTTCAAATGTAAAATGGGAAATTTGGACATAAAGGCTTTTTAATTTATATATGTATTTAAATGTTATTGGCTGCACAAGCGAAAACTTATTATGCATTCTCTATCAGTCAACCTTAAGATAAAGCAGAGAGAATGTGCGCAGTGCTACTAGCTACTACAAGGTACTACTTATTAAAAAATAACACAAAAGCTTATCTAAGGTTTAACATACATAAGCAACAAAATACTTATATACATAATACAAATAATACATACAATTCATATATATTGGTTTGACTTTAAGTTTAATGAATTCAAACAAATCATTCATAATTGTTGCTTTTTATAAACAAATCATCAGCCACCAATCAATAATTGAAGGCCATCCGAAATTTAATATTACTGCCAGTGTGTGGATTTAGTAAGTGGATCCTTTATTTAAGGTTGACTATACATGTTTAAGAGTTCATTCCTAATTTTTAACTCCTAAGCATTGAACATTGAACAAGCTAGATTAAGGATTATTATATGTAACTTTGTACGTCTCTGGGGTGTTTAACGTATTCAGTAAGTCCAAGGCCGCACAGAGGGTTATATACAATGCATGAAAATCAGGTGAAACCATTTCTTCAGATACCCAGCTGAGCTGATATCACCCTTTTACTACCATTTAAAACCTTGAACATCAGCTAGATGGCGCGCATTAATCCTGTCATGACTAACTAGATGGCGTTAATAGTACCATTGTTTATTTACATTTATAATATTTGTTTATTGCAACCATAGTCTTCATACAGTTCGTAAAAATAGAGTATCAAAGTATCTCATGGACCCTGGCAAGGGCCTAGCAAATTATTAATACAAACATTATATACAAACTATAGGTATTTTACAAATCTATAATATACAATAAAATTCGTTCTTAAATTATAACTAGGTTAGTATTGGTTAGATACTGTGTAATAACATTTCTCAGTAAAAACAATTTCAGAGAATTTGCAAAAAGACTAGGTATTTCTATTGTTTTTAAATGGTTGAGTATTTTATTATAAATTTTGATTGAGCTGTAGTGGGGACCTTTTTGATAAATACCTATCTAGGACAGATTCCGGAAGAATTATATTAAACTAACGTCGCGCACTCTTATTAGAGTTGAACAGATGTAAAGTCAGACCAAGCTAAGTTGGCAGCAATGAGAGAAGAATCACGAACAAGGTCTAAAACGAACTTTAAAAAATTAAAAACTTTAAAATTTTGTTTATACAATTAATTTTGTAGGTGATGAACAAAAATTAAAAAATGAAAATTGCTTTAAAAATGCGCAATTTTATTTTGAGGGAACTCGGCGATTACTTTTTATTTTTTAAAACTTACAACAAATTTAAAATTCCCGGTCCCGAGCACGCACATCCGTTTCGTTCACGATTCCGCTCAGTGAGAGTGGGAAAAGACCACGAATCTACGAGGCCTTAACTGTTTACTTCCGTATTTGTCTACAATGTAGTGACATACTATGTAAGTATGTAGACTCACACATACGGTTTTTTATTTTAAAGGTCATGTGGCTTGTTCGAGGTTGTGAGTATTCATGAAACTTTAGCTGTTCCGATATGGTTCAGATTCAGTATGTATTTAATTGGGGCTTGACCCATTCTTTTAATATTAAATTAAAAGTTGAATATTAAAATAACTCCCAAGCCAATTGTACCAATAAATAAAATTTGTATTAAGTAATCAAATTAAGTTGCGATCAGCAACGCAGTGTATAGCATATAGTATAGTAGTATAGTGTATAGTATAGCATAGAGTTGTTTTATATTTTAAGGGGTCACATACCTATATATTATTTAACCTATATACATACTTATACTACCGTACGACATAGATCAGTCACTGCAGAAATACCTAACGAATACGATCTACACTAGCTCCTCTTTCCACTTTTGGTTGAGTAGGTAAAGTTGTGTACAGAATATTTTGCTCTTCGTAAGATGAAATGGGGGAGCGGGAGATGACCGTACGAGATGCTCTTATAGAACTTTCAGTAGCAGTAGCAGAGAAAGCGTTATTATTCTTTGTCCTTGTCACAGTATCACTTTTCATATTTCCCACCATGAATTTAGCATGGTTAATGGTGGGTAACAAATAACCCGACCAAATTACGTAGGTGCCTGCCACTGACTGTACCTAAAAAAGTAAAAAAAATATAATATATCATCATCATACTTTCTAGCACCCTAAATTGTAACAAGCATTTTGATTTAGACTTTTAGAGACTCCGTCAAATAGACCGAGGGGGCGATTCTGGAATTTCGAGCGCTCTATTTCGTGTGGCTCGCTTAAATCATAGAGAAATAATTACATAGAGTGCTCACTCCGTACATCAGTTTTGTTACCAAAACGCTTATTATTTTCGTAGTCAACATTTAGCATCAAGTAGCGGAATTATCAGTACCGCTGCTTGACACTAGATGTCTCAAGTATTGTAACACTTTATTGTACATAAGGGACAGGCAGGAGACAATAAAAGGAAAAAATAATAATGTTGGCAATGTACAAAGGCGAACTTATCCTTTGTCAAGTGTCGCGACTGACGAAAATTGTATTGCTCAACAATTTAAAACTAATAGGTATTACAAGCAGGAGTTGAAATTTGAGTTCCGGTTATAATATTAGCTGAAAATTGTTGAGCATTACACTTTTCGTTCGTTGCAACGTAACATCTAATGTCTTCTTCTTCTTCTACCTCGCCTTTTTCCCGTTACGCGGGGTCGGCTTTCTCAATCATGCGACGCCATTTGCTCCTTTCTTGGGTGTCTTGTTCGCGGAGTCCCAACATCTTCATATCCTTTCGGACATTCGTCATCCAAGTTGTTTGGGGCCTTTCACTTCCCCTCTTTTTTGTAGCAATGGAAAGGCACTTTTTAACCACGTGATCGTCTGGTCTTCTCATTACGTGGCCGTACCATCTTAGTCTATAGCCTCAGAAATTTTATGGGTTATGGGAGCCACTTTGAAACTCCCCCTTATATGCTCGTTGCGCACTTTGTCTCTAAGGGTAACCCCGCCCGACCACCGCAGCATACGCATATCCGTTGTATGTAGCTTCTGCTGGTGAGCCTTGGTTTTCGGCCAGATTTCACATCCATAGAGTAAAGCTGGCCTCACAGCAGTTTTATAAATTTTTCCTTTGGTCTTAATAGGCATTTTGGTATCGCATACAACTCCGGTTAGCGTACGCCACTTGCTCCATCCAGATGTCGTCCTGTGTATGATGTCCGCTTCAATTGTCCCATTTTCAGAGATAACCGAGCCCAGGTATTTGAAAGTTTTTATTTGCGGGAGGTTTATGCCATCGAGCTTAATAGTAGCGTTGATGGAACTATTTGGGTTAAAATTGCAGATCATATATTCGGTTTTTGTTCTACTGATGCGCAATCCGTTGGTTTCTAGTGACTCTCCGTTGCTCGAGGTGTTCTTGAAGTTCGTGTGGGTCTTTCGATATTAGGACTACGTCATCGGCATACAAGAGGTTCCACGGTGTGGGTTTTTGTATTTTTGCAGTCAGATAATTCATCACTACATTGAAGAGTAATGGGCTTAGTGCACTACCTTGGTGTACACCTACTTTTATATTAGAGCTCTCCGAAAAGCCCGCTGGGCTCCTAACCTGTGTTTGTACATCCGAATACATATCTTTTATAAGTCGAACATAGCATTCATGAACCCCGTGAGCTCTTAAGGTTAAGGCTTGCCAATCTTGCCATATGATTGTTCTCGGTGCAACATCTAATGTCGACTACGAAAATAAAAAGCGTTTTGGTACTTTTGGTAACAAAACTGATGTATGGAATGAGCACTCTATGCTTACTTATTTCTCTATGCTTCAATATATCTCTATTACTAGGCATTTAAATGCTACTAATAGAATTGAAAACGAGTGGCCATTACCACTAGATTCCCAAGTTCTATTGCTCGTAGGTAGGTAGGTAGCTCAAAAGTATCAATTCACCGTTTTCCACATATTTTCAAGTAACGAAATTGGCGCTCGGAATTCAAAATTCGGCCCCTGCACCTTACCTGGACTCGGGTATTCTACGCTTAGTTTCATCGGTATAGTTATTATCATATAATGATGAGCCGTGACGTGATTCCACTGATTCCATCAAATTATACCGAAGGATGCAGTCAAAGGACGAGCACGTGTGTTGCGCTGCAAGTGATCGCGCGCGGGCGAGGGGTGCGCAGTCGTGTGCAGTGGACCACTCGACGTCGCACAAGGTCAAGGAGAATGATTAACAACGAAAATACAGCAAAACAAACGGCGGCGGCGCGGGGCTCGAGCGGGGACGCGGTCGGCACCGGCACGGCACGACAGTCAGAACAGCGACGCCGCCCGCACCGGCCGCGCGTCCTGCCGCCGCGACCGACGCACTATAAAATCGATGCACGATCCGCAACCGGCATTCAACGCCAACCTAATTCATACCCCGTAAATTTGATGGTAACAACTCGGCCCTCCTGACGTCACTGCGGCCCCTAGCGCTAGCGGTGGATGTGATGCATCACGGCGGCCGACGAATTGTCTTGGTCCTGTCAGATTAAGAAATTAGCGTCCAAGACCATGTCCTTATCAAATCTTGTTTTGATATGCGGTTTAGTCGCATACTCATTTTTGACAATGCAGCGAACGTTTAGACCCTAGGGAGCAAAAGTTGTGATGTTGTGAAGCTGAGTTAAGAGTGTAAACTTGTTATTAATACTTTGTTTGTTACGTTGGAACGATGCGCATATTGTGTTAATTCTAAATACCAGTTACATACCTATTTAGTATTGCAACAGTAATAATAACGTAGAAACTCAAATACCTATTTAAACTTACTTCTAAATGTCATTTAACATTTTGGCTAAAAACATGTTATGTGGCCTTTGAAGGACAGGACATCCTTTGTAGTTTTATTTCTAGCTTAGGTAGGTATATTATTTTACTAAAGTAGCTTTTAGCTAACTTAACTAATATATAGTTTCCAATATTGCTCATATTTTTGTTTAAATCTTATTGTTTATTTGACCTCCTTTTAGGCCTCCGTTTCAAAGAACAAACAAAATAGTTCACTTTCGTAATGGTTAAAAAATTATAGTAAAAAAAGAAAACTTAATATCTTACCATCGATTACCATCTGCGATGTGCCAATAAGATCAACAAGTAATTGACGGCTTTATCAATTAAGACAAGCCTACAAAGGGGTTTATTAAACCCCGTTTCATATTACAATATCATATCAAATTGATAGCTATGCTCGTTTATCAACGTCATCGTAAAATTAGTCCTCATAAAACTGCTACAATATCTACAAAACATTTTCGTTGTAAATTTTATCAGAAACACCTATACTTTATCAGTCATCAGTCGTAGAGAACACTGCAAGGTTGCAAGTGTGTTGACACTAATGTTTTGACTGCATTTATCTCGGCTCTATCGTTCTAGCCGCGTTGAATTACCATTCGTGCACTAGACGTTCTGAGGATCGTTCGAAGATTACTCGTTTCGATAGCTTGACGTCAGAGTGATGTAATAGACAACCAAAATCGTGCCAAAAAAGTCTGACGGGCCCCAAGGTACCATGTCACTCGTGTCACAAACCCAAAATTAAAATATGGTAGCGAAACGGGCTGTCCATACTTCATTACTTATTATATTTACTAATATTATTAATTTAAAAGCAATTATATCTATCTGTTTGACTCGGAGAAAACTTCAAGCCCTATATTAAGTATTCACATGGACTACGTAATTTGAAATAATTGCAATCAAAGGTCCGGTCCCAGTCCCTTAAAGCAAAACGCCTCTATAATTGAAATTATGGAACCGCTTCCAAATGCTATTTAGATTTAAGTGATTTTCTTAATTTTGCCTCTGTAATTGAACAAAAAGTGCTAAGAAGTTCCCTTATTTTAGCTTTTCTTATTACCTCTATTATTGAGACAAGTCTTACTTATTACCTCTATAATTGGATTAAAGTAGCAAGCAGTAAACATATTTTTAAAGCAATGTTATGATATGATTTATTTATCTCACAATATACAATTTCACTTAAAACTACGCGTGGTAAATTCTTAGGAATTTATATTGTGATTGTCGGTTTGTCTTACTTTATATACATAGGAAAAACATGTGACAATTAATAATTCATTTAAAATTACTAAAGTTTTTAAATTTCAATTGTATAAATAAATTCACCAAGAACGGGTCGTCATTAAGATAGAAAATAAATAGTAACAGTTACAGAAATAATGTCAGCATAAAAAATAATGTCACCATTAGGGTCGTTATTAAGCTAACAAAGAAGTAAATTATAGTAAATCTTAAAATACATATGTCGACAATATGCTTACTATTTAAATAAATCTAATTGGTAATGTCATAAAACTCTTTTATAGAATACAATGGGTTATCCAATAAAAAGTTTCTCAAACGGCTCTTAATTTTTTCATTAGAGGGCTCGTCTTTTAAGTCTTGGGGTAGTCGCTCGTTGGACCGATGCCACGCGGGTTTTTCCCTGCAAGTGCCATGCGACGCGGGACGGTTCTAAGTCGTCCTGTTGTGCGAATCACCTTGCCAGAGACGTTTACTTTCGAAAACGATGGCAAGTTGTTCCTCACAAACATTAAAACTTCGTACATATATAGTGAGTAGTGTGTCATTATTCGGTAGTTTACGAAAATACCCCTACATGAATGTCTTGTTTTAACGCCAGCCATGGCGCGCAGGGCACGCTTTTGTAGGATTAACACTCGATTCGCATCCGTCGAGTTCCTCCACATTATTGAACCATTAGACATTTGAGAGTGAAACATGGCAAAGTAAACCGATTTTAGAGCAATTTGTGATATGAGGGGTTTCAATTTTTGTAGTACGTATACGACACTACTCAGCTTATCACATAATTTGTCGACATGGCACTTCCAGTTCAGGTTAGCATCTATCATAAAACCAAGAAACCTGCACTCTGTACATAGCGGCATCGGGACGTCAGATATACATGGTGGTAGTGAGACTTGTCGTCCTGAAATAACCATAACGTTGGACTTGCTAACATTCAGCAATAGGCCATTAGTTGTAAACCACCGCTGCAGCTGCCTGCAAGTGTCATTAATTTTTTCACCTAGCTGTTCGTAGGTTTGCGCGCTAACTATTACGGTAGTGTCGTCCGCGAACAGCACTGGCAATCCTGTTGTAATAGCAGATGAAAGGTCATTGACAAATGTCAAAAATACGGTATTTCCCAGTGCCGAACCTTGAGGAACGCCCAAATTTATGTATCCAGTGTCGGATGCAAGTGTGCCGCTACCACCGATAGACAGCTTTACCACTTGCCTACGGTCCGATAAAAACGATTTAAACAATCGGTAAGCTACATCTGTTACGCCGTAGTTACATAATTTGTTCAGTATTAATTTATGGTTAATAACGTCGAAAGCTTTTGATAAATCACACATAATACGCGCCACCTTATTCCTATCATCCAGAGCCGTTACGATATGGTCATAGATTTTGTGTGCTGCTGTAGTAGTAGACCTTTTTTTCCTATATATAATGAAAACTTTGTTTTAAAACTGTCCAAATCTTTAATTAATACCAGAAACCAAAATACATTTTATTAATTGGGTATTAAGTAAAATAGTTTTGATAAGATCAAATACATACATACTTTTTACAACCCCATAAAACTTTCTTCCACAATTCATGCGATTTTTTTTCAATAGTTATTTGCTCCTCCATAAAAGAAATATGTCAGACCGCAACGTAACCTCTGTTAATGAACCCAACCCATTAAATGAAACAACGATTTTTTGAACCCCGTTAATTGGTACTGGGTAAATGGAAAACCTGGTTAATTGATACAAAATTGATGGTCCCTTGAGATATAAATCCAGGTTTCACTGTATTTATTAGCTTGGCTTATTATAGCTTACTGTGCTTGCGCTTGCGGCTCTGCCTAGTGGTTATTATTTTTCCTTCCAGGGATAGGCAGTAAAGTTGAATTTCCGCGGGCGGAGCCGAGAGCACAGTTTGATATATAATACTGTCTATCACAATCACAAATCAAACTTATGTCTATCCCTAGGGCTTAAGTTCATCAAAATCTGCTCAATTATTCATAGTTCAGGATTGGTTGCACCAAATTGTAACCGTTAAAAAGTTTGCAATTTTTTTTGTATGGGAGTTTTCATAGTTCTTTGCCGACTGTCGTTGATGGGAACTGGTCCTTAATCGTAAAAAGCCATTAACAGACAGACAGAGATTATAGTTGTACTTCCATTTCAGTTGTGATTCTGAAATTTCACTTTTTAATTCCGATCTCGTTGTAAATTTTTACTTAATCCTGTTTCTTCTTTCTGTTCTCCTCTCAACTATGTAAATTAATACCTACAACATAGCATGATTGTTAAAAGCCAATTTGTTAAATTTCTATTAGTGGTGGTTGCAGGAAGCATGAAAAGGTCAAATACGGCGTTGTCTGCACAAAACATTTCCTTTGACAGAGTTAATCTTTGTGTTCCTGACATGTATTTAAGAAGTGGAGCCACCCAGATTTTTGATGCCGGAAAACGATCCCATGTTCTTCCCTGGGACTCACACTATCTCTATACCAAATTTTAATTAAATTGGTTCAGCGATTTTAGCGTGAAGAGGTTTTTTTTCATATATTATATGTTTTTACTTCGGAATCGTGTAAATATCATACCATAAATAAATTCGGCATCCTCGATTTATATGAAAACGGTACCAAACTTGGCCTAGTACCTTAAATGTCTACAAACAAACAATGTGTGTGAAGAGTGTGTCACTGTGAACAAAGTCCTAATAAGTTTTCTTCAAACTGTATCTGCTCGTATCGTACTTGAAAAGGTAAAATGTTATACCTGTGCGGTTTAATCTTGATCGATTTGGTTATTTTATCAGCCACTTGTATTCAATATTTTTGCAAGTCGAAGTGCCTGTTTTTCACTTTTTATTATCTGGCAGCATTCAATCGTTTTCATCTAATAAAAGCCAATAAACTGTTTCAAATTTTAACAGGTTTTGTTTCTAAAAGATTTGCAATGGGTATAATAAAAATAAATATGCAATTTTCTTGTCAAGATCATAAATCTGGACCCGAAACTAAACTTGTTTTAGCTGCAAATAAAAAGGCGATCTTAAAATAAATTGTAATGTTCGCGTTAGCGTCGCTCGGTTTAATTTTTATAGAGCAGTTGTTCAAGACGATTGTATCATTGTCAAGGCCTTCTACTTTATTAGAATTCATTACCGCCCTCACGAGAACTCACTTTTAGAATACTAATAAGTTACTTAATTTCGTGTAACAAGCTAGTCGTTTCTTCTTAATTTGCTCTTTACATGTGCACTTGTTAAACTTACTGGCGATAGCAGGGTGTTGATAAGGCAATCATTATCTTTCTTTAAACTAAAATATTTGAAATATTATGCTTTTTGGTTAGTCTTGTGTATGCACGATTAACATTAACAAGATTTGTATCTCTATTGCGTTTTAGTTTATACTAAGTTGTTCTCGGAATCTGGCAATCCGTGAACTTGTTCGTAGTCATAGCGTGAGTCGTCACGCCGCGGTATTGCTTGCCGGCTTGGTCATGGCCAAGGTCTTCCGCCGCGCTACGATCGACATTACATAACTGCCCAGCGAAAAATAGGTTGCAAAACAAATTAAAATATCCTCCTTATTTATTTAAAATTTAGATCAGGCAGCACGGCCCATATTACAAATACCTTACTAACATACATTATACATTTTATAAACTTAAAACTATACATTATTTAGGCGACAAAACGACGTGGCTCCGTTTCCGTTGAATCATCTGACCTTAAGAGCCAGAGCCGCTGAAGACTGTCGCGTAAGATGTTGTATTTATTAACTCTACTTATGTATTTGGAATGGGACTTGGGGCCCATCGATATTTTGCATTGCTAATAGTGGGGTACAGTTTGGGAGACGCACAAGAAGATCGAGATGCCGATCTCGTGCAAACAATAGATCGTTGTTTTAATTTGGCGGGTCTATAATCGTTATACAGCGTCGTAATTTCCTAAGGTAATACCTGCGTCACAAAAATTGACAAATATGTCGCGTTCTAGTCGATAGCCTGTAGTTCCTGCGGTATTTATCGTATCTCCTCATCGGGATAGAAGTCGTTATAGTTCCGGCTACAAACGCCGCCCCGGTTACCGAGTCCGGCGTCTCCCAACAGCCGAGGCTCCGTGGTCCCTTACTAACAAAGTGCAAATAAAAAACACCTGTAGTCGTCAGTGAATCGCCAAGGTCGCGGGCCCCTCTGGCCGCGCGCTTCTCTGCGTTCCGTTTACCCATATCTCGCGGCGAGTGCACGGCCCGCCCCCGCGGCTGACTCACCGCACCCGCGCACACCCGCTGCGCCGATCACCGACTATCTATCTCTTCAGGTCAAGTCTAGGACGACCGTTCGACTTTGTTGCTGCGTGCCACGCTCACATTCGACGTAACACCTCATTACCCCCGTAAAACATGTCCCGCAACCTCGGGCATTATATAAGTCCTACTCTTTTTATGGCCTGAAAAACATTAACTCCAGTGTATAAATATTTGAGAGCACACTAATTTTAGTACATATTTATGTATGCATAAACACTTCTTTGGCACGCTCTTTCAAGCATCGAACAAATTCACCATTGAATAAGTACTATGATGTCATGATACATTGAAAGTGAAAAGGAAAGTATACGTGTGTAAAATAAAAAGGCTGATAAGGCGGTGCGCTCGCGTCGAAATTGTCAATGTTAATTGTGGCTGGCGGGCGCGCGTCAAATCAAGGTCGGCATGGATCGAATCGATCGCTGCACGCCGTGCACCGGAGTGCGGCGGCAGGCGTGTCTGCACATGCACGTATGCACTTTGCGCGCACTAACGAAAGTGTAGGAAAGTGGAAACATTCCTCGATCACGCTTCAAATTGCTCTACGCTTGTTGCACGCTCCATATCTAGTTTCAGCAACATCTTTCTATTTGCGCAAGATTGTAAATTGGTATCTGTTCTTGTCATCTACTGTCTACTTACTGTTTTTATCGATAATGTGAATCCTTATTGTATCTATTTCGCAATATTTCCATGGAATCGTTTCTTTGTTACTAGCTGTTAGTGTTGGTGGATGCTTAGTCATTACCGCGGCGATTTCCTTTGTGTGGCACATCAATACAAGCTGTATCATAATGGGCAACAGCTCAATATTTATTCATTTTGTTTCGAGCGTGTGGACGTGATGGTTTAGCGATTAACTGAAGCTTTCGTCGCATTAAAGGCGTGTTTTCTTTTACCGGAGCTATTGATTTGATGGAGTTCTTAACACTTACATAACTTATACAAGTTATACAATGTATGATGTATATAGGCATTTTACACACGTGTCCGCCCACTTTTTCTCTTAAAGGTATTTTCTCTCATCGTGGCTATCAATTTCATAGGGATCGTCAAGGATACCTAGCTTGATTGACACGTTGGGTTAATGTATTCCACGCCGCGTATCAATATCACCATGAAAAGGATATGGATTTGCGCTCGGGTGGATCCTATTGAATTAAGTCTGAGTAATGATCGGAGTAGGCGCGATAAATGAGGGTATTTTTCATGATCCATTAACGCTTTTGTCATAACTGGCTGCTACAGATTATGTCGTCTTATTGTCGAATGTGATTGAGAAGAATAGGCTCATGGTATGTTATTAAGTGTATTGTTTTACTTTAATAGAATAACCTAACTAACCGAATCGAAGTAACCTATTTATTAAATAATAACATCGGCCAAGAGCATGTCGGGCTCCGTTTAGGATTCCGTAGTTACTATTATGTCAGAATAAGCTAAACGGAGCCCCTGTTAATAATTATACATTGTGTCATTCACAAATACGCGTGCCTTGACTCGTAATGTCATGTTATTAAAGGTGTGTTAGATTTGACACGTGGATGACACTGACGCTTTGTACGTATTTTTACTAAGGGAAGTTCTCCGAGTTGGCCCATACTTTTGTGAGGTTTCTACGAATGTAAAATGGTATGTAGAAGGGAAGACTTTTTACAATAACTCAAATACGGCTGGACCGATCATGTCCCCTATAGTTTTCATTTAAAGTATTTATCAGGCTTTTTTTACGAAAAAAATCATAAAACAAAATATATTTTTTACTGTTGTTGCTGTTTAAAAGTTAGAGAGGAGCAGACGGGGCCCAATGGACACATTTTTATGCCTTTGGAGCGATTTTTTCCCGAAAATAGTCACTTTATGAAAAAATGGGTGTTAAAGACCCTTATTCGTTTTGAATGACCTATCCAACGATACCCCACACCATTGGGTTCAAGAGAATTTTATTTTCCAACAAATACACTTTGGATGGCAGGCACTCTAAAAAAATATTTTTATGTTTTTATGTTATCCTTCTGTCAGCAAAGCCTAGTTGACTACGGAACCCTAAAAAACCGATAGATATAGATGTTACTTGCCTACATATCGTATATCGTGTAATTTCTCTCAAAGCCCACGTAGTAGTGGCGTCTTTGAATGTTTGTATTGGATTCACCCGCATTTATTTGTTATCCTGTTAAACCTAATTCAAGTCAAAAATCTAAACTTCGATTTGAGTACACAATGGAAAATAATCTTGGACACGGTCTGTATTTGTAGAAATGACTCTACTATAAAGTGCCTAACTCAGATTTTATCGCCATCGTTATGATTGTTGTTTGCGAGAAACAATTTTGCCTATTTTATTCATTTCATGAATCTTCTTCGGAGTAAATAGTTTACGGACTCTACCCTCCCTTTTTTCGTCGCCGGATGCCAGATGGATTTATACACAACAAGAAAAAATTGTGTAGGCACGTGGATTCGGATATGCGCGTTACCCAAGGACACACATATGTTGAGGCGGACAAAGCCAAACTCTGTAGAACCATGTGGGGAGACTCTCTAAAGTCCATAAATGTGTAAACGTTGAATGATGTCTTGTTTGATAAAATCGCGCGAGGTAGACAAAAAAATACCCTGCTTCGAGAAGATGATACATAACATAGGAGGCCAATAATATGTAATAATACTTTTATAACGTGTTTGCTATTTAGAAATGCTCTTTCTACAAATTCTAATCTAAATCTGTTCTAAACTAAAATATTTTTTTAGTCATTAGTCTTTCTTTTTTAACCATGTATATTATGTCAGTGTCTTTAACCGAGGAAAAGGTGGGCAAATCAATATACCTACTGACTATTTTAAACGTTTTTCATATTTTTCAGGCATACCAGAACGCGTCGTTAATAAATAGCATTGACGAATAGAATAAGGTATTTGATATCGTAAAGGCTAGTTTTTCAACAAATAGGTGACCGGTATAAATCGTGAATCGGATGCTATGTGCTGAGTGACATAGCGCAAATTTTTGTATGATAGAGGCTAACGCAGGGAGCTCGGTCCATGAGTGACGTAAAACTTAATTACAGAAACACGCAGCCGCGATCATGAAGGCCAACGGCTAACAACTACAATTATTCAGATGATTCCTATTCAAATAAATTATTTTAAACCCTCTAACTTACTTAATTTGATATCATTTGCAGGTTAATAGTAAAAAATTTTATTATACAACTCGTTTTCCGACATTAAATCAGTTTTATCCACGTATGATTGTATGCGGACCTTGAGGCGGTGAGACCTTCACGCCGTAACCGCGCGGAAGTTGACGGGTACATTTTTTGTCAATTTTTCGCTCGTTGATTTTAGCGCGCATTACTTAGTCACTAGTTAAGCATTGCCGCCGCGAGCGCGGAGTACCTATTGTTGACGCTTGCACTGTGATTTTTATCGCTTGCACAATAACAATCGCTATCACAATGTCACACCGACTTTTGCTTTGTCCCCGAGCTCCGTGATGCGCCGTCCCATATCTATGTTCGCTTTCGCACCGTATTGTGAAGAACAAACGTCATAATTCTCTTTATAGCTCGCGAGAGGCCGTTTCGACGTGCAAATTAAATTAGCTTGAACGTTGTCGAAGTGCAGTGAAGTGATAGTGATGCGATTATGTTAGTGGGTGGTCATGTCAAGTGTTGCGAAGAAAGACAAGCCGACGATGTCGGTGACGGCACTGATGAACAACTGGGTGCGGCCGGCGCCGCCGCAGCAGCAGCCGCAACAGGCGGCGCCCGCGCCCGTCTCCATGCTGCAGCCGCTGCAGATGCCGTCGCCGTCGATGCAGAACACTCACCACATCCCGACGGTGGACTGCTCGCTCGACATGCAATGTAATTTTATTACCCTTTAGCATTTTACGCCTGGACGTCATTGCCGTCGCGCACACTTTAATGTTCTGGAATAACTTAAAGCCTTGGTAATTGATTTTTACTGGACGCCGTACTTATGTAGCGTCGGTTTTTAAAGAAGAGGTGCTGTATTGTTAAAAAGAAATTTTCCACACTATGTGACACTCAACGCAGCGCCTAGCGTCATCGAGCGACCAAGACCTAAGTACACAGATCCACTAAACAGACTTAGGTATATATATAATATATAGGAATATTAAATGAGTAGGTTCTTAAGCGGTGACAAACAAGTTTCACAATATACTATGGACCACTACAATCCATACAAACTAGGTGTGCTGAATAATTGAATATGGACTACCTTCAGTACCTACTTAGATACGGAAAATACCTAAATGAACACATCAATATATTTGAATAATCATTATTCCTGTTCATTACAATTACACAAATATGCCCAGGCCCTGATACGCTGCCTCATTGCTTCTAAATACCTAGGTGGTTTGCATTTGACAGTTTCCCAACAAAAAAAATAATATGTTTGGATATTTCGTTCAAAATATCTGAATATATTACATACCTATTGGCTTAGATATTTGCAAATTTACTTCAATTTTAGCAAGGATTATGATTTAATTTGTTTGGACTATAGGCATGTGGAATGGAATGTAACTTTATTGCGTCTCATAATTTGTCTTATACAAAAAGTTGGCGCCGGTTTATTTCGAAAATTATCTTAACTACCGGTCGGCTGTTTCTGGCTAAGTGAAACAGATACACAACTTACAAGGTAGCTACAGTAATATTTTAAGTTACGACTTGCAGTGCATTTTTCAATTTTAACCCATGGCAGGTTAATCCCAGGGTACAGGGTCTGATGACTGGTCGCATCCGACCAATTTTCGATTTAGCTTTTATTTTAATAACAACTTTCACTCATTATTGGTATTGGGTCTGTAGCTTGTGCAGTAGGATGCAAATGGACCGTAACCTAAAACTTCTAGTCTAGTAACATGAATACATTGAACTAGCTCCTGCCTGCATCATTATACGCGTGGTATATGATCGACAAAAAATATCCTATGTCCTTTCCCGGGCCTCAAACTATCTCCATACTAAATTTCTCCTAAAACGCTTCAGCCGTTTAAGAGTGAAGAGGAAGAGGTAACAGACAGAGTTACTTTTATTTTATTTAAATATGTCGGTTGTTCGGTATAGGTGGCTCAAAATTCTTTTCTTTGTCTTGTTTTTTTGTCTCAAAAAAATGTGACGGAGTGGAGCTTTTTGTATGGGGCCAAATTTTGTTTTTAATTTTTCTTAAGAAAATTATAATCTACAGCTAGAAAGACTTGCAATAACACTCAACTTTTTATTTTATTTTATAAAAGGCAAAAATAGAAGCGTGACAGTGGTTAGAAATTTGGTGACTAACATTATCTTAAAAATTTGAAGGTCCCCAAATGTTTTTGCTTAAAGCTGGAATATTAATAAGTATCACAATTTAATCATACAGAAACCATCTCTATTGTTGAGACTATTAGGAACGATCGTATCAATAGGTACCTTGCAAAATCAATAAGGGCCACGTGATGTGGTTCCAAACTTCACAAACAACTCCCATTCATCAACAAAATATAGGTACTTACCATTAACTAATTCAGTTCAGCGAGACATACAACTACGAACTACATATTACAGATGTTTCGATATGTTTCTGTAACTTGTATAGCAAATACCAAATCAAATAATATTAACAAATATCTATGAATGCTTGGATAGGCTTTTGTAGAAGTATGCTCGAGAATAGTGACATCAATATTAATATCGGATGCTTTACAAGCTCACGAGGCCAATTCAAACTTAGATTTTCACATCTAAATGATTTTACTTTGTTATCGCTCGCGCCAATACATATACAGTCAGCATCAAAAGTAGCGGATCAAACAAGGTGTCAAAAGTATCTACCATCTTGTAACAGCTTAACAAAAAGAGATGGTTCTATATGTAGAACAATTAAGACTGTAAAAGATGTACTTTTGAACGTAAATTTTAGAGATTTATTTATATTTGGAAAAGTTATCCGTAATATCAGATACTTTTGGCGCGTTGTTTCATCCGCTACTATTGATGCTGACTGTACGACCGAAATGCACGCGGGAATGACATCATTTAGACACGAAAATGTAAGTTCGAATTGGCCTCATTGTCTTGTTTCACCTGCAATCTCAGTGT
Organism: Cydia pomonella; assembly: GCF_033807575.1. NCBI lineage: Eukaryota > Metazoa > Arthropoda > Insecta > Lepidoptera > Tortricidae > Cydia > Cydia pomonella. The sequence continues at coordinate 9,798,604 of NC_084707.1, forward strand.
CATCGAAGGCGGTCCTAGAATCTCAGTTATTATTATTACTATACAATATTGCGACCTCATGGAGATTAAATTACCTAGATAATTAACTGGTCAATAAGGCGGTAAAAAGCTTGTCTCAAACATGTTACTTGTTTTAGGTGGAATTAAATATATTTTTAGATCCAATAAATTTGATAATGAAGACCTTAATATCTATTTAAAAATATGTATAGTCATTCAATTGTTAGCGGCCAGACATCGTTATTCATTAGTTTCATGCTTCGGTTCTCGCAGACTTGCAAATGCAATGCATACGTACTGATATTTCAGGGATGATTTATTTTGTAATCGTTCGGGCATAAGTAACATTCTTGCCGGATACTATAGGGATGTCTGACTTTTCAAACTTGTTTACGTTACGTTGCTTTCTATATTATTCCTCATAATCGGTAAGTACATCCTTTAACTTTTTTTCAAAGAGAACTCGATAAACATCTGATCCTGGGTGCACTGAATAAAAATAACCAATTTCATATTTTGTGTTAGTATGTGTTTATATTACTAATGATCCAGGCTTTTAATTGCGTTATTTGCTTGAATTCACACACTTGAAAATAATTTGCTTCGGTTGGTTTATTTTAAATCTTGGTAGAAGTAATAATTAATGGAACTCTAACATGTTAAAATATTTGGGCCAAATATAAGTCCAACTCGTGCTTAGTGGGTTTGAAAAGCAGTACCATAGCACATTTTTTGTTTCTTTAGTGTCTATCTAACGCTAACGTCATGTTTGACCAGTTTTTATTATTTGTTGTTGTGCAGTACTTTTTGTTTTATAATCCGTTCAAAATTCTAGCTAGGGTCAAGGAGGGAATTAATAACTCGGAAAAAAATAGCCGGGTACAGTGGCGCACTCAACCTAATTCAAACATGAGAGATGCTATTTGCTTCCCTGCTAATACAACAGAAACATTCAGTAATCGAACAAATTCAAATGGACGAGCAATAGTTATTTTAAGACGTAAGGGTGCTACAGTGTATAGCGATATTTGGGCGTCTGAGCCCCTGTTTGCGTTGAGCCCCTGTTCCCGCCTTGACATACAAAAAATATATAATAAATATTACTGGCGACTCTTCGTCCACCCTAAATATTTATTATTTTTCAGTAAATCACTAGGTATATATTATAACGAAATTTCTGCCGCCGATCTATTACAATCACCAAGATACCTACTATAGTCCTATAAGCCTTCTAAAGATCGAACTGACGGAGAGAGACGAGGTGTAGTTTTGAGCTTCTTTCTTTAAAACAAGGTTCTCTTGGCACGCTCGTGTATGTAACCCTAAAAATGGGTGATATACCTTATCATATGTTTACCAAATTATAAAACCAATTAAAATACTATTTTAATATATGGCGGGATGTTTCTCGTTGTGATTTTCTTAATTGAGAGGCGCTGGCGAAACATCTAGGTGTATGTATCTACACATTATAATCGGCGGAGAAAATTATAATTGCGTTTGTTTAAAATGTCTTTGAACTGAAACTCAATTACGAAGTTAATTTGAGTTGTTTTCGCTTTTGCAAAGATACATCTGTGACAGTTGTTAAATTTGATTTAAATTAGATTATTTCGCTTACCTATCATATTTAAAAGTACTCGTAAAGATTGTTTAATATTAGTTAGTACTACAAACCATATTTATATTAATATCAATTGATGCGTCCATACTATAATTTGATAATTATCAATGACGACAATTGATAATTTTGGCCAGAAGACATCATTAATTCGTTAACTTATGTTACATGCTTGAATTCTCAGACTTCCTTGCGTTACATACTTGAGTTCTCAGACATATGATTTCGCTTCAATTTAATAACTTATATTTCAGGGGTGGATAAATCTTCGTAGAAGTACCTAATTAACTTGTTTGACAATATTTGCCTAAGTGTAAGAAGTTCCTCAGTATAAGTGGCTCTTCCAGAGGGTTCAAAAAAGTATTTAGGTATAGCCAGTTCACATGGTCCTCAAAAACGTATTTCCGGGCACGGGGTCTAAATCTTCAGCTTAAAGTTTTCTATGCCGGAAACGGATACCCAACAAATATTTGTCACAGGCCTGTATTAGAACATTTAGAACTGTCTGAATCTACACTAGAATTAAGACGTAAAAGATATCCATACTTAACATGTTGTGTAACAGGTTACAAGTTTTTTTTTTGCTATTTACCACTTGCCGTGATTCAACGTGTTGACGTGACTTTTGAAAGAAAGAAATGAACGAAAAATAAATTTATTCAGGACGCTTACAGGATTGTCTGAGTCTTTTACAATACTTTTATTAATATAAAACATAAACGTCACTGAAAAGTCTCCCCTCAGTTTGATCGAGATCAGAATATGAATCACAATTAAATATTATTTCAATTTCATATATACTTAAACAGCACCTAACAACTTTATAAAGTTAATCATGGGACGAAAGTATAACACAGACAGATAGACAGACGGACATGGCTAGGAACCATAAAAAAGTAAAATTAGGTAATTCATAATAAGTATGTATACAATTAACTCTATATCTCTCAATATCTTTATTTATTTATTCTCTAATTTCGTCGCCCAAAAGTTGTCTGGAAGACAGCGGAAGACTCTTCAAAGATAATCCTGCTCCTGTTGTGTGTTATATGTATGCACGGGTGCATATCTTTTATCTACCTTTATCTTTTTAGGGTTCCGTACCCACAGGGTAAAACGGGACCCTATTACTAAGACTCCGCTGTCCGTCCGTCCGTCCGTCTGTCACCAGGCTGTATCTCATGAACCGTGATACCTAGACAGTTGAAATTTTCACAGATGATGTATTTCTGTTGCCGCTATAACAACAAATACTAAAAAGTACGGAACCCTCGGTGGGCGAGTCCGACTCGCACTTGTCCGGTTTTTTTCTTTAATCTCATGAACGTCACAAGATGTCAGTTTATAATTCTAATAAGCACCTACATTTGACATTTATAAGAAAGACGTTTCCCCCATTTGCGTTCCTTGATATAGTTTAAGGTTTAGGCCTTGCTCTCGAGGCCAAGCAGGTTTGAATACTAATACAGAATGTATTAGAATAACCTGCAATATTTTACGATGTTAATATATCGGTAATACTAAGCACCTTTTACTATGGGACCAATCCTGAAGTCACGAAAAATCTGATGTTGATATTTTCTATGTTCTATGGGAGAGTCATTTTTTTCATCACGGTTTCAGAGTTATGACTAATGATAATATGACTATCATTACATTATGACTTTCGATAATTATGCCAAACAAAGGGATCCGAGTTTGTATCGTATAGGAAAGTTTCTTAATTTATTAGCTTTCCTTGTGTTCTCATTTATGTAACTCAATACTTAGATTGATGTTCTCAGAAATGTTTTTGGTCTCAAAACATCAACTTGTGTATCGAACTATTACTATTGCTATAATGAACCTGCAGAAAAGAGAAACTCACGTTTCAATAATTGAGATCAACTATTTTTTTGTTGCTCTACGTATACATATTATACATTTAGTTGGATTTAAAAAAAATCCGAAAACAGTTATTTACGATACAAGTGCATAAAATAGGAAATTCGCAACGAGTGGTGATAAATTAAAACACGACCGAAGGGAGTGTTTTAAATCGACACGAGTTGCGAATTACCTATTCGTACGTGTATCGTACAACGTTTTACAGTACATATGGCCCTTTAAAGTTTCGAAATATGCACGGAAAGTGCTCATTCCCGCATGCGTGCGGGAAAGTAGCACCATATGTACTGTAATAGTACATTACGATACAAGTGCGAAAAAAAGGAAATTCGAAAAGAGTGGCGATAAATTAAAACACGACCGAAGGGAGTGTTTTAAATCGACACGAGTTGCGAATTACCTATTCGCTCATGTATCGTACAACGTTTTACAGTACATATGGCCGTTTAAATGTTCGACACACGAATGTAATATGCTAATTTTCGCACCAGTGCGGTAAAGTAGCGCCATATGTACTGTAAAAATATTTTTTATATGTTCCTTTCATACTATTACTACGTCAGTGCGCAACAATGAAGCGTACCTCGCACAATGGAAATTGATTTGACGCAAATATTAAGTTCGCTATAAAATGCCTAACGATGGCGCCCAAAACTGTGCGTGACCGGATACGCACGTGCTACCTAAGTATTTCCGTTTTAAATCAATCATATAATTTTAAGCGTTATAATAAAAATAAATTATTTCGTTCTCGAGGTTCATATTTCATGAAGTTAAATTTAAAACAATTAAAACCATGCACGATAGAAAGCTACATTATGATTTACTCTTATTGAATGTTAAGGTGACATTCGGATGGCGACTGCAGCAGCATTACTTATGGAAGGTAGAGGCAAGGAACATAAACTCCTTAGGCAGAATTGTTGCAAAAGTGTCCAAATGTCAGCTATAAATAATAGTTCCAAATCTCTCCAGAGTAGCGCTAGAGTAGCTAAGAACCTAGGCGTTATTGACGGAGTGAAGTGCGCTGTCTATGATTAGATTTTTTTCTCAAGTATTCTAGGTATTGTAGCCATTGAGGTATTATGTAGTACTAGAGAAGACCACTGGAAGAAAATGCTTCCACACCTCAATGAAGTGCCCGGCACTTCACTGCGTTTAGTACGTCTCCGACTGCTGGCGAGATGCCACAAGTCTATCTAAAATTTAAAAAAAAAATGCCTTCGTGCACACTGAAAAGTTGTTACAATAATACAAAAAATATAATAAAAGCGATGGAATAACATTTCACCGGTAAGCAATCAAATAACCATTGATTTACCATAATTTAGATTATTATGACACGTCACTTTAGAACATTCGCGGCTGGATGCCATTTTCTTCGGTGCATAGATTAATGTTATCAGACGTGACACATTGGTACTTACTAAATGGTTGTATACGTTGTTGTTGGTTAATAGCACAAAAGTTACGAAATATATATTTTTCTCGTTATTTATTGAAAGTTTTAGTGATAATATTATATTTTATAATATATTTATGGTGCAATAAGGGTGATTTATGCAAAATTCTTACTGAGAATTAAATAAAAAATGTGATGAATCGTTTAACATTTTAATATCGTCCGTGTTACAATTATGTACCTAGAATATTGTATAGAAATAATATTTTACGAACGAACCCTCGTTTTCACATGTGCTATATATACATTTTAAAGTTATAGAAAAGGTTATTACATTCAAAATGACAAAAGAAGGTACGTCTTTATTTTTTAAGAGGACGAGGTGCTTGCGAGGCGCTTAGGTGAAGGTTGTTTCATACGATACGATACTATAATTTATTGATAAAATATACATATAGATACATTTTGGCTGGTCTGATGGTGCTGTTCACATTTTCTATGGGAGAATCCATTTTTTTGTGTTTTCGTGATTGGTCCCATAACAAAAGTTGCTCAGTATGACCTATATATTCACGTCGTAAAATATTGCAGGCCATTAAAAAAACAATCCTGTATGTAGGCAGTATATGAGCAGTTGTCATAACATTTTCGCGTCTGGCTAGCACGCTTATTCTTTAGCTTAATGACAAACGTCAAACGCCGAAAATGGCGGACACAATTTGATCTCGATAGCTTGTCTATATATCTATGTCAGTGATTGTAGCGCCACCTATTTATGGTTTTTTGTCAGACACTTTTTGGTATATGGAAATTTTGTTCCTTGCTCTACCTTCCATAGCATTACTGTTGCGGCAATATTGCCGCCGCAGATTTAACTTGATAAAATGAGTGACAATCGAGGTACGAGTATATGCCTAAATACGTCATGTACCTTATGATAAACATAGGCCTAGACAATAAATGTTGATGTTTGACGTTTATTCTGCTAAAAACTTAACTTCCAATAATGTCAACCCAAAACTGATGTAAATTTTTATTTCAAAAGTCGACATAAATATGTGTTGATGTGAAGCTAATGAACCGACGTTTATTATTAAGGGAACCTAAAGGGTAAAACGGAACCCTATTACTAAGACTCCGCTGTCCGTCCGTCTGTCACCAGGCTGTATCTCATGAACCGTGATAATTAGACAGTCGAAATTTTCACAGATGATGTATTTCTGTGCTGCTATAACAACAAATACTAAAAAACAGAATAAAATAAATATTTTGCCCATTTTTATAGATAATGGCCGACTCGCACTTGGCCGGTTTTATTTATAAAACGGTAACTCGATTTATATTTTTTCGCCAAACAAAGTGCGAACAGGGGTAAAAATGTTCTCCTTTATTGTTGGTTTTATTATATTATTATCAACATGGGCGTCTTATTTTTCATAACATCGTTTGATATTAGATTTCCCTGAGCCCTCCCGCAAATAAACAAATTATTTTCTCTTGTAGCTCCAGCGTGGGCCGTCATAAGACTCCAGCAATATTTAATTTCAGTCGTGCGGAATAATTTGAGGCGCTCTATTAATTTCCAACTTAGCTTTTATTAACTTTACTCCAAATGGGTATTTATTTAGTCATCTACTTACATTGCTGAAACGTGACTTCACACTTTGAATATGCTGTGTATATGTAAAACCTTCTCTTAAGGACTAATTTTAGACAAAAGATGTAAACAGGAATTGATTCATTTTATTAAAGCGCAGTGAGAACTATATAGTGATTGACACTCACCCACCATATGAAGTATCATAAAACATAATAACCCTACCTCTACACTAGTAATAAAGGGGATATCCATAGATAGAGAACTGACAATTATATACTTACATATTTTATTCATTATCATATATATGTATGTATGTATATACTCTATTGTACATAGAAATAAAAACACGAAAAACACAGTTACAGAGTAAATTAAATACAACAAAGGCGAACTTATCCCTGTATGGGATCTCTTCCAGTTAACCTTAGAGGAAATGAACACGACATATAATACATAATGCATATAATATATTGATGCATATAATACGTAATGGAAAGCATACATCAAAAATTTAATAAATATACCCATTTTTTTAAAAGTTTTACACTAGTATACCACACTTATTTTTCTAATTTGGGATTTTTTTATGTTATTTCTACTAAAAATCAGGAGTTCTTTCGATCCTAAAAGCATAAAAACGGTGTCCCCAAATTTCCATACATATTTCTTTCCTTCCATTCCGTTACCGTCATACAAGAAAGCGACTAGCGACAGTAGCGACCCGCCGCTGACGGGTAAACCTTAACAAATTATATATAAACCTTCCTCAAGAATCACTTATAGGAGAGAATCACTTAGATGGGTGGACACCACATGAAAATCCGTTCAGAAGTCTTTGAGGTCATCGCGAATATACAGACAGACAAACGCGGCGGAACAACAAAACTAAAAATAAATAATATAATTTAAAAAAGTCTAGTGTATACGTCTTTAAATAAAATAGTCCACCTAATACCCAATAGGTATGTGAAATTTTAAACACATGTATGTAAACCCGTACGCAATGCCATACAAGCGTGTTTTTGTGAACAAAGGTGCGCGGTAAAAGGCTTCTATTTGTATTATGGTTTCCTTTCTAATGCGCTTCAAAGAGGGTGTGTGTTTATTTCCTTTTTGTGCTCCATTCTGCAGCCCTCAGACATGTGGACCAGTTTTGTCGGTCCTTTTGCCGGCAACGATACATTTTTTTACTTATTTCAGAAACTTATTTGTTTTGCACAAATAAAATGACCTGCCTGCTGCTTGCTCGATGCACATATTTTTTAAACAGGCATTTTTTTTAATACTCTTGATGAAGGAGCTTTACACGGGTATGGTGTCGATACGATATGTCTATTTATTTATCACGATCTGAAGCCCAAATCGTAAGATTCGTCTTTATTGTGGTGGGTGAACTGTGAACCACAGAATTTAAAAATGTATATTTGAACAGGTTGGATTACGTTTACAATTAATTCATCTCGAAACTCTTCTCTTCTAGTTAATAATACGCTTGATATTTCAGATTTGAGTCAGTAAAAAGTTTTCTCATTCATAATTTAATTTTGAAGGAGCGGACGAAATTGCACATCTACATCTGTTGGGCTTCTTTAGCGGAGTTACTTTAGTTAGAGGCCGTAAAGCACGTCTCAGTAATTTCATTTAGAACATTTCTATGCTAAGTGCTAAACTGAGCTGAGCCTGAAATCTCGCAATTTATTTACCTAAAATGATCGCTGGATGCTAGTAAGCTATATGTATTTTGTTATATTTATCAGATAAGTTTATCAATGCATTTTACATGGTCGTCACGACCGGGGCGTGTTATCTTAATATTCTGAACTGGATTGTTATCGGTGCCTGATGATTGCATCGGGTCGAAATTTCGCTTAATTTCTAGTAGTCTTTATCAAATTGTATTTTGATTTGTTATTTTGACATTGTAGTTATTGATTGTAATAGAGAGGTAAAATCTAAGAAAAAATTTGCTTCCTAAATTGAGACTTGAACCAGAAGGCGCTTTACTGAGATTACATGTTTTGTGGTCATTGACTTACAACCAAAAGTACCGCATAATGTACGGAGCCGTACTGCGCCATACCAGTCAAATTCGAATCACAAAATCTTATATAAATCTTAGACCTAGTAAAGTCTGGCTGTAGTCTGTGCGTGGCTTAGTGTGTATGATGAGTACATCTTACAAAATTAATGGATCTTTAGATAAGATAAGATAACATAATATTTTATTGTCAAAATTGTGTAAAAAGCATTAACATGTTATAAAGGTATCAACAATTTTGCCCATTTGGAGCGTAAATAAAATAATAATAATATGAGTGTAAGTGTGTAAGTGATAGTACCTAAGAGATTTTTAAGATTGTCTAAGCCTTCATGCCTCTTGAAGATCTATAATGCAGTCCCCATTTTTTTAAATAATATGTACGTGAATTATTGCTCCACAAACTTTATGTTGTTCAACGTATTACTTATGTATTACCTAAACTATTTTATTGGGATATATCCACTAGTTACCATCAAGTAACAAACAACTGGGACTTATTTTCTCAATTGTTACCACTGGGTTCAGTAGGTTCCATACAAAGTTTGCTCTTGCGTCAGGGGTAGGCCTTGTTATGGAGTTTTTAAAGGCGAAAGAAAACGCAATAGGCAATATTTTCAAACCGATTTATAAAGAATTTTCATTTATATTATATTACTTTATTTGTTTGTTCGTGTATACTTATACTTAAAATATAGGTAATTAATAAACATTCCTAGTTGAGATACATTTTCAAGTAGGCGTTAAATTCTCCTTGACAGAGTGACAATACGGTTGCCAAACTTGCTAATTTAATTAGCAATCTTGAGGATTGCGTCTAGTGACTTCATCCATTCCCATCACGATTTTTTGACTTTCGCTCGATAAAAAAAAATCTCGAACATGATTCTAAAACGCACTTTACAAATTTGTAACAATTTATGCAAAAGCTTAAAATGCGAAATTGCATTAAATCTTTTGAATTTAAGATTAGTAGTTAAGTTTAATTTATATGTAATGTGATTTTTATTGAAATAAACAGCTTAATTTTTTTAATGCACATTTGTTTATTTATTTATGACGGATAGGAACTGATTGATTACTTTTTTTTGTTAATACTTACAACAAATTAAAACTCAAAAACATAAATTCGCGGTCCCAAGCACGTACATCCATCTCGCTCTCGCGTACGCTCAATGAGAGTGAGAGAAGAACACGGACCCACGAGTCTTAACTATTTTATTTAGTCCGAAACTTGTACACGTAAAATGGTTCAAATATTTTATTCCTGTTTTAGAGCAGTTTACTGAAACTCTAATCGAGGTACTTATGTTATATACACTCCATAATAGATTTATCAAGGCTTTTTATTAGTATAGAACACTAACAAAACTGAGAAAAAAGTCCCACTAGTTACCACGAAAGCGAGTTGGCACGTAGTTGGTATAGTTACACTTTATTTGTTTGAACTCTTAAGAGGGAAGAATAGCTTTGCGATCCTAGCGAAATACCGGTACTTATTCTATAAAATTCCATTTCGGGAGAAAACGTTTTCCACTAATAAAACTTAACAAATCACTTTGTTTTTGATGTCGATCGCTTCAACATAATATATTCTAGGTTTTTAGATTACGCTTTTATTTTTAAAGAAAAACAGAAATGTTTTGCTAATTTTGAAGAAAAAAAAAGAAAACTTATTAGTTATTATTTTAACCTAGTTTTTCATTGTGCCAATAACATACAAAAAAATCATGGAGAATGGAAAATATTCAAAATTTCAAACGATTTCTCTTTTTGTATGGACGATCACGTGGTATACATCCCTCTTAAAAACTTACGATTTTGTCATAACTTGTCATTTTTATTTGTCCTAAGTAAGCATTACGAGTATATCCAGTTCGGATAAATAAAAGTCGCTTAGTTCTTAACCCCCTTATTCATAAACGTGTACTAAAGTTACGATGCCGCTAATCATCGTTTGTCCCTTTCCATCATACCAATACGTCGGAAAGGGACAAACGATGATTAGCGGCATCGTAACTTTAGTACATGTTTATGAACATACGTCGGGGTTTTCGGTGCGGGAATGTCTTCTTGTATTTATAACTTTGTCTATTGTAAAATAATTACCAAACTATATTCACTATATCAAAAAATGTTTGTTGAAGACCCCTATTAGTTTTGAAAGACCTTTCCAACGATACCCCACACTGTAGGACTGAAGAAAAAAAAAATCACCCCCACTTTACGTGTAGGGGAGGTATCCTAAAAATATTTAATTTTTTGATTTTATTGTACGACTTTGTCGGCTTTATTGATTTATATATCCATGCCAAATGTCAGCTTTCTAGCACTAGCGACCACGGAGCAAAGCTTCGGACAGACAGACAGACAGACGGACATGGCGAAACTATAAGAGTTGTTGATGTCATTTTTAGGGTTCCGTAGTCAACTAGGACTACGGAACCCTAAAAATGACATCAAGTGACGAGAGCGATAGGGAAATTATGGACTGTACTCCGCCTAATTTAAGAGAGGAAGCCAACTTAGCTATGCGTAATGTGCTACCGTTAAAAAGCAATCAAACTTATTTACTTGATTACTTAGTAGTTATTTTAATTATAATATTTTCTTACATTGTTTGAGAAAAGCACTATACAATCCTTGGCCGGAACAGGGATTGCAAGACTCGCTTTATCCGGGCTCGTCTATTCCTTACTTCACGGCCTCTGGAGTAATGTACTATTTTTATTAACGGTAAAAAGCGCCTACATTATGAGTTTTGGGACCTACAAACAACTTTTCTTATTTTTAAAAGGATTAAACGCCTTACCTTAAATTACCTAATGAACTTGTGCGCTGAAATTGAATTGAATGTCATTGTCAAACATTCAGTGAGTGGAAAGTAGAAGTGTAATAGTACAACTAAGACATTGTTGGAATGTTGATTCAGGTGTACACCTAAGTGCTAATTTCTAGTCACGATTTAGACCATCTATAGCCACATTTCCGAGCCGAAGTTATATTTTTCCAACCAGTATGCTTATCTTATACATTTTGTTGCAGGGCTTAACCTCGAGAGTGGGTTCATGTCGCCCATGTCTCCCCCGGAGATGAAGCCTGACACGGCCATGCTGGACGGGCTTCGGGACGACGCGACCTCGCCCCCCACCTTCAAGAACTACCCCCCCAACCACCCGCTCAGCGGCTCCAAGCACCTGTGCTCGATATGCGGCGATAGGGCGTCGGGGAAACACTATGGAGTATACAGGTGAGATCTGAGACATAATCGTTCCGGAAAATGAGCGTCTTTCTTGTGGACTCTTGATAATTATTTGGGTACATTTTTCTAACAACATCATCATCGTCATTGGCCTTTGCGTCTATTGCAGACGATTTATGGTGTATCGCCGGAGAGACACCGTTTTTGGTGGCTGAATAGACCGATGCGAGACTGACATCGTCTACCACAGGCCTGACAAGAGAAATTTGCGGAAAACGGTACTGAGACGCCTTGTCGTCGGTTTTGCCTCTTGTCAGCGGGTGCAGCGAACCAGGTCTCTTCACAAAAGTTGCAACCCTCCAAAACGCGTTTGCGCCACTCGTCCGCTGTTCTGCGAGGCTCTTCCAGCCTCGATGGTCGATATGGAAGGCAATCATGACCCTCTTTGCGCAATGTTTAAAGCGAAGCAATGGCCTCCCAACGTTACGTTTTGCATTCGCAACCGCACCAAGAAGAACATGACGAGGTAGTCGAGAAGGTTGGTTTGCACATGCCCTAGCCAACGCAGACGTCTCTATTTGAGAAACGCGGTTGAGCTAGGCAGCTGTGCAATTTCTGGAACCCCTGCTTTTGTCACCCTGTCTTGCCATGATATTCCTAAAATCTTACAATTTTTTCTAACGATAATTAATTAATTTCATCATCTATCATACGGCTTTTAAGAAGTAGAAAGTTTGAACATGCATATTTATATGGGTCGAGCAAGAAATTTAGGCTTTTACGTCCATTTATTTTATGATCTGCACAGGAAGAGCCCATAACACTAAATATTAACTCACTAAAAAAACTTACAGAGGCTGTGCACTGCATCTGTTCGTTGCGCCGAAGCCTAAAGGTGGCGACTGACTTGTAACATTTGCTTGTAATGTATCGTTCACGGCGATCGTTACAAGTCAGTCGCCACCTTTGTAACACTCAAAGGGATTCGCGTAAAAACCGACAGCCGAGTGGAGCACGCGGTGCTCGCGTCGAGCGGCTCAGCTCGCTGCACTGACTGTTGTAATGCTCGGGTTGTATCACGTTACATTACACCGAAATGTTACAAGTCAGTCGCCACCTTAAAATTCCTCAGTGATAGTGCGCGGACTTAGCGCGCTATGGAATATACCATAGCAAAGAAAATTCTTTGGTCCATGTTCCTGCTATATTTACTACTTTGTTTTATTACTGCAGCGAAATCTAGGTATAGTATATCAAACTAAACTGCTAGGTAGCTTTAGTTTTATCTCTCGGAAGCCGTCAACATTTATGTGATAAAAATATATCCCATTGTACTCGCCCGACAAGTTACATCCCTTGGGTATGCGCATATTTCCGGAATAAAAACTACAATGGTGCTCCGTGGCCTATAAAATACGCGTATACAACAAAACTGTGTCGAATACCTAATAGTCAAAGCTATTTTCAAACCATGATGTAATGGTAAAAAAATTATTGCATAGATATATGCAAAAATTCGACAAAATTAAATTATGGAAATACCGAGTCTGACCGGACTTGGTCTTAATATTTTAATACCATATCAAATATAGCTAAACGTGTAATCAATATTATTTTAATTTTATGAGCATGGTTTTTCATTATGGCATCATCTTCACACACTGGCTCACTTAATTTACCATATGTAGACCCTCTCCCTTTACAATAAGGTTTATTAGGGTTCAGTTATTGTGTCGTTGGTATATATTTGTGTACCGATTGCCAATCATTGCAGAAGAGACTTTAATATATTGGGATGAGTAATGGCGCCTTGTTTGGTGGGATTCTTCCATTGTGATGAGACATTGCTTATGAAAACAAACCTGTATCACTAATGCATTGGCTTCCAACCTTTTTATAACCAATTTTTTTTTTCAATGATTGAGTTCTCAAGAGTGAAAGCCTCAAAAATAAGTCAGTAGATTAGTAAGGCTTAGAGATAGGTATATACTAGAACGGCGTGATCTCCTTGCGGACCTTCTTATCCGAATCTCCTTATAGATTACATTAATTTAATTTTGCTAATTTAACGTAATTTCTCACTCTTCCGTTGAAGGTTGAAGCTATACACTGCGTAGAACGTCATGTTCTACAAAACTTTTTGTATCCCCATTTTGAAAAATGGCCTAGCAATCGAATTTTAGTAACAGGTCTGGGTCGCAAAACAAAAGGACAGTCATTAGATATTAGCCGCTGGACAAAACATTACATAAGGAGTAAACGCCGTCGGCTCGCTAATACACAGTCACAGTCGACCGAACGATATAGGTGGGCCGTTTGGCACATACCTCCACTTCAGATCTTGTCACTTTCTTACGGAAAACGCTTGTTACTCGTATGTTCGTCTCGTGAACAAACATGATATGCATTTCACTGTTTTTTCTTTACCAACATACATAGTCACTTTTGTTTTTGACAGATTAGAATTAAGAACTTCCTAATCCTTCCTAACCAATAAAAAAATTAAATGTAATATTTTCTGGGCGAAGTTCGATTGAGAAAAGTTGGAACCCTGGACTAGATAAATAGGTTTTTTTCATTGCTAATTTCAATTTTCCTTGGTTGTGCCTATTTTTAGTTATTCTGGAACCCGCGTAGGTATATCCAAATTTTATAAGATCGGTGAGAAGATTAGGATGTCATTGAATTACAAGTACACGTGAAGAATAATTTTAAATATCTGATTTTAGCTTGAATAAGTATCGTATTTACAACGCGACTTACAAAACATGTTTATCTCGGAATGAAGCAATTCCAATTCAAATGCGCATTCTTTATATATAATAATTGAATAATAGTTATAGAGATTTCCACTGAATATTATTATAGTTGAGGTGTATTGGTCTGAAAGTATTTTACCCAGAATCAACATTAGGTGGTAACTCATACTTGTATATATTTTCTGCACAACACTACGCATAGCACCGTCTAGACTAGACACCACAGACAGCTGTGTACATGTACATTCTATGTCCAAAATATTTATGCATTTTTCGTCTTATCACAATGGAATAAGGTATAAACATATATTTTTAGCTCGACTGTACATAAATAGTTAAATTGCAATATTACAAGTCTGGCGTATAAAATGATAATGGGTTATGGTTATGGCTATGGCATGCGCAAAATTAAAGATTTTATACCTTGTTATTGTTCTTGTAACGCTTTAATCGGATTGTGAGGGGCTCCGAGCCGATACGCGGATTCAATACGTCTGTTTCCAACTTCTACTTTATAGAATCTGAACTTATACATTATTAAAGCAATTTACAATTCTATCGACCGGCGGCCGCCTGTAATTCCATGCATGAGACATTTTCTTTTCACCTTGAGATTTTTTTTATGTCGACATTCATGTTGTAGAAGGCCCTCAGTTAAGTTTTGATGGAAATATATATTTTAAATTCGCATTTCAAACATTTGCTCAATAAATAATCAAACGACCCTTATAAAGCATTATACTTCGTTTCATCGTAAAAGTCGTCGTAATAAATCAGACTATAGCACTCTTAGAGTAACAATAAAGTGAGTTTTATAATTACTGCATGAGTCGTAATGCATCCGATTTAATCCATTAAAGTGCTTGTAATTAAACAATTGTTGTAGGTAATAGTTAACTTGTAATTCTCTAGTCCATAAAATTAAACTTGCTTCTCTCCCTTAAAAATAGTTAAAGCACCAAATGAACGTATACCTTAAAAATAAGATTATAAGCTCTTACCGTGAATTTGCCCTTTGGAAAAATCAATTTATCTGAAAGAAAGTAACAATAGAAAAGATTCTTTTTACGACGCTGTACCTTTCAATATCCAACAATACAAACACAATAGCAATATTTAGGAAAATTGCCGCCTGAAGGAAATTTGCTTAATATTTCCCTACAATTTCAGTGGAACCAAAATTATTCCACCGGATACTTGAAATTATATTCGTTACAAATATGTGATCGCGGCCGGCAAAACGTCCCACTTTGTCGCTTACCATAAGGACGCTTTGACAGGTAATTAGTATAAAGTTACAAGTAAATCTCGTCCTTATGGCAAGCGACGTTTTGCTGGCCGCGTTCACATTTATTCATTAATTCTGACATGAAGAGATTAAATGTTTGAATGAAAATATTTAAGTGTTAATGTAGGTATTTTGTCAGACAACTGCCTGCTATTAGAAGGATCTAAGCGAGCGAACGGTTCCAAGATCTGTACACGCCGATTACTGCTATTTGTTAATGGACACACACATAATAATATAATTCAATTATTTACTTAAGAGGGAAGAATAGTTTGCAATCCTAGCGAAATAACGATATCTTTTCTATGAAATTTCATTTTGGTAGAAAACGTTTCCCACTAACTAAATTTTAACAAATAACTTTGATTTTGATGTCGATCGCTTCAGCATAATTTTTTTTTTGCAAATTTTGAAAAAAAAAAAGGAAAAGCCTTTAAACCTATTTTTTCATTGTGTCATAAAATACTAAAAAATCATGGAGAATGGATTTTTTTTAATGGACGATCACTTGGTATATACTTCTCTTAATTTCAAGCCACGTAGAGTTACATACGAAAATCGCTTACCTACAATTCATTAATCTCTAGTCAAGTGGTTTGCTTTACCTTAGTAAAACCTACCTCACTACCTGTACCCCTAGTGTAAATAAATTCGATTTCGAAACGTGACGTACGCGTTTGCGTTTAGTCTCATTTTGTATTGGATTTAGAAAGAGCGCGCCAAGCGGGACGTTTTGGAAACTCAAAATCCTATATAAAATGAGACTTAACGCAAACGCGTTCGTCACGTTATGATGTCGATCAAATTTACACTAGGGGTACTGAACTTTCTACTTTCACGGAGATAAATACTTAATAATTGTCAGAGAAATGTGTAACATAACACAGTAATATGTGTAGATCGTGGAATAACAGCGTACGACTACTCGTTTCGATTTCTTATTGACAAGGCGATATTCAAATAGCCGGACACTGAACGCGGCCCCTTCTATATTTGTACATCTATTACCTTTAATAAACAACGATTGCAATCAACTTCGATATTGTTCCCAATTTACCTACCGCTCTCCCATGGATTACATAGTACTACAACACAGATAGATACGCCACTTACAATAACCCGAACCTTCCATTATGATACGGTCAAATTATGTTTTTTGAAAAACAAATTATATCCAAATTGAGACTCATGCAGTGCAGTATGATACCATTGTGTATAGTGCCTTACGTATACTAGCATCCCCTCCGCTCCCCCTGACGCAACCCCCCTTTTAGCATGAAATATGTCCCGGTTGGCAGATTTTATTTAATTTTTTGGGAAAAGTATACATTTGAGAAATAAAATTTCAATGACAGAAATAATCCTTATTAAATTCTTAATAAAAAAGCTCATTTTTTTTATATGATACACCATTTTTATATTACAGCTAGATGAACTAGAATATGACATAATACTTAAAGAAATCGTATAGGGAGAGCCGACTTGTTCAACGGCTACATTTTGTCGAAGTTCATCTAGCTAAAACATAAAAACCGGGCAAGTGCGAGTCGGACTCGCGCACGAAGGGTTCCGTACCATTATTTATAAAAACGGCTTAAAATTATGTTTGTTGTAAGGGAGCCCCCCTTAAATATTTATTTTATTCTGTTTTTAGTATTTGTTGTTATAGCGGCAACAGAAATACATCATCTGTGAAAATTTCAACTGTCTAGCTATCACGGTTCATGAGATACAGCCTAGTGACGGACGGACGGGCGGACAGCGAAGTCTCAGTAATAGGGTCCCGTTTGACCCTTTGGGTACGGAACCCTAAAACCGGTGCATCATTTAAAGAATAAAACCTTATTTGGTAAGAATTTATCAAGGGCTAATTCTTACATTGACAATTTTTTCCTAACTGTAATACTTTTCTCAAAAATGAAAATAAACCGTCAACCGGGACATGAAATGCTTAAAGGGGGGGTTGCGTCAGGGGGAGGGTAGAGGACGCTAGTGTGCGTAAAGCACCATACCCAAAGGTATCATGCTGATGCACCATTTTTATGTTGACGACTGGTCTAGCTTAGCGGGTAGTGACCCTACACCCTACCTATGGAGCCGATGGTCTTGAGTTCGAATCCCGGTAAGGGCATTTCTTTGTGTGATGAACGCAGATACTTGTTCCTGAGTCATGGGTGTTTTCTATATACATAAGTATGTATTTTATCTATACTAGTATGTATGTCGTCGTCTAGTACCCATAGTACAGTACATGCTTTGCTTAGTTTGATTTGTGTAAGATAAGATGTTCCCTAATATTTATTTATTTATACACCATTCGTTTCAAGCTGGATATAATTTGTTTGTTTTCCCCATACATTAGATCATAATTTGACCGAAATATAATTATGAGCAGACGGCCCACCGACCCGCCGGGCACTTGGCCATGTTTTTACGGTAGTACGGAGGCATATCTAGTATAAAATACATATGTCTACTAGTAAACTTGTTCAATTGGCAGTGGCACACAGAACGCGTGTGCGCTATTTTTATCACGAAGCTTTTTTGCGAATAATACTATAATTATGTATTATCTATGACCTAATCCCGTATTAGCTGTTCATATACATTTACGTATACCTATGACGTGGGCGTCAGTCAAATATTGTATGTTAATATTTACTGGCCGTCTTATTTAATTTTATCTACCAATACTAAATAAAGAGCTCAGGCAAGTATAGTATTTAATGAACTAAGAAATTTGAGAACCTATGACATACTCACATAGAATAACGTAAGTACATTATGAAGCAAGAAGTTTTCGTAGGTACTCTATGTGCACATATTGCATGCATGCCCGCCTGCACTTTGTGGTCGAATGCAAGTCATGGCATCAAACAGGATCTTGGCCCGAAACTTGGCTGTGCAGTCAGGCCTCGCAATAGTAGCTTATGTGACTGATACATAATGAAAGGCATTAAAATACGAGTGTGGGTTTAAGAAACGAACGTAGTGAGTTTCTGAAAAGAGTTCACACGAGTGTTTTAATGCCTAAATATGTACAGACAGTTACATACACTATTTTATCTGCACACATATTATAAACTTTCTATGATCTTTCTATGCTGTATGCACTAACCGCGTATTACGGCCGTGTTGGGGTATCGTTGCTCTCTGGCGGAACTCGCGGATACTCCGAATATCTTCATCGCTCATTTTACCCAACATTTATGCTATCTTAGTTTAAAAATAACTAACAAATTAATTTTAAACTAGAAATTTAATATTAGAAACTAGTTAAAAGTTAAACTGTACGTCAAATGGCGGCAAATAAAACCTATGGAAGGTAGAGTTAAGGAATAGAATCTCCATGTACCAGAAATGTCTGACAAAAAACCATAAATAGGTGGCGCTACAATACCAAGTATACTTAAAAAAAAATCGAATCATAGACAGCGCACTTCACTCCGTCAATAACGCCTAGGTTCTTAGCTACTCTAGCGCTACTCTGGAGAGATTTGGAACTATTATTTATAGCTGACAGCTGGAGACTTTTGCAACAGTCCTGCCTATCGAGATTCTATTCCTTGCCTCTACCTTCCATAATGAAAACTTTTTTCACGCATGTCACGCATCCGTACTTTTTTTTAATTCAGAGACAAACTGTAGTCGGGAGCCGATTGCCATATCTTTCGATACCAACTAACATGCACGATCTGTCCAAATTGTTTGCAATTTACATTTCATTTAGTATAAAACGTCATCTCGAGTGATATTAGAATAGAGGGTAAATAAAATTGCTTTTTTTTCTCAGATATGTTCTTTTTAATGTTAGTACAAAGTCGATTTCGTTATTGTAATAACGCAATAACAGCATTTTCACAGATAAGGAAATTTGTTATAACAAATATTTTATCTTAATGCTGGATGCTGGCCATTATTTATGGATTTTGGTAGCGGGTCATAGAGGATTTATATGTCTGTAGATAAAAGATTTTTACGTAAAAAGCACTAAAGCTGCACCTAATGGAAACACTTGGGTGACAATTGTATGCCTGTGCCTGCAAATGTCACTCAAGTGAAGAGAGTTATATTCATGGTGTAAGTTTTAATTAATAATATGTTACGTTGACTATGTACTTAAGAACTTATAACAGAGACTCGCGCCTGCAGTCAAACTGTGTAAACAGTTTTGCAGGAAACTGTACTAGATTATAAGTTTATTCCATGAAATAATAAAAAAAAATAATAATAATAAAATAACGTAGATATTAATAGTGCATAAGGACTCGATTCATTCATACGAAAAAATTAAATAGTCGTGCCTCTGATTTTTTTTAAACATTGGTTAAATAATGCGTTTATTAATTAGGCTGCGTTAATTACATCGTAAAGTGTACTTGTAGAGAGTTTATGTGCATACTTATTTCTGAGTATGCGAAAAAATCACGACTGTGTTGAATTCAATCCAATAATTAAGTACATTTATTTATTGTAAACCAAATAAATAACGGCAGCGGCGGCGGCTCCTTACGAGAATGGACATATCTTGCTAACTAAATAACATGGTGTAGGTAAGAGTTGTCATTTAAATTCTGAGAAGTGAAAGTTTTTCTTGATAATCATCAACGTTCTTGCAAAACCCGCGTAATGTCCAAGGCTTAAATGAAATCCAGTCTGAGATGGTCGCGTCTGGGCAAATTACGTGTTGCAAAAAAGACCCGCGGTTCGAGCTGAATGCTAAACGATGAGTTTTCCTCGTGCTCAATTAATGGAATCAATTTCACACGATTCTCCATTATAGCCTTTATTAATATACGCAATGCGCTGTATACGCACGGCACTATAATATATTAATTGTTTTCGTTTTGCATTGTTACCCATTTCGTTGTTTCTTTCGACTCGTTTGCTCATTTATCTTTTTATCTCAACCAATACCGGATAGGATGTGTTTTTTCGAAGAAGCGGTCGACGAGATTACGTGACGACTGCAGCGTACGCAATCAGTCCCTTTTCACCCTTTTCAAACCGGAGATGATTAAATTATTTTAGGGTACCGTTCATTTGCACAAAAATGATATGTTTTTTTGTATAACATGAGGCCACACGCGCTGTTGGCACGATGGTTGACCGATGTGTGCCGAGGCACGCAACCACGCATCGTATAAAAACAAACTACATAGCCTCGTGACGGCGGTAATGAATCTTTTAGATATATTGTACACATCATATTGTTAAATCGTCGGGGTGGTTAGCCATTCACTGTGTTGAAGTTTCATGCACTTTGGGTTCGCCCGCATGGCTTATGGATTCGTGCGTAATTTGAACCGCAGTGCCTTCTTTAACTGATTTTACCGGATTCCTGATTAGTCTATTCCTTGGTTCCAGTTGCGAAGGATGCAAAGGCTTCTTTAAGCGGACCGTACGCAAAGACCTCTCGTACGCGTGCCGCGAGGAGCGCAACTGTATCATCGACAAGCGGCAGCGGAATCGATGCCAGTACTGCCGCTACCAGAAGTGTCTGGCGTGCGGCATGAAGCGCGAGGCCGTGCAGGAGGAGCGGCAGCGCGCCGCGCGCGGCGCCGAGGACGCGCACCCGAGCAGCTCGGTGCAGGTAAGCGATGTATGTGCTCTCATCTATATCACACACTCATTTCCATAATAATATTTTTTACTTTAGCGACTACTGAGAAGTAAGGCGGTCGTCACACTGCTGCCGCATCCGGTGTGATGCGGTACGTTGTACTCGTATTTTGAATTTGAAAGAAATACATGTTATTATAAGTGCAATATTTAATTTTAAAGCAAATTTTGTGATATTTTATGTTCGTTCGCCATTTTATCAGTTGAAAGTCGTCTATTGCTGTGCATAAGCCACCCCAAGGATCTCCTCAGTATAACACCGGTCCAGGGCTGCCCTCCTCCAACAGTTCCCTTCGATCTTAATTAGACCATCAGGCCACTTTATTGAGCGCCATAATAGTTACTTCTATTTAGTTACCTGGGTAGTGTTCCTGTTCCAAAGAATTATAAAATATACGTATAAGTAACTCTAAAACTCATGTTTTTTCTTCTAAAATAAACTTTTACATTATTAATATATTGCGATCTGATAAGAGTGATAAGCTTCGTTCGGTACAAGTGGCTTGTTTAATGAAGCTAAATTCGGATTTATATTATTTCATAAAGGGCATTGAGGCGTTATCTGCCTAAGGCTCGTGGCGGGAGCCGGCCCTAACAAAATAAAAATAGAGTTTTAGTGTTGCTTTTCGCCTAAACCAACGGCTCAATGTTATTAAGAATGATTGAGATATAAGTAAACTATTCATTGTGTAAAACATTAGGTATGCTTAAAACAAGAAATATTCATAGCTGTATGGGGTCATCCACTAATTACATCACACGAATTTCTAGGCTTTTTGACCCCCCCCCCCCCCCCCCCCTTCGTCACACTTGGTCACATTTGGTAAACTCTGGTGTGACGTCACATTTTTCGAATTGGCTATTATTAATATTTTATCAAATTATTTTTGATAAAAGTATTATTAGTAATTTTATAATAAAAAACCGATTAGGAAAGAAAATTAAACGAATATCGTTCCAAAAACTCATTATTTAACTTTACAACGAATAAAAATTGAAAAAAAAAAAACGATTACTGTTGATTTTAAAGTGACGTCACAAAGTTGGTGCTTTCCCCCTCCCCCTTGTCACAACATGTCACATTTTCTTGTCCCCCTCCCTCCCCCTAAACGTGTGATGTAATTAATGGATGACCCCTATGTAATAAGACATTAACTATTATGATTAAAATATTATGCGATGAAAAATGCGTCTCGTGACGTGTATACGTCTGGGATTTTACAAAAATCAAATTACTTATCCCGAACACATCATATTTCTAATTAGACTAGTACTGTCAACATCAATAGTACCCTGGGATACTTTTCCAAATAGAAATAGATTTCTACAAGTCGCGTTCAAAAGTAAATATTACAGTTATACCTATTATTCTACATATAATAAACATATACATATATTTTATTAAGCTTTCAGAAAATGATGACAGAAGATACTTTTGTCGCGTAGTTTGATACGTTACTTTTGATGCTGACTGTACATGCGCTACAATAGTTATTTGTGTTACAAGGGGATATATAACCCGAGCTAGCGAAAGATTCCAGAAGTGGAATCTTGAGCGTTTCAAGGCACGAGAGTGAAACAAACTTTGTCCCCGATTGAAACACAAAAATTTTCAACACACCAACGCAAGGAAACCACTAACTATGAAATAACAAAAAATTCAAATCAAATCAAATGAATATAATAAGAAAAATATCATTTAAAAACAATAATAAAAAAGTTAATTCTACAAGCTAACGTAAGGAAACAACTCAAAAAATGTGCATCCGATTGCTTTGCCCCACATGTAGATAAATAAAATGCAACTTTCTCGTTCGTTTTTGAACAATCAAGAGGGCCTTTACCAGTTAATGTGATGATTTTTTTTATTGTCATTATGCAGATCGACCTTATGTTTGTTGCCTCCCTGCATAGCACTTTAATTTTAATCTTAGTAACTACAATGCGGTAGAATAATTAATTGGGTGACCTACTTACCCGCAACCTGGATCTATGTGTTTCCAGTGACCAAATTATTATTTATTAAGAAAAAAAACTAAAGTAAAAACAGTCTCAGGTGTTCAATAAAGAGCACCTTATCTTACCCATGTCTAAATTGTAGTTTTTTGTAAAACTGCGCCGCGGTTTGGTGTCCTTGTCACGGCACATTACTTTGATTTCGTCGCGTACTCATTATAGTCCGTTTTTTTTTAGATTTGAAATTTTATAACCTCAAAAGTAGTGGTAACTTCTTCTTCCAAAATTAAATTGAAGTAAACATACACATTACATTACATATTATTGTGCCGCACTATTAGATAGGGACCCTAGCGTTTCGGAAGAAAAAGCTCATTACTACTACTTTTGAGGTTAGAAAAAAAATATCTTAAAATAAACGGCGTATACTCACATTGACTATCTAGTCTAAACAGACTTTAAAAGATAAAATCTTGTCATAAATTCGTCTTTAGCAACATTTTACAGATACTATATTTCGACTCAGACATATCAGACAGATACTTTATTAAAATTCTATATTTTACTGATATTCAAACCGTTGGCGAAATAACTTTCAATTAATGTTTTATTTTTAAATAGTTCTCAAAGCAATTACAGACTCGTGAAGTTGCCAGTTTATTTCTCGCGTAGGTATGTACATACCAATATAACTTGATCGTTCGCTTGTTACACTTAGTGTGTACCTTAAAGTTTAACAATATGTGCATACACGGTTTATAACTTATGCAAAGGGAATAAAATACAAAACTTCTGTCTATTGTTAGACGAGACCGTAGTGACACTCTAATTTGCATATATGGTAAAATAGAATAAAAATAGCGGTATTGGGGTAATTTTGTCAACGATGACTAAAAGGTTTTGGTTCGCAGGCATACATTTGTATCCATAAATAAATATTATAATATCCAGCGCCTTTAGCGTGCGTTTTGCGAATGATAATAACTTCGTTGCCTACTTTTTGTAAAATAATTAATGTCGATCGAATTATATAGAATCCAACAAACACTTTTCCGTTTCCACAGGCCTCTAACGTTTTTCGTATTCGAAATAACATAATACATATTTTTAATTTTTAACAGCGGAACAAGCTTTTATTCACGTAACAAGTATTTATTGTTCTATCCGTCAATACGTAAGCTATCTAAATTTGTAGTGTTGTAAAAAAACTGCCTGTATGTTCAATTACGTCATTTTTGCGTCAACGGCATGAAAAGTACGGGCCCTGCTAATAAATAAAATATAAACCGCTCTGAACCTTTGCAACCGCCCTCTTTACTCCTAATTTAATTAACATTTGCGTAATAAAATGACTGGCAAAAATATTACTTAATTAGTAGCAATTTACCTGTACATGACATGATACATTATTTTGTTAACTTTGCGCGTAGTAATACTGCTACTTACTCCTAAAATGTGTGACCGCGGCCTGCAAAACGTCCCACTTTGTCACTTGCCATGCGCCTTGACAGGTTATTCGTATAACGATACAAGCAAATCTCTTTCTTATGGCAAGCGACAAAGTGAGACTTTTTGCCGGCCGTGGTCACAAATAGTAATCCATATAAAGGGTTTTAAAACTGAAGTTGGCTTCTAGTGGGTCATTTGCAATAATTCGCTTTGATAAATTTGGTTTTAATAATAAATCTACCTAATACATACCTAAATGTAACACTAATATATAAATGAACAAAAATCTAAATAAAACAATCCTGATTAATGATGTGAGGGCAGGCCTACCTACATACCTACCGTCGTTCGCACCTATCTATTATAAGCGTTTGGTTTTGCTGGTAAAAACATAATGTTAGAATTGTAATAATTAACGATAAAAATCACAAAACCCGTTACTACTTTATTTGTTTCTCAATCTTCTAATTTATTTTTATTGTGCAGGAGCTGTCTATCGAGCGGCTGCTGGAAATGGAGTCGCTGGTGGCGGACCCCAGCGAGGAGTACCAGTTCCTGCGCGTCGGCTCTGACACCAACGTGCCGCCGCGGTACCGTGTGCCAGTCTCCAGCCTCTGTCAGATAGGTAACGTGTTTACAATCTGTGAGGTGGATACTGGTCGCCGCCACCACCTGCCACTCGAGCCTTCATTCAGTTTGCACCCTAACGCCTCGGCCGCGAAAAGCATGCTCCACGGTGACGCCTATCGCCGTCGTCCGTCGCACATTACGAGTACGAGTAGTTAAAACAACGTGCGTTCCATGACCCTCGGGTTGTTATGCCAATTTAAGGGAGGCTTTTTGTAACCGTCGAACGACGGTTCCTTAGAGTGCAGTTCATATTTGTCATGAGTATGTATTTAGTATCGTCAATGTTATACATAAAAATTAAAAATGGAAATACGCAACACAACACGTTACTCGAAATGTGCTCCACGCTTTCCGTTTACTTCGCGTCTTGTATTATTTAAGGAGATAAAATCTTGGTGGCGCATCCTTCTTATAAAACAACGTGCATGGTGGAACGATTAAGGTTGGATGCAGAGTTGCAGATAGCTGTCAAAGCTTAGATAAAAATATCCGAACATTCTCCGTTATTATAAATACGACTGCAGTAGAAAAAAGAAACCCATAGTTTTGGTATTTTGTTAGAGCTTTGTAATTTGCATAGGCGAGCATTCGATAAAACATTAAGAAAAAAAGCTCCTCGTCAGTTTATAATTAATCCTTACTGGCATAAAGAAGCAAATAGAAAGCAGAAATAGTCCTTCTCAAAAATATACAGCGGTACGTTTTTCTGAGAACACAACTAATGTTATGCTAAGAAACACCTAATCATTATTTTTTTTTATAAAATTATTTGAAGACTTATTTCTGATGATGAATATGCGAAGAATTCTGTTGAAATCAAATATCGCGAAGACATATAAATTGGTAAAATTAGCGTCTAATAATACAATTTACGAGATTGATGCTAATTTGCATTTAGACATCCTAAAGCAAATTGATTTCATAATTGCAACAGATTAATCGAAAATAACGGCGTATCTGCTTCATAACGAAAACCATCTTATGTCTATTACAATACGTATAAGATCAGTTCAATTTAGAATTGTCAATTGAATGTAATAATAATATTACAGTAATCTGGCACGCTAATGGGAGTCAATTTAATATCGAAGGAGGATGAGAATTGATTTGTTTGTATATTTTATTATACGTCCATTAGGTAACCTGTATTACTTTTGTGAGAAAGATCCGTGATTAAGTTAGTTGGACTTTTACTTACTTAAATTAAAGAAACATGCAGAGTTTGAAACAATATCTTGTTATAAATGTAATTCAATTATTAAAAATGATTAGATTTAACCATTAGGTACACCACACATTTTAACTGTGCCTTATTAAATTCACGTCCGCATAATGTTCGTTTCTCCTAGGTGGGTGTGTAATGTTTGGTATAATTTTTTTTGTATATATTCATTTTTTTTTTTTTTTTTTTTTTTTCATTATATATTCATTCGATATAACAACATTTGGTATATTTTTAACGGGTTTAATCATTCACTACATATAATTAACATTTAGTATAACAACAAAATATATGCACTTATTTTGTGTGTATATTCATCACTACGCATAACGTTTATTTCGTATACATATACTACATTTGATATAACACTTATTTATTATAACAATCATAATAATATGCTATAATTAACTTTTAATGTACAACTCATATTATATAACTAACTAGCAGTATAAAAAATAGAGATGGTCAACAGCCGCAAAAAAAGCAACAAATAATTAATCAAATACTTGAGCGAAAACAAGAATACAAGGAAGATGAATTTCTGCGAGCAATGGCTTCTAATTTAATTTTGGAATGATATTGCAAAGTGGAATGTAAAAAATATACATAATTTTTTGAATACATTGCGTTTTGTGTAACCACCTTAAACTAATTTATATCATTGGTATAGTTCTAACCTAACCTAACCTATTTTTCTGAAAGCAATCCGTTTCTTTAGGGGCACAGTTCAAACCTAACCTAACCTACATTTGTGATAGCAGTTCGTTTCTTTAGGGTTCACAGTAAAGTTCTAACCTACCCAATTTTTCTGGTATTAAATTTGGAATTGTATATCCAATACATTATATAACAAATAGTTATTCTCACTGTGCTTTAGATGAAATTAGCGTTATACTATTTGAATATTATTAGAAATAAGCATTATACTCAAAGAACGCTATAATAATTGTTATTCGATATGATGAACATTACAAGAAACAATAATTATTCGTAATGTGTATATATAATCTGTTGTTGTGTCAAACAATAATTATATCAAATGAGCGTTATTACAACTAATATAATATAAAAAAATTATAGCGATCGATACGCACCCTTCCTAGGTGTGTAGAGTTCCTATCCAACTTTGAATACCTCTGTAATAAACGTCTGAACCAATCCATCCGATTCCGATGCATCATATTTGTTACGATTTGACACCAACACGTCGTGGTTTTCTAGTTTTTTTTTTAGGGTTCCGGCCTTAAAAGTATAAAACAGAACCCTTATAGGATCACTTTGTTGTCCGCCCGTCCGTTTGTCTATCTGTCAAGACCCTTTATCTCGGGAACGCTTGGAGGTATCGGGTTGAAATTAAAACCATATACTCAGGCCTAGACCCTTGAAACTGTGAAAAAATCAAACTTCTAAGTTAACGTAAAAGAAGATACAGCCGTTTTTGCCGCAAAAAACGTATATTTCGGCACCCTCAAGGGAATCAAAATTTATAGGGTATACGTCCCGTTTACCTAGAACTATGAAATTTGGCAAGTAATATCGTCTTACACTACAAGTACAGGGAAAAATCTGAAAACTAGATTTGTACAAAATAAAAAATAAATAAGTTAAATTTGTACGGAACACTCGGTGGGCGAGTCCGATTCGCTCTTGTCTGGATTTTTTGTTATGGGCAATTTGGTAACGAAAAAACCAAACATAACATGTTATTGGCTATCATCACACGAAATAATTGGCCGTTACATATTTGTGACATCATAGATATTTATAAAGCGTGTCTCACAACACAACGGAACAATAAAAAGTATGAATGTTGATAAAAAAAAAATGTAGATCAATTCGATGGCGACAAAAAGTTGCGTTATTTTTAAGGGATTTTTCCTCTTGCTTGCCAAGTCGCGGAGAAGAAGTGGAATGTAGGTGTTTGTTATTCTGAATAATGTTTTAGTATTCTGAATCCCCTTCGCTTTAGTTTTGAATGTCCTCGATGGGCAGATAGCATTCGCGACCTGTTAGGGAAAATGACTCTGTTTTGTTTAACTTAATCTTTGTACCTAAGTACCTATGCGTATGCGTGCCTCCCATATCTGTTGTTATTTTTGTGATAATAACACTGGCAAGTATGTTAACGAGACGATGCTTCTGTTAAACTAATTATTATGGGTTCTGGAGCACGGCGCAAATAAACCACACCGCCCGTACTGAATACCTTTTAGTAAACATTACATTACCCTCATTATTAAACAGGTCAAAAGTTGGTAATAAATTAATGCCAAGGGCAAGCCAGTAGCTACATGACTTGAGTGAAATTAAAGACGTTTTGTGCGTATTTATAGGTATATCATGTTTACTTTTTCAATTTGTCTTATTGGAAAGCTAGTTTTAACTTTTTACTTCATTTCCTTATATTTAATTATTAATAAGCAATCAATTGCTTAAGTAGACTAAGACTGATGGCTGTAAGACGATTTAAAAGTAGTTTTTGCTAGGCCTAAGCCTTGAATATAGACTATTTTGACTTTGACACGGTCGCAGTTGAACGACTCCTTTGCGGATGAAATCTCGGACAGAGCCTAACAGAGTATAAATTATCAAGCCTTAATACATTTTAAAGTTTATTGTAAACTAATTTCAAGTAAATAGCATCCTTAAAGTTGTAACGATAGAGTACAAATTGCATTGCAGGCAACAAGCAGATAGCGGCGCTGGTGGTGTGGGCGCGCGACATCCCGCACTTCGGGCAGCTGGTGCTGGAGGACCAGGTGGCGCTGATCAAGGCCTCCTGGAACGAGCTGCTGCTCTTCTCCATCGCCTGGCGGTCCATGGAGGTACGTTCACACTGTTTCTTGCCTTTACGCGAACCTTATTGCAATTAAATAAGTTCTAGTATTCAGGTCAGTTGTATTACTTGTTGTGTTAGTCTATGTGCAATCACCTATACGAATAGGTATGCCAGCGTAACTAGTTATAATCAATATTTAACATTTATATAATGTGAAATATAATACATAAAAGCTACAAAGACAGGTTTTCTCTTCGGTCGTAAAACTATTTTAATTTAGAACTCTCCATAGCTCATAAGTACCTTAACATCTATTACTCGTAAAATCAAATGAAACCCACACTAATCGCAGCCATATTGCGGGGGCTACTGGTATTTAGCAATAATCAAAAACAGATGGTGCGCGTCACTTCATTTATTCAATGCGCTGGGATTGGCTGAAATATCGTTGCGGGCCCCGAGACATCTGCGAAGGTGTTATTATTATTAATAATAAAATGTTTGCAATAAAAGTAATACTTCTAAAATGATGTAGTGCACAATAACCATGGAACTCGTAAATGTTTAATAAGCACATGACTCATAAAAAGGCAATGTTTCTTGCATTGGTGTTACTGCACCATTTTATATTTCTGTTTAGGTTCATTGAAAAAAAATGTGCAGTGTTAAGAATTGTTAGTTTTCATTTAATTGATTTCATTGTGGTGCAAACATAGGCAGTTTAATTTAAGTTACATGCATGTAAGTGTGATGGTGTAAGCAGTAAATTTGTTTTCAAACAAATAAATACAACACAATACATTTTTCTCACCACACTAGCTTGTAATGGCTCTCTTTATTCTTCAAAAACTAATGAGGAAGTTGCATTATATCCACAAGACAAGAATAGAAATAGTTATTTGTACAACAAGAGAGCAAAGTTTGATATTTCTTCGAGTGCTTGTTTTGAGTCCCGTGCAAGCGAAAGATTCTAAAATAGATTCACGAGCGTAGCGAGTGAATCTAATTTAGAATCTTGAGCGTAGTAAGGGACTCAAAAGCGCACGAGATAAAATAAATAAATAAATATTATACGACATTATTACACAAATTGACTAAGTCCCACAGTAAGCTCAATAAGGCTTGTGTTGAGGGTACTTAGACAACGATATATATAATATATAAATATTTATAAATACTTAAATACATAGAAAACACCCATGCTCATCACACGAATAAATGCCCTTACCAGGATTTGAACCCGGGACCATCAGCTTCGTAGGCAGGGTCACTACCCACTAGGCCAAACCGGTCGTCAAACGAGATGTAAATAACTTTGATCTCGTGTAGTACATAAAATTTTTCACGTCAGTCAGCCATCAAAAAAATACAACCTGAAAAAATGTAATCCAGACGGACCGATCACTATTTCACTCATGTTTTCTGAAGGTATTCTAACAATTAACTATAATTACCGCAATAAAACAAACGAAAGAAATTTCAATAAAATAATACGAAAATAATGAATTAACGAACATCAATTGACAGTTCAATCGACAACTTTGATTGTAAAAAAAAAAACTTTGTAAGATACGGTCCGAATTGCGGATACTACTATTTGTCAACTATAGTAGAGATCGTTAAAAGTAGTTAAGTACAATTATTTACTGCGTAACAATTGCGTAAATTTGTATAAGTTCATTGTTTTGATTGTATAATAAAATACGTAAAACATGGTGTTTTTATTAAATTTTAAACTTTTATTTCATTAATTAATTATTACGAATGAAGACTCGTAGGGTGTTTTGGAACGATGCGGTCTGACTTATTTCGGGGGTCTATTATAAACCGTCAATATACCGTTGAATTACGTATGCACTTTTTTTGTCTCTTTCTTTTTGCTAATGACGTGAAAGGTATACAGACAATAGAATCCAAATATTTCGCACTTGTATTAGGCCCCGCACGTTGAAATGACATTCGAATCTAAAGGTCACTTGAATGTTATTTTGTCTCACTCGGTGAGCAAAATGCGATTTTGCTCACTGTTTTTAAGCAACAAATTACCCTTGTTCGAGCTGCTGACGTGAAAAGTGTTTTGATGAAATATTGAGTTGTTTCCTCGTGTTGGCTGGTAGATTTCACTTTATAAATTGACGAAACAAGGCTCAATTAAAATCATAACTACTAATATTTGAATTCGATTCTTTATGAGTTTGGTTTTCTTAAATAGTAACGCGTTTTGTATAAGTATAGTCACGTGTTGTCCATATTCAAATAAATGTAGGAATCTTTCTAGTCTTTACTTTGGCCTATAAAATTGAGCAGGTATAATATGTCTCCGACATATGATGTGTGTGTATGATATCGTAAATAGGCCTGTTATAATTACTTAAAATGTATAGCGGTTAATTTACTTCAAAAGTGACAAATTACTGGAGCGTGCTTCGACTATGAGGCCCAGCGTACGTGTAAAATGGTCTAGCTATTTACCCAAGTTTTAGCCTCTAGTGCACTGCGTCAAAAAACGCCTTTGTCTCAAGGGCAAAGTATAGCGCAGTATTTTAGCGGCGGCGAAATTCCCCACGAAAAATAAACAAACGCATGTTTATCTTTTGAGGCTTTTAGAGTTGTTTTTGTGTGTGTTGTTTGAAACGTTACGAATGTTTTAATTGGAATGTTTTAGTACCTGGAGGACGAGCGGGAGAACGGGGACGGCACGCGGAGCACCACGCAGCCGCAGCTCATGTGCCTCATGCCGGGTAAGCGAAGCTACGTATCATCTTAATCACGCTGTTTTTGAGAAATCACTTTGTTTATAAGCAAACATAAAACATGTCTTTATATTTTTTACATATGATGGCACAATGCGCGCACAGGGATTAGAAATTGTTGAGTGGCATTTTATATATTTTTATATATGATGGCACAATGCGCGCACCCGGATTAGAGATTGTTGAGTGGTATTTCATATATTTGACAGTCCTAATCAGCCGAAAGCATATGTTTAGGAGAGAAAATGCACTTGGGTTATCAATTATCTAGTTTGTTCAATATCAAATTTCTATTAATTATCTAGTAAGTATAATGTCCTTTAATCCATTTGAAAATCATCATCTTGCGGGGAGTCATTTTCGAAAGGGTCATTCTGCAAAAATGTATTTAAAGATGGAACGTTTTGCGATTGAACCTTTTGAGACGAGTTATTCCCACTCGTTACTACCAAGTTGTTACCAGTGGTAACTACTGGGAAAAATAATAATCGACTTATTATTATTTTCTATATTTATACAATACCATTTATGCTGTTTTTATTAGATTATTAGTATTGAACTATTACACAATTTTAGTGGTAACTACTGGGGAAAAAAAACGATCATATGTAAAAATATAAAAAAAATCCCAGTAGTTACAACTGGTAACAACTTAGTGGTAACAACTTAGTGGTAACTAGCGGGAATACTATAGTTGTGCCGTTCTCGACAATGTTCTCGGTTATGTCTCGCGCGAGAACATTCCCCATAGTAAACGGAGAATGTTATCGAGAACGGCAGAACTATAGGAATAGAGACGGGCTATTCATAGCCATTGTATTGTATTGTTACCACCAAGTTGTTACAACAGCTGGGAACGTTTTTCTCACCTGTTATTTGTGTAATGTAATTCACCGCAGTGACAAAACTACTTAGATTAATTTTTCTTCGCAAATTCACTTTAGTGGTAAATACACAGGTACAGTCAGCATCAAAAGTAGCGGATGAAACAACGCGCCAAAAGTATCTGATATTTCGGATAACTTTTCCAAATATATATAAATTGTTAAAATTCGCGCTCAAAAGTACGAGTATATCTTTTACAGTGTTAGTTGTACTATATTAAAGACATCACTTTTTGTTAAGCTGTTACAGAATGGTAGATACTTATGAAACGTTATTTGATCCGCTACTTTTGATGCTGACTGTACCAGTAGGCCGAGCACATGATTCGTGCGACAGTATCTCACGGCGAGATAGACTGCCCGTCTTTTTCTAACCATGTTAATCAAAGAGAGACGGATAGTATATCTCGCCGCGAGATACTGTCGCGCCAATCATGTACTAGCCCGGCTGGTATTTTAAAAGATGAGAATGGTTATTCGTTTTACAAGGGCGCAAAGTTGTTGTTTAACCGCTCCTGCTAATATTGATACCCGAGTAAGCGAAAGATTCCAAAATTGAAGTTCGAGAAGTGGAATCTTGAGCATTGCGAGGGTTTCAAGGCGAGAGGGTTAAACAAACTTTGCCTCCGAGTGAAACACAAAAAAATTCACCACACCAATGCAAAGAAAATACTAACTATGCAACACCAAAAAAATCAAACCTAACTGACTCCAAATGAACGTAATAAAAAAAATCATTCAAATTTGCATCTCATTACTTTGTCCCACATGTGGATAAAATGCAACTTTCTCATTCGTTTTTGAACAATCAAGAGGGCCTTTACCAGTTGGTGTGGTGAAATAGTTATTTACGATACAAGTGCCGAAAATAGGAAATTCATAACGAGTGGTGATAAATTGAAACACGATCGAAGGGAGTGTTTTAATTCGACACGAGTTGCGAATTACCCATTCGCACGTGTATCGTACAACGTTTTACAGTACATATGGCTCTTTAAAGTTTCGACATATGCATGGAAAGTGCTCATTCCCGCATGCGTGCGGGAACGTAGCACTATATGTACTGTAATAGTACATTACGATACAAGTGCGAAATATATAAATGGGAAACGAGTGACGATAAATTAAAACGCGACCGAAGGGAGTGTTTTAAATCGACACCAGTTGCGAATTACCTATTCGCACATGTATCGTACAACGTTTTACAGTACATATGGCCCTTTAAATGTTCGACACAGTAACGTAATATGAAAATTTTCGCACTAGTGCGGTAAAGTAGCACCATATGTACTGTAAAATCATTTCCGTGCATATAGAGCCATATGTACTGAAAACGTTGTACGATACACGTGCGAATAGGTAATTCGCAACTCGTGTCGATTTAAAACACTCCCTTCGGTTGTGTTTTAATTTATCACCACTCGTTACGAATTTCCTATTTTCTGCACTTGCATCGCAAATAACTGTTGCAATTCTTACCAGTGGTAACAAACCCATCATTACGCG
Organism: Cydia pomonella; assembly: GCF_033807575.1. Lineage (NCBI taxonomy): Eukaryota > Metazoa > Arthropoda > Insecta > Lepidoptera > Tortricidae > Cydia > Cydia pomonella. The sequence continues at coordinate 9,833,202 of NC_084707.1, forward strand.
CCATAACCGGAACTAGTTACAAATGTAGCGATTGTGGTGGCAGGCATGACGCTGCACCGCAACTCGGCGCAGCAGGCGGGCGTGGGCCCGATCTTCGACCGCGTGCTGTCGGAGCTGAGCCTCAAGATGCGCTCGCTGCGCATGGACCAGGCCGAGTACGTCGCGCTCAAGGCCATCGTGCTGCTCAACCCCGGTCAGTCCGCCATATTTCAACACCTTTTTTTTTTTCAAAATTGTTCTTGAGACAATAAAAACGCTAGTGGCCTAGTGGAATAGCGTGCGACTTGCAATCCGGAGGTCACGGCCCCGGCTCGAACCAATGAGTTTTTCGGAACTTATCTACGAAAAATCCTTTAATTCTTACCAGTCGCTTTTAGAAAAACATCGTCAGGAAATCGGAATAATCCCAATAAGGCTTCGTTTACCCGCTGGGTTGGAAGATCAGATTATAGGTATTAATTGCCAAGCGGACCCCAGGCTCCCATGAGCCGTGGCAAAAAAATGCCGGGACAACGCGAAGAAGATTAGATGTTCTTGAGATAAGATCAGACCGTTTTGTCACCGTTGTTCTTTGGGAATATTTAAGATGAAGTGTTTCAATATTTTTTCACTTCTCATGCTCATAAATTTGGTATTTAAGTCGCGTGTAAGTGGCATATTTTTGCTTTAAATTCATCTATTATGACCCTTATTAACTTAATTGTTAAGTCAAAAATCTGCCATACAACTGCCACTGCTGCAGCTCAGGGCCGGGCGCCTGAGTACGATTTTTTTAGTATTGAATAAATTCCATAAAAATAACCTTAAATATTCGACATTTCTATATATTTCCCTCGCAATCGAAGTTAAGAACCAGAGTATATAACTAAGGCCTTGATTGGGTCGCTTTATGCCCTTGTTGTCTAATCTACTATTACAGTATATATATGGCTCTTTAAAGTTTTGACATATGCACGGAAAGTGCTCATTCCCGCACGTGTGCGGGAAAGAAGCACCATATGTACTGTAAGTAACTTTTACGGTGTTAGTTGTTGTCTGGTAGAGGTCCCAGGCTATACAACTTACAGGATTACAACTTCCTTGGACAGTTTTTAAAAAAATGTGCAAGGAAATTAGACATTCGAAATGATGATAGTGATTGTGCTTGTGATATTCACCCCTTTATAGTTATTCTTTATAAAATAAATTGGCCTTTATTTACCCTATGTTGCATGCTAAAGTGGAGGAGGCCTATAGTTATTCTTTTCTTACCCCCTTATTCATAAACGTGTACTAAAGTTTCGATGCCGCTGATCATCCTTTGTCCCTTTCCGACGTATTGGTATGATGGAAAGGGACAAACGATGATCAGCGGCATCGTAACTTTAGTACACGTTTATGAATAAGGGGGTTAATAATTATTGCAGAATACAATAATTTGAATTCCATCCCCAAATATTTTTAGTATCAAAGTTACGGTATGAATGCAATAAAAAGCGAAAATAATTATATATTTTTGCTTTCTTCATTACAGATGTGAAAGGGTTGAAAAGTCGACAAGATGTTGATAATTTACGAGAAAAAGTAAGTAATATTCCTTGATAATTGATATTGTAGAACATGATGAGGGGTGAAGACGGGACGAAAAGTTTTTAAAGTTACTTCCCTTATTAGTTACAAAGATGAAATCTAAATACCTACTATTAGTAGTAGTAAATGTTTTTTTGCGAAGTGTTATTTGTCATTTTTTATATCTATCAATGAGGATATTTAGACTATGTCGTAGCAAGATCGCGATTAACCTTTTGATCGCCAAAGACGTCATATGACGCGCGCGGCTTCAGCCCAATATCAACCTTCATGCGTACCGACAAGGTTCACGATTACGCGCCGCGTGCGATACGCGTGGCGTTCAAAGGGTTAAAAAGATGTTTAGCACTAAGTAATAATTTTTTTTTTTCAATTGGCTACTCTGATACTAGGCGAATTCCTGAAAAGTTAATAGTACATTTTAGTCTTTTAATGTAACCAGGAATACACTATTGAAATCTTCTAGAGAAAGTTTCTAGTGAAACATCGTGTATACACATAAGGGTTAATTCACAACTGTCAAAATTTACTTCTTACCTTACTCCGACTATAAGAAAGTAAAAATAAAACGCGACTTTATTAAAAACTTAATTACGCGGCGTTTTGCGGCATTTATTATTAGGTTATTAGCTAAGCAACTTTGCACACACACGTTTGCATGCGGGGGCCCATTTCTCGAACGGTATTAGACTAATATTATTAGTATATATAAACTGTCAAATCTTACGGGTTTCCACGACAACACACTAATAACATCAGCCTAACATGAGTGTGTTGCCACGGTACCCCATACAGCTTGATAGTTCATTTGACGCGGGGTGGTAAGCTAACAGTAGTACGTGTGGCTTGTGCGCAGATGTTCTCGTGCCTGGACGAGTACTGCCGGCGCGCGCGCGGCGGCGAGGAGGGCCGGTTCGCGGCGCTGCTGCTGCGGCTGCCGGCGCTGCGCTCCATCTCGCTCAAGAGCTTCGAGCACCTCTACTTCTTCCACCTCGTGGCCGACGCCAGCATCGCCGGCTACATCCGCGAGGCGCTGCGCCACCACGCGCCGCCCATCGACGCCAACTCCATCATGTAAGCGGCGCCGCCCGATGTCCCGCCCCCGCCAGACCACACACTCCGGCCGAGCTGACCCCGTAGTCGTACTCTACAACACCCGTCCGCCGTTCGCGTCATGTTCTATAACTCGCCGACGTCGACATCGCGACCGTTTCTAAAGCGTTTAAATTATTTAAACGACTTTTTTTTGCCTCTTTCTAATTTTACTTGAAGGGTATTTGAGATCGATAACAATAACTCTGCTGGCGTTTTACACTAAAATATATTTACACGTGAATTTCTATCGCTGGCTGGTCCAGGCATCGTTTTAAGTTACATTATGTACCTTAGCGACAATTATGTTATGCCAATTATATTCGAAAACGCAGCGGTAGTAGAGTTATCTATTAAATACGACCGAACAACTCGCCTAGTACGTCGAATAAGATAACTAATCTTTATAACCACGATTACACAGAAAATATTTACGAACTTTGCAGTGGAAATAACAAAAGAAAAGGCGACATGCACACTACCTGCGCCCTTTGATATATTGCTTAGTTGTTCACTAGTGTAATCGAAGCTATAATCGTTACGATATACGACCGATGTAATTGTTTTGATTGACGAGCAAATATTGGCACATAAGTATCTCATTTTTATTTAATAACTCGTGCCGCCCTACGTGACTGCGTGTCGGATGTCGTAATGATATAAGCGAGGCTGATTAATATTAGACTAGGAGTCATTGCTTCAATAATTCCTTTGAGTATAAGTGATCCAAAAACTATGTAAGGCGGTTTGTTGAGACCATTCCGCCACAGAGAGCCCCAACCGTGACTGAGGAGCGAGGACTACTGTGTTCTACAACGAACGACACGATGGTGCACTACACGTCTGTGTACACCGAGTTTAACTGCTACGCCTGATTATCTGACACGTGGAGACTTGAAAGTAGGTGACTTATATTGCTGTCCACATCACAATTTGCAAGGTTACCTAATACGTTTAACTGAGTAAATACAGTAATGTAAGTCATCTTACTTCGTTCCATGCTGTGTCGGACCAAGCAGCGGGAAAGTGTACAAAAGTACATAATTATATGGGACATTCGTCAGATAAGTGTAACAGTTGTTAGGTAAAGAAAATGGGGCCGCCTCTTTATTATTACGTAGTCGTATATTATTAACGTATTTAGTTAAGGTGTTCAGCTAATTAGGATAATTATATTCGTCGAGTATCTAGATGTCCATAGTGAATTAATATAATATTTTAGACTGTTACGCGTAGGTAATTATGACGTTTACCAAATCTCTCTTCAATGCAAGAACGTTGAGCACTCCAGTACTAAATATACCGTAGCGTATTCCAATTCTGAAGATTTGAATCGCCTTGTTACTATGTTATAGATGACCTTACATGTATATCATTATTTTACATATGACGCGTATGTATAAATGCTAAAAGTATTTTCGTACATATGTTGGTGCTTTAATATGCATTTGAATATGCAGATAAAAATTAGTAATCTTGAATTATTTTAGAAAATATTTTATTTCCTTATTCAAATTTATGTCTAATTGTAAATATGAAATTGTATGTCTTGTAATTGTAACTAGTACTCACTCGAGTAATTCGTATTGATAATATAGGTATTTCACCTTTTACGGTTGGGATATTGTTTAACGTGGCCTATGAGAGTGGTTATAATAATGGTTTACGACATCCTTACAGGGCCAGTTTATTTTTGTACCTCATTCATATATAAGCTCATTTCAGGCGATGGTTGATCAACAACTAACCAGTATTAAAATTGAAAGACTTTGTCCAAATAAAAATAAATGTATATAAGAGTTAAATGGCGCATAATGGACAGTAGATGGTAATAAATGTGATGTTTCTTATAAAATTGTAATGTATTTAGTCGCGTCATTTAGAACAAGACAACAAGCTCACATATACGACATGCAAAGCAGAAGAAAGTTTTAAAATTATGAATTATATATTTGGAGAAAATGATAATCTTTCCCCATAATTTGTTATGGATACAATGTATTGCTGTTGAATATGAATGGAATTATGTAATAACTGCATTAATGTTGAAGTTGATATTATTCTATGGTTGGGTATGAATTCTATGTTGGAGGTGTTGCAGCGGTTGTGAGATGATTTATAATGATGTTCACTAAATATCTGACTAAATGTAAGTTATATTTTTTTGTATAGACATAGCTTTAAGATGAAGGTGATTAAACTTTATCATTATCACAAAACTATGAGCTTTTATTTCACAAAATGAATACATCATCGTTTAAATGCAAGATATACTTTATTCGACGTTATATTCAACGTTATTATAATGGCACAGCCAATAATTGAAAACATTGTTGATTTCTGAAAAGTTTGCAACTAGTTATCTAAATCACATAACACAATAAGAATTTCAATACATTCATTAGAAATATCTTAGCTGCAACTGGTGACAAACTTTCCAAAAATACAGAAAAAAAAGGAAAAATTATTAGATTATTAAAACGTTACACTTATAATTAATAGCTATTTTGCGTAAATTGTTATAATATTAGAATTGCGCTCTGGTGAAATACAAATTCAGGAAAGAAAGTTATTGCAAGATGGACGGCAGAAATATGGATATTAATGTCAAATATTTCTTTCTGTATTTGTTTGACAGTATAAAAAAATACAAAACAATACTGTACATAGCTTTATACTTCTATGATAACTTGACGTTGATATTGTTATTACGGCAGTTCGCAGTAATTACCAGTACGTATTTAGGTTCTCATTTGTTGAAATGCGAGGCCTCCATTGACTCGAATGCTTCCAGTTTCACATTGATCCTGAAAGAAAATATGTTGTTGAAAACACATGCAATTTAAATTTACATGCAATTAACGGAATTATTGGCGTCTGTTCGGTAGGTAGTGCCAAAGCGGTGACATTTTGACCATTAAATGCAGAAAGTATCGAGCATCGCGTCAACGCTTTCATCTGCCCAAAAATGTCACAAACACGCCAACATTATCTTATACCTTTAAACGAGCAATTCTTGTATATATATATTTCTGTGATTTCGGAAACGGCTCTAACGATTTCGCTGAAATTTGGTATATGGGGGTTTTGGGGGTATACAATCGATCTAGATTAGTCTTATGTTTGGGAAAATGCGTGTTTTCGAGTTTTCATGCGTTTTTCTTTCGACGCAGAATATGGTCGCTAATTTCGTATTCCCGGCCACTGTCCGTCTGGTCCAGCGGGTTAAGACGCGGACTGCTAAACGAGTGTTACGGGTTCGAATCTCGCCCGGTGACAACTTTTGATTTTTTTTTTTTTATATGTTCAAGTTTATATATAATTTTTTAATTTTTATTGTTTTAGACAAGTTTAATTTAGTAAAAAAATGACCTATGTACTAAGAGAAATTGATAATAGATGGCGTTACTCTGTGACAAGTGCTGTAAGGTTAAAATCTATTGTAAATAATAATAATTGTCAGTTCACATTTCACTTTTTAAGTTTATCTAGATTATCACCTATACACCACCATATTACAATAAATAGTTATAACTCGCCCAGGTACTTAGACATTAAGCTAGAAAACTTTAATTGAAACCACTACTTTTATTTTAATAGTGATAATATAAAAGGATTAGAGTGGTTCACGTAAATTCAAACTTTAGACAGAAGGCGGCATCCCTTTATTTTGTTTCACCTATTATGTTGAATTGTTGATAGAATTCGCCAAGTTTTATAACAACTACAATGGGGTGCTACACGACTTTGAAATCCGAAAAATAAAATAATTATTTTTTATATTTTTATTTAAGTTGTTGTTTTAACATTATTTGAACATAAGTTATGAAGTAAGTAAAAAAAAATATTTATATTTAATCTTGATTTTCAACAAAACATACAAAAGCATGTCACAAAGTCTTATTTGCCTTAAAATAGTATTAAAAATATAAATACTTCATAACTCATGTTGGAATAATTGATAAACAAATACTTTAAAACATCTAAATATATATAAACAAATATTTATATACAAATATAAATATTTGTGTCCATACAATATTAAATTGATGTAGGTCTCAGGGCGATTCTGTCCAACGTTTTATTTCGTCACCCTTTTAAGTTTTCCTCAAAACATATGGTTCACTGTATTTCTTTCGTCGACATTCCTATATGGTCCACGGTGCTAACTTGTCACCAACCCTATATCGACTTACCACTGCTCATACAGATTTAGTATAGAAGGAATACTGTAGAAATATGGTCAAGATAAGAAATTGACGATACAACCACGAGGACGAGTTAGGAAGGTGACAAATTAGGAATTATATGCTGGCGACATGGTATTGTGGTCGTTTTTAAAGGTGACGAAATAGGCCTGTGAAAGAATTCGTTAAGTGTAATAAAATAAGGGGGGGTCCCGCCGGGAAATACTAATAAAAGGTTTTTTTTAACCACTCTAATAGGGATCTTCCAGTTAATTTTGATATGAGAGAGTCCGACCGCTTTATTTAGCTTTGTAAACACTTGATTTCACAATGGTGTATCTGTTTACCGTGCATATATAAGACTTACTTCTCGAAAGCAGCCTGCAGCTCCTTGACCTTGCCGGGGTGGCAGACGACGGAGGTCTTGCCGCGCGCGCCGTCGAACAGGCTCGGCAGCCAGCGCGCCGCCGCCGCGCGCGCCGTGGCCGGCGTCACCGCCGCTATGGCGCACACGAGGTCCCTGGGAAACCAATTAGAACATTACTACAGAAATGGTAACAAACAAACAATATTTCATGTCGGCGCCATTTGATACGTGATACTGGCGGCTTGATGAACGACGAACGCAATTTAATTATTTATTTGGTTATTCCCTTTACATACGTGTGCATGCAGATCGCTTTAGGTCTAGATCTGGCGGACCATGTGTCGCGAATGCGCTCTTTTGCGAAAGGGACGCTTACTGCCCGAGTGCATTACGTACTACGTGCGCGGGGGATTCGCGTTCGAGGCATACGGCAGTCTATATCTGGCCGCGCTCTTATATACGAGTATCTCTTTTAGGCCGAGATGTAACAAATCAATCCTCCCTCAAATAGTGACTTAATTACCAACGCTAAAATATTCAATTTACAATATGACGACCGGTCTGGCCTAGTGGGTAGTGACCCTGCCTACGAAGCCGATGGTCCCGGGTTCAAATCCTGGTAAGGGCATTTATTCGTGTGATGAGCATGAATATTTGTTCCTGAGTCATGGGTGTTTTCTATGTATTTAAGTATTTATATACATATTATATATATCGTTGTCTAAGTACCCTCAACACAAGCCTTATTGAGCTTACTGTGGGACTTAGTCAATTTGTGTAATAATGTCCTATAATATTTATTTTATTATTTATTTATTTATTACAATAGCTAGAAATCCGCCAACTTGAACTAATTTATTTTACCCTTTGACCGCCAAATACGTCAACTGACGCGCGCAGCTACAGCCCAATATCAACCTTCGTGCATTCCGACAAGGTCCACGATGACTGGCCGCGCACTATAGGCGTGGCAAGGGTTAAAAATTACTTTATTGGCTTTATATAACTAACTGAAGTTAGACCAACCTGTTGTAGTTTTCAGAGACTTGTCTGAAGTAGTTAAGAAGCGACTCTGACACGACGTCGGCCGTGCACTTCTCGTTCTCCACCACCTCGAACAGCGCCGTGCTCTTGGCAGACTCGAACAAGTCCTCGTCGAATTTACCCTCCGCAAGATATTCTTCCTGTAATGTATAAAACGAGTTAACATCGAATTCGTTTTTTTTTAAACAATAAATCTTTGTTTTACATTTTTAATTTCATATCTGTTTTTTTAGTTAGGTACGTAAACAAAACAATATAAAACAAAACCATCTGATTTGGACATTCGGCCAATTAGATGACAACACTATCATATTTGACTAGATACATTACTTACATCAGCACTTCTGACACATCTCTCTTCGTCTCGCGATTGAGCAGTAAGCTCGCGACAGTGGCGACACTGTGAAAGCGTATCGTAACGTCGACCGATCGCACAACGGGCTCATCGTCATGACTAGACCTAGAGATTTTCCTATCACGAACGATGTTGTTCGTGCTTAACAAAATAAAAACATCAAAAATCATCGAGACCCCTTGCACGTTAATCATTTTCCATATAAGTTGGAAAATCTTTTAGTCAATTAAAGTCGGTTTTTTTTTTCAAAGCGACAAAAAAGTTAAACAGCCGAAAATATGGGAAAGAAATTGATAGTTAATTTTGATAATCAAGTATGATGGTTTTACTGGCAATGGCGATTTCAAAGACAATCTCGGTATGTGACATGGTTTTTTTTAAGTAAGAAGTACGTAGGAAATTGATAGTTTCGTTATTCTTGTTCATTTATTCCCAAACATTTGTTTATGACATTATTATGACAGTTATAAGACATAGATAAACTAAATATCGGAAGGAAGTCACTAGCGTTGCCTTGTTTGTGCTAGGAGCAAGGAAATCTGTAGGTGTAGTCATGACTCCCGATACCACAGTGAGTATTTTACAATTCGGTACAATTTTGCAGTGTACCGTTAACTCCTCTTACTCGTTTCAGGGGCTTATGGTTTCGGAAGACGTCGCGACACGGAGGGTGTAGAACTTCATTCTTTCGAGTAATTTTTGAAGGGTTCAGGGTGGACACGCGCGATATGTGTCAAGCTCGGTGACAGATCGCTTTCTGCCGAGCGTCCCCGAACGATCGCGGCGAATTATGATTTCGGGAAGGGGAGGGTAGTCGAAATCTGTACATTGTCACAATACCGAAACGCGCTAAACGAGCTTACCGTCTCGGGATCGCAGTGTTATCATGCCTAATGTACCAGTATTGCATCAAGTATCGTTACCACGATGGCCTTGGCCTTGGAGTAGGCCTGCACGGCGTTGGTGGCGCGGTACAGCGAGAACACGATGCGCGCCTCGCCGAAGGCCGGCCGCACGCCGTAGCCGTACGACAGCCCGCAGCCGCGGATCAGCCGCCACATCGGGCCCTGACAACAATTAAATACACATTTTTTACTAAAAATTACAAATAAAATCGCCGATTAAACAGCCATCAGACATTAAGATGATTCTAACAAACCCGAATTATATGAGGTTGCGTTTATTGTATTACCTAGTCTCTACGGCTAAAGTAGAGACTAGGCTAAAGTAGATGAAAGAAAAGTTAATAAGTGAGAAGTGACTTAAAGCCTTATATCCCCTAGGTGGGGCAGAGGGCTGCCACAGTGCGCCGCCATCCCGTTCTGATTTGGGTGGCGTTTTTCGCCTCGGGCCATGATAACCCGAGTGATAAGTGAAACGTAGTGAGTAAATACTTTCATCGAAGGCGAGTGTTTTCTTTTAAAAAAAAATACCAGCAGTATGGACAGTAATCATAAAAAAAATTATTAGCCGATTTTTTTTAAACGGGAAGATTATATAATAGTATTTTATGCAACCGTTGTTTAAGAGAGGTCAAAGAAGGCGAGTGGCGTGAGTAACAATTTGAGGCGAAGCCGAAAATTGTTAATAAAGACGCCCCGAGTATTTTTTGACTCAGTTAAACAACGTTGCATACAATACTTTTTCCACGACCAAGCACTTACTTTGAAATAAAATTGTAAATTTAACAAATATTTTCATTTCATCTATCGCGATTTTGAAGGCAAAAAATTTTTAGTGACTTCTTGGGCCAATCACTGATATTTCTTCAGGCGTAAACACTAAGTTTTCGTCTTCATCCATTTTAACTTGAAAGACACACTGTTATTTAACACAAAAGTTAAGTTTTTATTCGACAACCACAATAACCCACCCAATAACCTCATTCAAGAAGTAACAAAGAATGTAGGGTACGGGTGGGAAAATGAATGAATGAAATTAAAAAAACCTGTCTATGGTTCACTTATTTGTCACAGATGACATTTAAAATAAGGTTGGCAACATTGTATTTCATACAATATTCTTTAAGTGGTCATCAGTCATCACACGAAGTATCGAAAAGTACCAAAAAGATACTGCGTGTATGCAAAAATGCGTTTTTGGGGAATAGACTAAAGACTTGTTTTGACAACTATAAGGTAGGGTTTTAAAGATGTGTGCACGACCCTTTAAATGACAAATAAAAGTATGGGAGTAGAAAAGATATATTCAGCCACGTAAGGTGATGCGTAATTATTAAGGTCAATACGGGTAAGTGTGGCAGGTCTTCAGATTGGAGCCTGTTTACACACTGATTAGTGTTTATAGCGAGTCCATACATTTGCCACTAAATGCAAGTAGCAAATGTATGAACTTGCAATAAACCGTATGGCACACTTTTTTCTAGACTTTACAATCAATAACTAAATTCGCCCCGGTCTGAATGTGTGAGCGCGCACCTCGAGCTGTGTGAAGTAGTTGAGAGCGACCAGCAAGGGGGCCGCCTGCTCTAACACCAGTCCCTTGGGTCCGGGGCTGAGCGCGGCCAGGAACGACGATTCCACGCCCCCCACGCCCACCACGAAGCCCCCGCCCCACCCACTCAGCAGCTCTGCGTCCCAGTATAGGGACGGCCTGCAACAAACTTCATTCTTAATATCTACCTGATACAGTCGAACCGAGTTAAGAAAAGAGCGTACTCCCATCTTAAAGGCCGGCAACGCACTTACAACCCCTCTGGTGTTGCAGGTGTCCATGGGCGGCGGTAATTGCTTACCATCAGGTGATCCGTCTGCTCGTTTGCCTCTTGTATCATTAAAAAAAACGACATATCCGCAAGAGTGTGTGAGGTCTTAGGTCGCGCCTAAGACCTCTCACACGAATACAATTTGACTGGACAACTCATTTGCGCATCGTGCGACCACATCTTTAAAACAAAGTTTGGTTCTGCGAGCTACGTTAGAGCGTTTCATAATCCGGACAAGAACTGTTGATGGAGTCGCCATTGCCGGATACGGTAAGGAGGATTGATGATGAAAGGGAACGAAACAGGTTCTCATTCTCTTATCAATTTTCTGTAGTTCGTTCAGGAAAGCACTTTAATGCCTCCTTACGCTTTGAATTTACCTCGTCTCCTCGAAGTAATAATGCGAATGTGTGAAATGTCGGCAGCCGATCGTAAAATCAGTCAGATGTGACGTGAAAATCATTGTCTTCCCTGAGTGGACCTTTTGCCCTTCGGGTTTCTGAAGCAACCTAACGAACCTATCTATAAGTTTAAACTTTAATGTGACTACCGTCAAAACATTACACAAGGACTTTACGATCGGCTCCCGACAAATATAAAGCCTCAAGATTCAGCAGGGCCCCATTTCTCGAACGGTATAGGGACCATGCGCGTTGGAGGGTCTGCCATCTTGTGACCTGAATCGGAACCATAAACATGTATATTTACACGTCACTTGTTTACTTGTACATAGTAGGTTCTGCCATCTTTTGGGCTACATCGGAACAATAAACATCACATTTACGCCGCGCCAGAAATCTGACGGCTCCTGTGCTGCCTCCTACAGTTCATGCACGCTCCCTATTAGTCTAATATTATTAGTGTGTTGCCATGGTAACCCATACGACTTGACAGTTCGTGGACTAATAATATTAGTCTAATACCAGTAATACCGTTCGAGAAATGGGCCCCAGAGCAACTCTTTATCAACTGCGCATCAACCATTCACCAACAGGGCATTTTAAACGTTACTCACGGAGCTTTGCCGACATTAGGGAACCTCTTCCACGGCTCGGTGCTGAGGGGATACCGCTCGAAGTCCGTCGCCAGATGTAGCCACACATTCTCCGTAATCTTCTTCAAAGTCTCTCTAGCTTCTTGTAAAACGGTCTCCTCTCGGTCGCCACCCGCGTTGAGGTTCTCTATCAGCTCTTTGAGGAACTTCTGTTGCCGCAGGACGGAGCACCAGTGGATGTTGCTGTCCGAGCTGTATACGGAGTCTCGGAGGAGATCGTACACTATCTTGTGGCCGCACCTGCGTACCTGTATTAGCGAATTTGGTTAACCTTTTTCTAGGCATTATGGGATTTAACGACCACATACGCGCCAATAGAATTTCAACTTTAGCATTCCGATTTAAGGTTTAAATTAGACTGCACTGTCGGGAAACGTGACTTATCTTAGTCTTAAGATAAACATCTGCAAATATCTTTCAAGTCTTGATAATAGAGACGTGTTCAGATATTTATAGAGAACCTTACCGCCGATGCGACATACCGGACATTACTAAGCACCAACTGTAACTTTACTAAAGCAGGCAGTTGACTTATTAGTTATTACTTTGACACATAATTATGAACAAAAAAAAACGAAGTAGTCATGTTTCTCTCGTGTATAGTTTTTACAGTGTATCTCACCTAGTTTTTGTATCGTGTTTCTATATTATTTTAAGTATTGTAATAAACATGAGAATATAATTTACCTGCGCGACGTCGTTAATAAGTCTCTGCGCGAACACCAAAAGCCTCTCCTTGGTTATTTCGGCAGCATACAATACTTCGTATAAATGGTCCACCACTTTCTCGTAATCTCCAGGCTCGCACTGTAAAAAAAAAGATAGGTTAATCAAAATTCCAAACCATTTAGGTATAGGTTTTTTTAGGTACCGGCAAAAAGTACGACGAAAATCGACAAAGGCAGTTAAGAGAAGATTTGAAAACATGGGACACATCAACGTATTACACATTGAT